>NW_028258147.1:41513767-41823352 GCF_053883595.1 Heterocephalus glaber | reverse complement strand
CAAACCTTACCTATATTCTTTGATATGTTTTTATTTAAATAGTGCTCATGCCATGTCAAAACTATCTGCCTGGGAATTTGTAGGGTTGTATGTACCATCCAAAGCTATAAGTTCACAGTAGGTCTTCAAATGACTGGTTTTGTATTTAACTTCCCAGCCAGGTTATTAGCACCACCCATATGTTCCCCAGGAGTCCATGGGAGGTTTTTTTTGTTGTTCCAGCTTGGGAATTCAGGAATCTTATTAATTGTGCGTTCTTTCAAATTATCTGACCCTTCAAAAGCCCTTTCATGCTACTTTTCTAAAGTAAGATTAGTTTGCTTTGGGGCAGGGAAGTTAATGTTCATTTAATTAATTCACCAAATATTACTGTTATGGCTTGTGAGGTTATAAAAACCCAAACGAATAGCAGTAAACTATTGCCTGCAGGAAAACAGTACAACACAGAAAATTTAGTCTGTCCCATTCCCATTGTGTTTACAAAGAGGACAGAAAGCTAAAGATGTTCTACAGTCTTTATATATTTCCAAAAACTGCCTGGAAATTGCCTGTTCAATTTGAATCAAAAATATCCCTAAAACTTCATGGAACTCAAAGACACTTAGAGAACCACTAGAAGGACAAACTCAAAGAGACTTTAGGAGCTGGCTAATTCAGGTTTTGTGTCTTTATCAGACCTATATCTTCACTTTGTGGTTTCATTGGTGAAACTGGGTCCTGAGACCCCTGGAAAATGTATGTTTCCCTTCTTCAGAGAAATCAGGAAAGAGGCAGGCCAGTGCTGGAGTCTCTCAAATTGCTGGGTAGGTAGAAACTGATTTAAATAACCTGAGTCCATCTTTGAAAAGAACCAGAAATCGACCAAGAGTGGAATGTGTGTGTTCATCTTGATCATCCACTTGATGGACTTGGAAGCCACCTAGGAGATTAGTAATACACACTCCTGGGTGTGTCTGTGTGGATTCTGGAGGCATGACCTTGGGATTTATATCTGGTTCCAGGCCCCTTCCTCCTTTTCACTGTTCCTTCTTCTGTTTCCTGGCTACCATGGAGTGAGCAGCTTTGCTCCACTCTGTCTGCCATGATGTTCATGCCTTGGAACCAGCCCACCATGGACCAAAATGTCTGAAACCAAAACAAGAGCAAAAATAACCCCCTCCTCCTTTGTTTTCGTTGGGTATTTGGTCCTAGCAACAAAAAGCTAACTAATACAATGTGGGGGATTGTGCCTAATGAACATTTCAATGAACATATCTATAACCCCAGCTACTCTGGAGGCCAAGGCAGGAGAATTACAAGTTCAGGGCCAGCCTGGGCCACTTAGGAAGATCCTGTCTTACTATAAAAAGGGCAAGGGATATAGTTCAGTGATAGAGCACTTGCCTAGGATGCATGAGGCTCTGGAGTCAATCCTCAGTACTGCAAAACAACAAACAAAACCCCAGGAAGGGCGATTTGGTTGAAAGTGCTCAGATGTTAGATTTATCAGACTTCAGTTCATCTCCTGCTCCCTGGTTACTTAAACAGCTAGAAGGCCTTGGGCAAGCCTGAGTTTCCACATCTGAAAAATGGCAACAGTAATGAAGATTTGGGATTTTTCTGTGGACTTAATTACTTATTAATTGGCATGTTAGGGCAAAACTTGGCACAAAATAACAGTTCAATAAGTAGAGCAGCTCGGTGGTGGCCCATTTGGTTCAGTTTCATTTATCCTATTTAATATTTTAGAATTTTTCTGTCTTTGCATAGAAACTTTAGTACCAAAAGGGTTCTCAGAGGTCATTATCCAGTCCCATTATCCCTTTTAGATGAAGAAATTCAGGTGAAGAGAGGTTAAGTGACTCTGGGAGGTCACACTGCTTTCTGATTTTTGCCTCGAGCCCCCCACCAGATCCTTTCTGATGTGCATGTTCTTCTGACACATCCATTCAGGCTGAGCAGAGCCAACTCTAATTTCAGGTTTGTTTCATATTCTGTTGACAATTATATTGCCCATCATGCCATTTATAGCTGTCTGATTGTTGCTCTGTGGTTATGTTGACACATCATGTATTTTAAAAGGCACAGAATGTCAAGTCACTGCACAAATGCTGGTTAAGATTTTTATTCTTTTGCAAAATCATAGAAAAGTACCTCAGGGCTGATTTTAACCCCCCCAAACTGTATGTGATGTTCCTCTCCTCTGCTGAGAAGTTGAACTTACCTTTCTTGTGGGTCTACCAAAAGAATGAAAAGTTTTCTATCTTGTTACTGGAATGACTTAATTGTTCTGTTCTATTCAAGAGCAGAAATACCAGCTGCCTTTAGATTTGAGACAGAAGAAAAGGTATGTCTGTTAGCTTGCTTTTCTTAACTTGCAGAATTCATTCGCTCATTTGTTTTTCAAATTTTTACTGAGTCCTCGTATGTAAGGCCCTGGAATAGGTGAAAGGAAAGCAAAAGGGTGTCAGGCCCAGGGCTTATCCCTATGACTTGCAGTCCTGTGGAGAGACAGTGGTTGTCTGGCTCCAAGGCAGAAAGAGCATGGTGAAAGGGCACGCAAGAAAGCTACTCAACTCACAGGGGCCGGGCCGGGAAGGAGACAGGGAGGGAGGGAGGGAGGAAAGGAGAGAAAGGGAGTGGCCTGGGGAAGGAAAGTGCCTGCACCTCCCGGTCACGCCCCCAGTGAGCCACCTCCTCCACTAAGACCCCACCTCCTCACGGCACATTTAGCTATGACCCAGCAGGGGAGGAATCCATTGAAGAGATTAGTACCCCATGATCCAGTCACCGTTCATAAGCCCCACCTCTAAACACGTGAGTCTTATGGGGGACATACTGGATCACACATAATAGAAGGGTACGAACCTCTGATTTCACTTCCACTTGCCTCTTCACTCCCTTCCCTGAGGACAAGTTTGTGTCTGACTTCCATGTCGCTCGAGCCCATAGCTGCCTCTAAGCAAAAATCTCAAGCAGTGGCTCTCAGAAACAGGGCCCACTCCCTCATTGGGCTGCTGATTATAGTTTGTTGGCCATCGTTTCTGGGCTCAGAAGGAAAAAGGCCCACTTGCTTAGCAAACACAAGTCACTACTGCTTCTATCTAAGGCATCATGCACTTGAATTTAACAAGCATGTACAAAATATGGACTTCGAAAGTTGTGGAGCATTCTAGGCCAGAGCAAAATTGTCACAGATTAACAATTCTCTGAGGCTATTAGGTCTTATAAAAATTGACAAATACCTTTTTTCTCACCAAAATTGCAAATTCCCAGTTGATGAACATACTGAGTAGTTACTTGCTATGGAGAGTCAGCTTGGGGAAGTAAAGAGAATAGGAAATTCAGCTTATTTACTCAATTTGCCATACTCATTATCTTTGGCAAATGGTGCATTTCCTTGGACTTCAGCTTCTTGGTCTATAAAGAAAAAGTTTTGAACAGAAAGATCCTGAAATCCCTCAGTGCTGTCATTCAATGATTTGGCCCGACTTTATCTATTAAAACATATTTTAGAGAGGTTTCCATGGTTTCTGTTATCTATACAAATCGAATATATCTTTGACAAAGTAAAATAAGAACTTTGACATACAGATTTGTTAGCCTGAAAACCACTGTCTGCTGTTGAGAGCCATGGAATTTTAGTCTGGTTTGCTGCCCAGCATTGCTGAACTGATAGCTGACTGACCCCCAACCTGCCAGAAGACTGTCCCACCCACCTCATTATGTTGAAATGAGAATTAATTGAAGCAATAAATGTAAAGTGTTTTACACTAGACTTCGGCTTATTATTCTTATCATCATCATTATTAGCCTCACATTCAACTTTGCTCACTATCCCTTGGAACTAAAACTGAAGACTGGGAAAGGAAATGCTGGAGATAGATAGATAGATAGATTGATTGATTGATTAGGTAGGACTGATGACATAGTGTCTGAGGAGGGAAGGAGAGAGAATGCTGTCATATTAAAGAGGCTCCCACGCCCATATGTTACCAGTCTACCATTTTTTTAGCCGTGTCTTTTTAGCCATGTCTTTTTGGAGTCTATGTCTTACCGCTTTATGGAATCCAGAAGGCAGACTGTCCTCTTTTTGTCCCACCAAGAAGCCAGCTGGGGCTTGACCTCTGGATCCTCCAGTTAGGTGGGCAGCATCTGCTGGGCCTGAGGCTGGCTCACTGGGTACTAGTGTTATGTACTTGTATTGCTGAGGTATCAGTTTCTTTACCAAGGGGCTCAGAAAAAGTGTGCTAATGCCCTTTAGGAAGGAAGGGAGAAAAAATAGAAATGGAGCCCTTGACTTGTCTTGTCTCTTCCCGGGGCTGTGTGAGGGGGCAGGCATTCCCGTAGCCTGCAGGGATTCTGTTCCTGCCCCACCTCTATCCTCCCTATGCCCCATAGCCCTCCTCAGTGCTCTCAGTCTTCTGTCCTGGAGATATGTCACCCTCACCCTGAGTGAGGACAAGATCCCCATGTTTTCTTTTATATTCAGGTTCTTCTCTCCAGTTGTTGGCTGAGTCGGAGTGATGGGAGAAAGGTCTGGTCTCATGAGTGGGGCTGATTGGGGAGGAAATGAGGATTTCAGCTCTGGGCTCTTTCCTCTGTACCCTGAGCTCAAAGGCCTGGAGATGAACACTATTTGCCACCAGCAGGGCTGATTTCTCCCCAAGACCACCCACTGGGTCTGGAGAGGGGAAGGCATGTTCCATCAAAGTGACTTTGGCCATATTCCCTGAGAAAAATTGCCTGTCTGTAAAAAAGAATTTTTTATTCACCAAGTTATTTAAACAAGTGGTGCCATTTTCACATCATTTTTTTTCCTGATCTGAAAGTCAGATCTGTTTCTGTGTTTTTATGATGATGATAGTTCTTTATAAGATTTTGTATTTCCCCTTTGAAACCAGTTTGAGTCTCAGCATTATTGTGTGATGCTATCCCTGGGTAGCACAGCACTTAGCTGCTGGCACAGGGGTCATTGTCTGCTGTCCTTACCCGATTCCAGTTTTGTTCAGGATGGCAATATATCTCAAGAGGAATTATGAATGACTGAGGCCAGTGATTGCTACCCTGTTCTCCTGTACCAAATACTTGCCCATCTCCTTTTCTGTTAGGAGAAACCATGTGGCTCAGTTCTAGCCAGTGAGCCCTACAGAAAAGGTTGCTGCAGGGCTTCTGGAATTATGTCTTCCTGATAGGAAGAGAGAAGAGTTCAAAAGTAGGCCCTTTCTGCATCTGCCAATATTGATGCTTCCTTTCCTCATGGGTGGGTGTGGTGCCTGGAATTGCATACATCCTGAGAACACGAGGACTGTCTGGAAAGTGTGCGGACCAACAATGAACAGGGTGAGAATGGTGAAACAGAAACAGCACCCTCCTTACTGACATGGGGATTGGCACCAAAGCAGGCCTGGACTCCCTGTTCTTTACTTCTTGCTTAAGTCATAGTCAATGGAGCTTTCTGTTATTGTAGCCTAGTGCATCCTGACACGTGCATTCACTTTTCCTTTGATTTTTTTTTTCTTTTTGTGGTACCGGGAATCAAACTCTGGACCTTGCACTTGCAAGGCAGGCGCTGAAACCACTGAGCTAAATCCTTGGCCGTTGAAAGTGTAACTTTTAATTGAGATGAGTAGTATGAGGTAGAAGCAGGTAGTGAAAAGGTTAGAAATGCTAAAAGAGAGATGTAGGTGGGACTTGTGTACTTTACCAGGAAAAGGAGACCGAGAAATGCCAAGCTAGTACTAGCCTTTTGTGTCTTCCAGAACAGACGCTCATTTCTTTTGAGATGCTTCAAAGTCCATGTCCTTAGCCTCTGGTCTTTGGGTACAGGCTTATCACCAGTCAGAGGTGGCATTGAGACAGCAATGGGAGAGGCTGTTGCTCTCTCCTGGCAGGTGCTCTACACCACCTGTCCATCATGAGCTGTGCTTTGTGCTGTGGAGATGCAGTGAGTGAGACACAGCTCCTGCCCTGGAGAGAGAGGAGTCTAATGAATAAATAAATTATAGTGGAATTAGACAAGTCTGTTTTAGAGGGAACATCATACTCTGCCTGGAGGAGCTGGAGAAGGTTTCAAAGAAGATGTGACCTTTGAACCAAACCTAGTTTTTGTGCATATGTCCATGTGTGCACACAAGTGCAAAGCAGCTAAGAGTTACAAAACATCTCCAAATGCGTCATCTCTTTAAATTGCTGTAGGTGCCCTCCCTGTTTTCCAGTGGAGGAAACAGAGCCTCTGGCAGATAGAGGTGGTGCACAAAGGTTATATCTGTTGTGTTTGGCAGGGCTGAGTCAGCCCACACTCTTGAGCTGCACGTTCAGTGCTTTATGAGTGGCAGAGATTCGTGTAAGTTTCAGGTCGGGAGAGTTTATGGGAAGTGAAAATCTGTACTGGAATTACTTGGATCTCCACCTACACAGACAAGAAAAATAAACCAAGAAATTTTAGTAATAGGAAGGGAAATGGAAGTGTGGTAGACAGGGTTCTAAAGATGTCCCCTGAGATTCCTGTCCTTGGTTATTCCATCAGACACTGTGAAGGAACTTTGCAGATGGAATTAAAGTTACAATTAGATGGCCTTAAGACAGATTAAAGTGGACCATCTGTGCCCCCCAAGTAATCACACAAATGCTTCAATGAAGAAGAGTTGATCATAAAGATGAGACAGAAAGAGATTTTTGAAGATGGAGAAGGGAGATCAGGAACCATAGAACGTGGATAGCTATTAGAAACAGAAAGTGACAGTGGCCAGGGGCCAGCAAGGAAATGGGGACTTCAGTCCCGCATGGACGTGAATCCTGCCAGCAACACGAATGAGCTTGGAGGTGGGTTCATCCCCAGAGCCTGACACTTTGATTCTGGCCTTGCCAGCGACACAGTGAATCAGCGGAGCCACAATGTGCCCAAAGTCTGAATTTAAGGAACTGAGATAACTAACTTGTGTTGTTTTAATCTGCTAAAGTTGTAGTCATTTTTTAGCACTTACTACAGGAGGAGTAAGTGGAGAAAATGAAGAGGAGAGAAAATGAGCAAATGCAAGCTTCCGAGCCACCATGAAATGAATTCTACACATTGCTGATGACACTGAATGTGACCACTTTAATGAACAAAGATGGCCAGCTCGCATACTGCTGGGGTTAGACATTGTCATGCTTGGCTTCAGCCTCTAAGCAGTATTTTTCATTACTTTTGCAAGTATGTGGAAAGTTTATTTTATTCCTCTTTGGAGTTATGAGAGTATGAAAATGGGGAACGTATACTTTCCTCATTAACTTGTTGAGAATGATTTGAATTTTAGGGCTTTCTAGGTGGTTAATAATGTGAAATAATAGTTGGCCTAATTTTGGGGAGAAAAGAGATAAAAACACAACAGATGAGCTCCCTGAGCAACCAAGTGCTGTCCTTTATGGCAGCCAGGTGGTCTGGGAAGTGGCCTGACCCAGATGGACCCAAGTAGTTCAGCCAGTTTTGGTGTCCAGATTTGCATAGAGCTATTTATCACATGTGGATGTTCTTCAGCAGGAATGGCATGACCCTGTGGCCCTCTTGGCTGTGTCCTCTTCTTTCCCTTCATTTTAAAATCCATCACGGTATGGCATTTTTGTGGAGTGATTTCAGTTTCTTAACTTTTTAATGTGGGGAAGGTGGGATTTTCAAGCAGTTTTCACCAAATGTGGCCTCACCTACGGATACTGATGACCAATGGATAAAACCCTCGACCCCACAATCCTGGAGGAAATGTGAGGCAGGGAAGCATGAATTTCTGTGGGTCCAGGGGTCCTGTGGCAGCTGGCTGGGCTCCAGAAGCTTCTCCACTATCCACGTGAGTGCACTGTCCCATGGGTGGGCCACTTGTCCCACGGGGAGTGGATATGTCCTGGTGACTCGAGCTGAGAGCACTAGAGGGACTTGGAGGAGCTGCCCCATGTGGGGATCCCACAGGGACAACTGAGGGCCTCAGACATGCACCTCTTGAATCACCCATGGAGTGTCAACAGCCACCACAACCAACAGAGAAGTTCACAGACAGGGCTACATGTTGTTCCTCATTCTTAGTCCAAGAAGCAGAGGTATCCAATAGGGCACATACTGGGTTGGAGCCTAGTAAAGAAAAGAAATTTTCGTATTCATTTCCCTCTCCCTGTGCCCCACCCCAGTATGTAGCAAAGGACTCGGAGCTGGACTGCGACCCCTTCCTGCACACTTATGGAGACTCTCTCAAGTTGGCCCTGAAGGAGGAAAGAGAAGGCTTCAGTTGATTTGAGGTTAAATCCACAGTATGAGCACGGAATGTCATCAGAGAAAGGAAAGGAGGGGGGTTCAATGCAGTAGGACTGGAAAAGTCACTGGACAAAAACCGTGTCTTATTTATTACCTCTGGGTTGTGGGCTGCACTACAGAGGGGTGCAAGTGTTATGTGTTAAAAGGACCTTGCTGGGCCCGGAGACCTTGAAGGTCCTGGATGAAAATATGTGAATGACTTACTAGAAAGCCAAGGAGGAGCAAACTCACCATCCATGGAGGATCCAGGCAGCATGTGGGAGGAGGGGCTGTGACAGGCAGATCTCCCACCTCCACTTCACACTTGTGGTTCCTCTTCCTCCACCAGGTCCCCTGGGAGAAGTGGGTTGGGGGTGGGGGTGACGGTGGTCCCCAGCTGTGCCACTTCTTGACGGGGCCTGTCTGGGTGTGGAGGGATGGGATCCTTCGCTGGATATCCAGCTACCTTTACCCAGATCAGAAGAGTGTGTGGATAGAAGCTCTTCTGCTGGTCACCACTTCCTGCTGCCTGGGAGCCTGGTTTCAGTCAGGACAAGCTGAACAGGCTGGCACATTGGGAATGGCCAAGGCTTGCAGGCAAGTGCAGAAGTGACTGCCACCTTGAACTCTTGGGCTTACTGTCTGTCTGGGGAGGAATTCAGGCCATCCTGCCTCTGCTCTGGAGGGAGGATCCATTTGGTCTTGTCATCTCTCCTGTGGACACAGGGTGGACAAAGATGTCCTAAAGGAGGAAGGTCCTGGGTGTAGATCCCCAGCCAGGGGGCAGCCAGCAGGTGACTGTGAGACTTAGTCATGGGTCTTTGTGCCCTAGTTTCTGTTGATTTGATTGTTTGGGGCACACAATTGACCTGGGCCAGCCTATTCCAGCCCAATCAAGAAGCTCTAATACTGTACTGTGAACCTCAAAGACAGGCAGTTTCCCATCTGTCTTAGTCTGTTTTGTGTTGTTCTAACACAATACCTGAGGCTAAGTCCATTAGAAAGCCAAGAGGGTTATTCGGCTCATGATTCTGGTGTCTGGAAGGTCCAAACGGCACAGCATAGGTATCAGTGTCCTGGTGAGGGCCTCTCTGCTGTCAGCATGACATGAGACAGAGAAGTGGAAACGGACACAGCCATGCACTTTAGGGCACCCGCACAAACAAGGAAGCCGGAGACAAGGCAGAGCCAGGCTCACTCTTACAACAAGCAGCTCCTGGCAGAGCTGACTCACTCCTAGGAGACAACTTTACCTACTTAGAGGGTGGAGCCTGTGACCTCACTGCCTTCTCCTAGGCTGCACCTCTTACAGGTTCCTCCTTCTCAACACCACCATGCTGAAGACCAAGCCTGCAGCACCTGAACCTTGGGCCCACACCATACCCCAGCCGTAGCACTATCTGTATGCTAGTGGGAAGTATTCACCACAGCAAATGGCCCCGTTTCCTCTCCAGCAGCACATGCTTCCTATCAGGTGGCATGAGGAGAGAATGGCTTTGCTAAGGCCCAGAATGGAGGAAGCTACCTTGCTCTATCTGCACAAGCCCCGAGAGCTCACCTTGAACAGGAGTAGGAGCTGAGTCTACCTCCATGGCGTTCAATCTGTAGCCCATGGGTTGGACACACTCATGTCCTAATAAACAATATAAAAAGTGCAGGAAGTTTTCTTACTTCTGTACACTAACTGTATTATGTTTTATATGTGGCTCAAGACAGTTTCTCTTCCCTTGACACAACCCAGGCAGACTGAGTGGGTAGAAGGACAGCTAGAAAAGTTAAGATAGCGACTTCTTAAAATCCTGGCTGGTCAAGAAAGAAAATGGAGCCCTCAAGCTGACTGTGGAACAGCTCTGCCGTGTAGGCGCCATGTGTTGTGTGTGTGTGTAAGTGTGTCTGTTTAGTGTAAATTCAACAAGTCGATGGATCCTGCTGACTGTCAGGCAGGCCCCTGGAACAGGTTGTCAGCATGTCTTGTGTCATGAAGTGTTTCATCAAAGTGGTAAACACACACAGAATCCATATTGTGCTTGAGGAAGACAATGGTTCAAAGGATCCGTGGGGCTATTTTTAACATCGAAGTCTGGAAGAAAAATTATATCACATGCTGGGAAAAGTGTCCAGATATTCCCACACACCACAGCTGAAGAATTCTTGTTTGTATTTGTTTCTCTGACTTGAGATCATTCAAAAAAAGGTGAGTTTTAAGCCCCTCATTTCAAAGTTCAGAAGATTGTAGATGTTGGCCAAATAATGAATGAAAACAGCTATTACAGTGCTCTGCATGGGCCATTCCACACTCAGGCTCAGGCCGCCATGTTCTTTCTTTTGCATTGCAAACATGATTTCCCTTCTTTCCTTTCCTTTGACTTGTCTTTTTTTCCATGACCACATTTTATTTTTTTCAGCAAACAAATGTGAACCAATTTTCTCTTACTGCCTTTAAGGGAGAGAAATCAGGGAGAAGAAAACAGGTCATACAAACATGTCTCGAAGGAGAAAGACTGTAACTGTGATTTCTTGTTTCTGTTCCCTTGGGGAGTGAGGCTGCTCTCTCTCCAGGAAATGGTCACGCTGTTAGCGGGTGAGCAAGACCTGGGTGTAGTCCATGTGCTGGCCCAGGGCTCTGGGGATTGCATTTTTCCACTTTGGGCTGTGAATAGTGTAATAGAGGTGGTCAAATCTTTCCTGGCCAATGTTTCCAGACAACCTAGGTTTGCTTTTGGAATTTAGATCCCAGACGAAGGGTCTCTTACTATTTGTGTTGCTATAACAAAATACCACAGATTGGTGAATTTATAAATAGTATAGAAATTTATTTCTCATGGCCCAGGAGGCTGAAAAGCCCAAGATCAACTTGCCAACCAGACTGGTGTCTGGTGAGAGCTGCTTTTTGCTTCTTTTTTTTTCTTTTTTCTGTTTTTGCTTCTAAGATAAGACTTTATGCTCAGTCTCAGCAGAGGGACACTGTGTCCTTCCCTGGATGAAGGGACTGAAGGAAGGAGAGGACTCCCTCAAGCTTTCCTGTGTAGGTGCCAGTCCTGCTCCTGAAGGGGGAGCCCTAGTGACTTCAGTGTCCTCTTAACACTGTTGCACCGGGGCTAGGTTTCAAAACAACTGTTGGAAGGGACACTATCATTTAAGCTGTTGCAAAGGGCTATAGGGAGGCTCTGGGGAATCTCTGGCCTCTGAGTGAGAATTGCATTTTTATTTTTTTACAGTACTAGGGTGGGGAGCCCAGGACCTTGCACATACTAGGCAGGTGCTCTTTTCCTGAGCTACATCCCTGGTCTGAGAATGTATTCTTTGGTATCACATTTCACCATTTTTCTCCTTTGCCTAGGTTCCTTCTCTGTTTCTGATGGAGAGCCACTGGGTTCAGGGCCACTTATGATGCAGAGCCAGCTGGCCCAGGGGAGGTCCTGTGTGAGGCTTCCAGAGTTGAGCATAAGCTGGTCCCCTATAAGGGAAACTTGAGGTGTTCTATAAGAGAAGGTCACTGCAGAGCCTTGGGTACCAAAGACAAGCCAGGGCACGACTCTAGAGGGGAAGGGAACATCGTACAATTGTCTCTGCAGCCCAGGGAGGGAAGAACGATGTGGTTGCTTCCCACATGCAGAGACAGCTCCTGTGGGGACACGTGACCTGGCTCAGGAACATGCTTGTAATATCTCCAGTGGAGATTCAAGGAAGTGAATGTGATTCAAAGATGAGAAAAGAGAGCAGACAAGAAGCTGGGTAGTGGGGCTGTATGGGGCAGGGCAAGGGTGTGGAACTACCTTCTGCCCTTATCCTGAGAGTGACCAGGTCTGAGCTGGACACAACCTGCAGGAGAGCCAATGACTCCAGAACCCCTGGTCTCGCCATTGCAGAGATGGCTGGGGGACCCTCTTTAGTCCTCTTGCTTTATAAGGAATACAGAGAGGAAGGAGGGAGTACAAAATAACTGCAGCGTGCCCTCCTATTCCCTTTCCTTCCCTTCTTCCTTCCTGACAGAACCCTGGCTTATTGAGGTAGTTGGTAGGCCACTAGTTGGTCTGACTAAAATGCCACATCCCACTCTGCCCTGGTCACACAACAAGTTCTGCCCCCACAGAGATGGAGGACTACTGAGAAACTTCTGGGAAGTCTGTCAGTGCTGTGGATTAACTTGGTGTGCGTCCCTGGCCCTTGCCCATTCCTCCTCAGCAGGCCTGGTTGCTGAGCATCTACCTTTCTCCCGAGCCATGCTTTCGCTGCTGGTGTGAGGACTACTGCTAGAGGCCAACTAAAAAAGCAGGGCTGTAGGAGTGAGCTGGGAGATCACATGTGAGTGCGTCAAAACTCCTTCCAGTTCCCCGAAGGCCTGAGGGTTTCCGGGGAGGAGGGAACCTGAATCATTACAGAGGGAACTGGTCACCACCGATTGTCACAATTGGCATAAACAAACAGCTCGTGGACTGTGCCCTCAGGAAGGCAGGGCCAGGCCCAGACTAGAGCATCCTCCCTGCTGGCACATCCACACAGTGTCCCTGTGTCCCCACCTGCCCGCCCTTTCCCTGGTTCTCGTCACTGTCCACTGGCCCTGTCTGACCCACATCTGTGGCTGTGTCTCCATGCCAGCATGTTTGAGCCATCACGACTTGGTTGTTACAATACACAGTGTTTATTTTTCTTCATGAAAAGATGCAAGCTGTGCTCCTCCAAATGCTGTCAGCTCAGAATATTCCATTTATTTGTGGAGGGACAGACTGGACGGCTTGATTTCAATCAAGCTATGGAATTTAGCCTGGCAGGCCGCAGTCCAGGAGGGCTCCTCTCAGTGTGCTCCCCCAGGACTGCACACTCCTGAGCTCCTCAGGCCACCCTGCCTGGTCAAGGGCAGAGGGACTGTCTCCAGCTGTCTGTGGGCCCCCAAGTCTGCTCCAGCCAGGAGGGCAGTATCTTCCCACTTCCCAGAGGGAATGGCTTTCCCCTTCTAATTACAAAAGCTATGAATGGTCATTTAAGATGTTTCTGGCAAACAAGAACTAAAGACCAAATAAAAACAAACCAAAAAGCCCCACAAGAGCTATAGTTTGGCCTTGTTTGTATCTGTCTTTCTGTCTACATCTGACTTGCCCTCTTCAATCGCGGGCATATGCCGAAGTTAATGCATACAAGTGGTATTTCCCCTTGATTTCTTCTTTTTAAAAATCTTAATCGATATATAACATTTGTACCTCTTTATGAGGAACAGCAGGACCATTTGATTCATGAATACAATGTGTAATGATCAAATCAAGGTATTGTACCAATCCTACCTCCTTGACATCTATTTATTCCACTGGGAAACTTCAAGTTCCTCTTCTCTAGTTCTGTATAAAATTATATCCATATAATATTATGATGTAATCGCCTCATATGCTGTATCAGCCCCTACTGAGGAACAGTTGGTTGGTTGCTAATTGTTTTTATGTTTTCATTAAATTTCTTTCTTTTAAAAATGATCCTGCCTTCATGTGGCTTCCTGCAGCAGTGGAGTTGTCGCTGCTCCTGCTCAGCCTCCCTGAAGCTGCCTGAGGTTAGAAGGCCAGCCTGCCACACCTGCCCTCACCTGGAGCACAGGGCTTCCTCAGTCCAAGACTGCTTTCTCTCAGATTTCCAAACCGTAGTGCATCTTTATATCTAATACCCTTAATTTAAGTTTTATTTTTCTTATTACAATAAATTGTGATTATATGAAGTATTTAACGTAACTCTTCCTGTATATCTTTTTTTTTATTATGAAAATGTTCAAACTTTGAAAGGAGCTGAAGCAGTAGTACAATGAACATTATGTACGCTTCATTTTGGTTCAGTTATTTATATTTACTTGTGTAGGATTTAGCCACTTGAACTGTATGAGTATGCATTCAGATTTTCCTAGCAACCCCAATACTGTTATGATCCTGAGAAAATTCTTCAATAAATTCACAATGATTCTTCACATCAGCCCCCAAATGCAGCCAGTATGTGTAAAGCACCACCTCAGGGTAACAGCTTTGACATGATATGCACAGATCATTTTCTGGGGCCTCAATCTTGGCATGTGCATCAGCATCACCTGGAACTATGTATTTTTTTCCATGTAGTTTATTGGTGTATTTTAGGTATGCACTACAGTTACAGTCATCATTGGGAACATGTACGCATCTTGGTTCTTATTTTTTCCCCATTCTCCTGCCCTCCCTTCACTTCCTCCACCCTTCCCTATTTAGAGAGACTTTGTTTCCATGTTTTTTCCTTTTCTCATGTTTTCTCTTTTCCCTTCTTTCCTTTCCCCTTCCCCTTCTACTTCCCCTATTCCTTTAAACATTTTCTTCCTATTTCACAATATCAATTATACATTTTGATTCTTATTTACCCTTTTAGTTTTTCACACCAGAGAAACTATTCGGTATTTACACATGTGTGTCCTATTTATTTCACTTAAAAGTATCACCTCAATGTGCATCCATTTAGCTATAAATGTCTGTAGTTTCTCATTCTTTATGGCTCAGTAGTACTCCATTTTATAAAAAAACCCCACATCTTCTTTATCCAGTTTCCAGTTGATGGGCATTTGGGCTGTTTCCAAGCTTTAGCTATTGCAAACTGTGCTGTTATAAACATGGGTGCACATATATCTCTGTGATATGATTCTTTTAATTCTTTTAGGAGGATACCCAGCAGGGGAATAGCTAGGTCCAATGGGACTTGTAGTCCTAGTTCTTTGAGGTATCTCCATACTGATTTCCACAGTGGTTGCACCAGTCTGCACCTGCATGGACAACGAAAAAGTGTTCCTTTCTCCCCACACCCCTGCCAGCATTTGTTATTGGTTGATTTCTTTTTTTTTTTTTTTTGGTACCAGGGACCGAACTCGGGTCCTTGTGCTTGCACAGCAGGTGGAGAAACCACTGAGCTAAATCCCCAGCCCCGGTTGATTTCTTGATAGCAGTCATTCTTTTCTGGGGTGAGGTGGAATCTCAGCATTGTTTTCATCTGCATCTCTCAAATGACCAGTGATGTTGAACATTTTTTCATATGTTTATTTGCTACTTTTACTTCTTTGTCTGAGAAATATCTGTGCATTTCAGAGGCCCATTTTTGAATTGGGTCTTTGAATTTGGGGGGTCTGATTTTTTTCAGTTCTTTATATATTCTAGATAGTAGTCCTTTGTCTGAGGTACAGCTGCTAAATTTTTTTTCCCACATTGTAGGTTGTCTCTTAGCTCAGTGCAGAAGCTTTTTAATAAGATGAGATCCCAGCTGTTGATTCTTTCTTCGAGTTCCCGTGCTACTGAGGATTTGTTCATAAAGTCATTTCCTTTGCCAATGTCTTTGAGAATTCTACCTAACTTATCTTCCAGCAAGTTTAGTGTCTCTGTTTTAATATTTAGATCTTTAATCCACTTTGATTTTAATTTAGTGCATGCTGAAAGATAGGGCTCTAGTTTTAATCTTTGGCAGGTTGCAATCCAGTTTTTCCAACACCATTTATTAAAGAGGCTATCTTTCTTTCAGTGAGGGTGGTTGGCTCCTTTGTCAAAGATGAGGTGGCTGAGCATGTCTGGAGTTGTTTCTGCATCTTTTAATCTATTCCACTGATCCTCGGGTCTGTTTCTTTGCCAGTACCATGCTGTGTGATAAAAACAGCAAAGCCACTGTGGAACTATATTTTTAATAGATGCTGGGGATTAAAATCAATATTATTCAAGGATCTCAAGAGAGACAAGTTCTTCTGAGAGACCAGCGGCCCCAGGTCCTAGGGAGGTGGAGGTGGACTTAGGACACCAAGACGGCAGCTTAGTGGCAAAAACAGTGTCAGGGGAAATGGATGAGGAGACCATGCCACAGTCATTTGTGTGAGGCCCAGGACAAGCTGTGCTTTCAGAAGAGGGGCTGAGCCAGACCCTGACCTTCTGCACCCATCGGGACCCACCTCAGAATGGCACAAGCTGGCATGAGGGGAGGCTGAGTTAAGGGCCCCCCAGTGGGCCACGAAACTGCTCCTCCTTGCCGAACCAAATCTTCTTCCTCTCTGAGGGAGAACAAAGGAAGTCTTTGCTGTTGGCAGGAGCCTATGGAAAGCAAAGGAATGGGAAGTTTTCACCAAGTTGATCCTGAAGGATGGGGCACTGGGCAGTCTGAAAGGTGACAGGTGCCACTTTGCTGTTGAGGTAATGGCCTGGCCCGAGACAGTTCGTGGAGAGCCAAGAGCATTTCCAAAACTGATGCTAATCTTTCTAGGCTGGAGGCTGCGGGCCAGCTGCGGTGGTGAGTGGTGCCTGGGCTTGCAGGGCCCTCATGGGCTTCCCATGTATAGGATCACTGTGCCTTCCTACCACCAAGGGCCGGGCAGCTCACCCTGCTGTCCTGTATCTTCGGTGCCGTCCTGTCTTATGGCCAGGGGTATCCCAATGCACGGTCAGTCTGCCGTCACCACAGCTTTCATGGCTAGGTGAGTCCTCCTCATTTACAGCTTGGAATGGCTCCTGTTAATGAACTGGGGCCTGCAAAATAGGGAATAAACTTCCTGACCTGCTTAACAGAGCATTCTCTGTCTCTTACTGACTACAATAACGTGTTTTATTTTCTCACTTTTTATTAGCTTACAGCTAAAGGCCAAGCTATGTGACCCCCTCTACACCTTCCTCGTGGGAGCAGTGTAAATCTGTTTCACATTCCTCTTCTGCGCCCCTCAAATGTCCACTGATCCTGTTCCAGCAGCAGCAAACCCAAGTCTTTGCAAATGAAATTGCTGCAGTAGCAACATTTTGCCATTGTCCAGCTTGGAAATGCAATCCTTTTACCTTTTATAATATTTTGAATTTATATTATTTTGGATGAGATAAGCTGGTGGGGCTTTCTTTTTTAATAAGACTGATGATGCCAAATTAAAAAGAGTCAAAATCCCTCATAATCACAAAGTTCTCAGAAAAGTGGGGAACACACAGTAGGGACATTTCTGGGATGCACCTGAGACTTGGATTTCTGCTATTTCCAAAGTGTAGCTTCCTTTTGAAATTTCTATGCATTAGGTTGGAAGCCATCAGTAGTTTGTTAACTGGGATTTTGCGGGCAGAAGGGGAGAGACAGGGAGAGAGAAGAGGATGTGGGTGGGCAGCAGGCATCAGGGGCCAAGGTGGCAGTATCGGTTTAGCTCATTCTGAAGCTGCTCCACTTCCCCCAAAGACTGTTTTCTCTGATCTTGAACATCCTGCTGTAGACCCAGGACTCCATGAGCACAAATAAGCTCTTCAAAACTAGCACATTGTAGTTTTATTGCATTTCTTGGGATGGTGGGTAAAAATTCACACTCCCCCACTTAGAACCGTAATAGGAGTTTCATGTTTAAACATAATTAGAAGGAAAATTTGTGAATAAATGGTATCTGTAAAATATATCTACTCCAGCCAGGACGTGGAAGAAAACTGGTTATTTCTCAAGTGTTTCTTTTCTTTTTTTTTTTTTAAAGCCTATTTTTCTCATACTGTAATGTGCAAAAAATGAAAGCATGGACAATCAAAATGCTTCAGTGACATCTTCAGACCACGTGACACTGTAAGCATGTGACCACCATCTGCCTGACCATCCACCATCTGTCCATGTGGTCCTTCTTTCTACTTCTTTTAACTACTTGCTCGATTAATCGTGCTTCTAGTTTCAGCACACTTCGTGGCATGCTCCTCAGTCGCATGCTGCACACTCTGTTTTGGATGGGCAGATGGAGAGCCGAAGCCACCTTGCCTGGGCCTCCTGCTTCCATGGCTGCCTGCTACGGGGGTTGTGCTCTTCAAATACAAACCAACCCAACATCCTCATCTACCTCCCTCAGGGGGTTCTCAAGGTTGGAGACTGTTCCTCTCCCAGTGCTTGAGAATCTGTCCATATTTTTCAAATGAGCCACTCCTAACCCTGCTCACCCTGCTTCACCCATGTCTTCCCCTGGACAGCACAACCCAGGGTCTCGGCCAGCGTCTCCACCCTCTCTCTGTGTGCTGACCCACACTGTGCAGCCATGTGGCCTGGCACAGACAGTGTGCCCTCTCCACTTGGGAAGTGTGGGTATCAGACTTTCTTTTCAATGGTAGTTGTCTCACAGTCACAATATTAAAAAACACTTTAGATTATGAGCTCTATTCAAAGAGTAGTTTAAATGAGTCCTGTGCGATACAAAGGATATAAGAATATGACAGTCAGAATTGCCCTCTCTCAGGTGAAAAGTTTGCTTGGGTTCAAAAGAGATACAGTACATTAATCATATCTTTTATCATTATTGCTTATTTCTTGAAAGAAATGAAATCATATCTGGCTTTCTCAAAGCAAAATAGTATTAGTCAACCAGTACAGCTATTTTCTGTATTTTTCTGACTTTAGCCTTTGAGACAACTGGTAATTATCAAGGCATTTTGCATTTTAGGACTAATTTTATAAAGAATTGTCTCAGTTGGACTATGTAGAGCACCACCTACCGGATATAATAGCTACTGTACTTAGGGACACTGCCACTCCCTTTTCTTTTGTTCTTTTCTTTCGGGCCCTTCTTCTCTCCTTTCCCTCTCCCTCCCTCCCTCTCTCCTCCTCCAGCTCCCCATCCCATTTTTCATTCTTGTTGATACAGTGTTATTAATCTTAGCCTATGTTTTGAAATATAATATTTACATTAATTGGGTTATTAGGCTCCTGACATGGCACATCTTTATTCTACTTATTCCCTGCCCTCTCCTCCTCACCCCTCGCCCCTGCCCCCTTGATGCACTTATCTATTGCCGGAGATCCGTTCCCTTGGCCACTCCTATCCATCCATAATGGTTGTATTAGTTTACATTCCCACCAACCATGACGAAGTCCTTTTTCACCACACTCATGTCAGTATTTTTTATTGTTTGATTTCTTAACGATTGCTATTCTTTCTGAAGCAAGAGGAAATCTTAGTGTTGTTTTAATTTGCATTTCTCTAATGGCCAGAGATGTTGAACATTTTTTCATATATTTGTTGACCACTTGTATTTTTTCCTCTGTGGAGTGTCTGTTCATTTCTCTTGTCCATTTCTCGACTGAATCTTTAATTTTAGGTGGTTTAATTTTTTGAGTTCTTTGTATATTCTAGATATTAGTCCTTTGTCTCAGGAGTAGCTGGCAAAATTTTTTCCATTCTGTAAGTTGTCTCCTCATTCTACTGGTTGATTCTTTTTCTGTCCAAAAGCTTTTTGTCTAATACAATCCCATTTGTTGATTCTTGCTATTATTCCTTGTGCAATTGAGGGTCTGTTCAGAAAATCCTTTCCTACACCTATGGCTTCAAGTGTCTTACCTATCTTACCTTCCAGTAGGTTTAATGTTTCTGTTTTAATCTTTAGATCTTTGATCCATTTTATTTTAATTCAGTACATGGTGAGAGATAAGGGTCACATTTCAATCTTCTGCACAAAGATAACCAGTTTTCCCAGCACCACTTGGTGAGTAGGCTCTCTTTCCTCCAACACATGCTTTTGGCCCCTTTGTCAAAGATCAAATACTTGAATGTGTTTGAGGAGGCTTCTGTCTCCTCGATTGATCCATGTGTCATGTTTTTGTTCCTGTACCATGCTGCTTTATCACTATTGCTTTGTAGTACAGCTTGAAGTCAGCTATTGCTGTGCCTCCTGTTTTGCTCTTGTTGCCCCAAATTACTTTTGCTATTCTGGGTCTCTTCTGGCTTCATACGAATCTTAGGATTGGTCTCTCTAGTTCTATAAAGTATGCTATTGGTACTTTGATTGGGACTTATTAAACCTGTGTATCAGTTTTGGGAGTATGGACATTTTGGCAATATTTGTTCTGCCTATCCAGGAATAGGGGACGTCTTTCCATTTTCTGATGTCCTCTTCAATTTCTTTCTTCAGAGTACTGTAGTTTTCTCTGAAGAGGTCTTTCACTTCCTTGGTTAGGTTAATTCCTAGGTATTTCATTTTTCTTTTTTAAATTAATTTTATTGGTACATTTTAGGTGAACAATACAGTTAAATGTAACATCATTGAAAATTTGCACTTTTTCATAATCTTTCTTGGTTCTTATTTTTCCCCCTTCCCCTGCCCTCCCTTCACCCTCTCCATCCCTTCCTATTTGCAAAGACTTTGTTTCCATTTTTTTCATTTTCTCTTTTTTTTTGTAGGAAAATGGATGCACCTTGATTTTTATTTTTTATTTTATTTTATTTTTTTTGCTTCGAGACAGGATCTCACTCTGTAGTCCAGGCTGGCCCTGAACTCACTATATACCCAGGCTGGCCTCAAACTCAAGGTGATCCTCCTGCCTCAGCCTCCCAAGAGCCAGAATCACAGGTGTGCACCACTACACCCAGCAAAAAAAGAAAGATGCACCTTGAGATCATAATATTAAGTAAAATAAATCAGGCACACAAGCGTACATACCACATGGTTTCTCTTATGTGTGAAACCCAAAGGAAAAATAATTTAAAGAGCAGAGTAAATAGATAATAGGAAAGAAGGTGATAGAACTCAATGGGAAGGGGACCAGAAGATGGAGGGAGAGGGGAAGTAGGAGAAAGGAAGGAGTAAAGAAGACGTGTTATGTATGTGTACCAACTCCCCACAATCGATAGTCACTATGTCCTGCAAACGTGTCCTAATGAACCCTAAATTAACCTGTTTTTTATTTTAAAAAACCAAATTCACAGCAAAATCTTCGGGCTGTTATATAAATGTTCTGCTAGTGAGTCAAGCTTTTATAATCAGGTATAATGTCTATGTAATTTCTAATTACCTACTAGCCTCTAAAAGCACAAAGGTCTGTTAACTAGAGCTATTATAATGCCTGTGTTCCAGGTCTAAATCAAGAAACATGGAAGTGATGTTTCACTGGGCTTCAAAATCATGCAAGAGAACCACTAGTACTACAAGGTTAAAACAACTTCATTGTCATAGTTCTGTAATTAACAACAAAAGGCATTTACTCTGCATTATTTATTCAAGTATGAACCAGGCGTCTCCTCTAAAGACAAGCTACATATAACCACCTTTACTGCTGACATAGAAAGCTTAAAAATGTCAAACTTTGTTAAGTTTCAAGTTACTTTTTTCAAAGATTTAAAGATTCTCTTGATTGCCCCAACATTTTCAACTTTAATATTTTGCTTACTAATTAAATTCACATGCAAGACTTTATAGGTGGGCACGGTGGTACATGGCTGTGATCCCAGCACTCTGGTAGGCTGAGGCAAGAGGACTGCAGTTCAAGTCCCTCAGAGGCAACTTTAGCAAGATCCTACCTCAAAAAATAGAAAGGGCAGATGTAGCTCAGTGGTAGGGCACCCCTCCCTGGGTTCAATCCCCAGTATCATACATAAACAAAAAGGAATTTTTAATATAGTTTTCTTTTTTTAAAATTTGGTACCAGGGATCAAACTTGGGACCTTGCACTTGTGAGGCAGGCGGCGGAACCACTGAGCTAAATCCCCGCCCCATTAATATAGCTTTCTTATGTTACTCTAACACCCTGTAATGTACTTCGCTTGGATAAAACAAAGTTTCTATTTCTTAGCTGGGCATGGTGGTACATGCCTGTAATCCCAGCACTCTGCTAGGCTGAGGTAAGTTCAAGCCTAACCTGGGCAACTTAGCAAGCCACTCTCTCAGAAGGAAAAAAGAGTTGGGATGTAGCTCGGTGCAAAGGTCCAGTCCTGAAGAAAGTAAATAGAAAAAAGTTCCATTTCTCTAGGACAGTACCAATTCAAACACCATTTACTCCGAATAAGCAGTTTGTCCTATACTTATACAGTGGTACCTCAGTTCACATATATGCTTGCAATTCATTTGCAACCAGAATCATGGAAAGAATTACAATCATGAACCGAAAGTACCATTGTATAAATATACACATGGTTTGAAAGTAAATGAAACACCCTTTAAAATTCAGGTGTACTAGTTTCTGCATTCCCTAAAAGAGTTTCCAGTACAAGACATTTTCAAGTGTAATCTTTCTATAAGGCTAAACTACTAAAAATTACCAAAAGTTTTCTAATGATTAAAGTTTCTTAAGCATAGTATAATGCATAATATTATGCCTTATCCTCTACAGCAGAGCTGCACAACAGATACATGAAACATATATGTAATTTAAAATTTTCTAGTAATCCCACTAAAGATTTCAAAATATACATATATATTTTTTTTGGTCTTTTTTTTTTTTCAGTTTTCTTTTTTGGTACCAGGAATCAAACCCAGGGCCTCATGCTTGCCGGGCAGGCACTGTGTCACTCAGCTACATCCTAGGCCCTCAAAATATCTTTTAAACCAACATTGAAGTTATTATTTCCACATACTGTCAATTTTTTTGAGGGGGGGGATGTTTTTGAGACAAATGTTACTATGTAGTTCAGGCTGGCCTCAAACTTGTGATCCTCCTGCCTCAGCCTCCAGTGTGCTGGGATTACAGGTGTGCACCAGCGTGCCCAGCTTATTTGCTAGTACTTAATAATGAAATAGTTTATTTTTTCTGTAGCAGGGTCTCTTAAGTCCATCATCTTGCACATTGAAGCACATCTCTACACACTTCAAGGACTCAACAGCCTCATGTGGCTAGCAGCAGCTTCTTTTTTTTGTTGTTGAGACAAGTCACACTATGTAGTTCAGGATGGCCTTGAATTCACTATGTAGCCCAGGCCTCAAATTTTTGGTGATCCTCCTGCCTAAGCCTGGAGTGCTGGGATTACAGGCAGGCATGTACCACCATGCCTGGCCACGGCTAGTGGCTTCTAAAATGAACAGTGAGACTCTAGAGTAGTGGAGGAGAACCTATGCCGCAGTGGGCTGTTTGTATCATCAAAAGTTCTAAAAGGTTCGCCAGCATTGCTCTGGGCACTAGGGCAAAATAAGGCTCCTTTGCAAACTACGGACAAAAGTATCTCAGAATCTTCACCCCTAATTACCAATGATTTTTCAGGCACAACCTCATATGTTAAAATCTGGCTATTACAAAACATACCCAAGTAAATGTTTTAACTTTGACTCAGAAAAAAAACCATTAAAAGTCAAAATAGAAGCAAGCCATGGTAGTGCATACCTGTAATCCGAACACTCTGGGAGGCTGCTGATGCAGGAGGATCTCAAATTTGAATCTAGCCTGGGCAACTTAGCAACATAGCAAGACCCTGTCTCAAAATAAAAAAGCCAGGTGTGGGAGTGCATACCTGTGATCCCAGCACTCAGAAGGCTGAGACAGGAGAATTGTTGTGAGTTGAGGACGGCCACCCTGAACTGAACAGTAAAATCCTGTCTCAAAAAAACAAAACAAAGACAAAATTTTTAAAAGTTAGAAAAGGGCTGGAAACATAACTCTGTACATAGGCCCTGGTTTCAATCCTCATTACTTTGCAAACTTGAATGGTCTTGGATCTTTTCTGAAATATTCAATATCAAACATGGCTTGAGGATCTGGAAGATCTGGGAAGTCAACAGCAAGGCGAGCCTAAATGCCATCTCGTGACCTGAAGTCAGCTATTCCACATGAAACAGGTACCCCAGCTCCAGCTAGAGCTATCATGGCTTTGCACTCCTGCAGTAATTTCACAGCATCTTCAATTGTATTAATATCTTTTGTTTTTTCCTTTTCGGTGGTTCTGAAAGGATATTAACGACAGTCTGCCAATGTCATGTCATCCAGCTCAGGTGGTGGAATTGTTTCCGGTAGTAAACCCTTAAGGATTGTTAGAGGATCTGTGCCAATCAGGAGATGCTGCTGAACCAAAGTCTATGGACCTATCCGCGGCCTCGGAGCCCAGCCACTAGAGCTGACATGAGAAGCCCTGTCATGGTCATCACGTTCACAGGAATGAAAGCCACCGGTGATAATGTCATCACTTAACAGAAGGTCACCTCGGGACCCAAGGGCGGCTCCCCCCGCGTAGAAGTCTTCGCCCGGCCGGCGGCAGCTCCAGGCTACACCCTGCAGCCCGGCCCATCGGCTCCTCCTCCTGCAGCTGTCCCCTGGGCCCCTCGCGCTCTGCGGCCACCCCGCTGGGCTCGCCTGGGCTCTGCCGAGGGACGGACCCTTCCCTTCGCGGCCTCTTGGGAGCGGGTCCCCGGCAGGCGGCCACGCAGCCTCTCTCGGCCACCGCTGCCTAGGGGGAGCCAGGCTGAAGGTCGAGTACCGCTTCGTCCCACGTCCCACATCTTCCTCCTGCCTCTCTGGCCCTCCTCCCTCACCTCCTCTGCTTCCGCTCCACGCGCTGCACTGGCCTCATTTTCTCATATTAATCCCATTCCCTTCTTTCCTTTCCCCTACCCCTCCCACTTCCTTCCCTTTTGCCCCTTTTCTGCCTATTTCACATGACCTATTATACCTTTTAGTCCTTATTACACTTTCGGTTTCTCACACTAGAGAAACGGTTTGGTATTTAAACACGTTCATCCTATTTATTTCAACTCAATGTGCATCCACTTAGCAATAAGAGTCCCTAATTTCTCATTTTTTTATGGCTGAGTAGTACCCCATTTTATTAAAAAACCACATTTTCTTTATCCAGTCTTCAGTTGATGGGCATTTGGGCTGTTTCCAAGTTTTAGCTATTACAAACTGTGCCGCTATGAACATGGGTGCACATATATCACTGTGGTATGATTCTTTGACTTCTTTGGGGAAGATCCACAGCAGTGGAATAGCGGGGTCAAATGGGACTTCCAGTCCTAGTTCTTTGAGGTATCTCCATACTGATTTCCACAGTGCTTGCACCAGTCTACACTCCCACCAGCAGTGGAGCAGGGTTCCTCTTTCCTCACTGCCCCACCAGCATTTGTTATTGGTTGATTTCATGATAGCAGCCATTCTTTCTGGAGTGAGGTGGAATCTGTGTTGTTTTCATTTGCAGCTCTTGAATGACCAGTGATGTTGAACACTTTTTCATATGTTTATTTGCTATTTTTACTTCTTTGTCTGAGAAATGTCTGTTCATTTCAGATGCCCATTTTTGGATTGGGTCTTTAAATTTGGGAGGTCTGATTTTTTTAAGTTCTTTATAGATGGTAGATAGTAGACCTTTGTTAGAGGAACATCAGGTGAAAATTTTTTCCCACATTGTGAGTTGTCTTTTCACACTGCTGGTGGTTTCTCTTGCTGTGCAGAAGCTTTTTAATAGGAAGAGATCCAACTTATTGATTGTTTGTGCTAATTCATGGGCAACTGAAGTTTTGTTCATAAAATCTTTTCCTACACCAATGTCTTCAAGAGTTCTACGTAACCTCTGTTCCAGCCAGTTCAGCATTTCTGTTTTAATATTTAGATCTTTAATCCATTTTGATTTTCGTTTAGTGCATGGTGAGAGATATAGGTCTAGTTTTAATCTTTGGCAAGTTGAAGCCCAATTTTTCCAGCACCGTTTATTAAGGAGGCTATCTTTCCTATTAAGGAGGCTATTTGTCCTTCAGTGAGGGAGTTTGGCTCCTTTGTCAAAGATGAGGTGGCTGAGTGTGTCTGGAGTTGTTTCTGCATCTTCTAGTCTGTTCCGCTGTAGCTTTGTAGTATTGTTTCAAGTTGGGGGTTGTAATACCCCCTGCCATGTCTCCTTTGCCTAGAATTGCTTTTGCTATTCCGGGTCTCTTCTTCTTCCAACTGAATTTTTGGGTTGTTTTCTCCAGGTCTGTGAAGTATTCTGCTGGGATTTCAATTGGGATTGCACTGAATCTATATAGCACTTTTGGAAGTATGGTCATTTTCACTATGTTGATTCTTCGTACCCAGGAACAGGGGATGTCTTTCCATTTTCTGATATTGTCTTCAATCTCTCTTTTCCGAGTGGTATAGTTTTCAGAGAAGAGGTCTTTGATTTCTTTCGTTAGGTTGATTCCTAAGTATTTCAGTTTTTTGGCTGCTATTGTGAAAGGAGTTGTTTGCCCTATTTCTCTCTCAGTGACTCTGTTGTTTGTGTAGAGGAAAGCTATTGATCTTTGTGTGTTGACCTTGTATTCAGCTACTTTACTGAATTTGGTTATTAAGTCTAGAAGACTTTTAGTGGAGTATCATAGAGTATCATGTCATCTGAAAATAATGACAATTTGACTTCTTCATTTCCTCTCTTTATTCCTTTTATTTCTTTCTCTTGTCTAATTGCCATGGCTAATGTTACCAGAACTATATTGAACAGGAGTGGTGATAGTGGACATCCTTGTCTTGTTCCTGATTTTAGTGTGAAGGATTTCAGTTTTTGACCATTTAGTATGATATATTGGCTGTTGGTTTTTCATAGATGGCTTTTATCAGATTGAGGCAGAGTCCATCTATTCCAATTTTTTGTAGGGTTTTTATCATAAATGTATGTTGGATTTTGTCATATGCTTTTTCTGCATCTATTGAGATGATCACATGTTTTTTGTCCTAGGCTCTGTTGATAGAGTGTATTATATTTACTGATTTGCATATGTTGAACCATCCCTGCATCCCTGGGATGAATCCCACTTGGTCAGGGTGTATGATCTTCATGATCTTTTGGATTCTATTTGCCATTATCTTATTAAGATTTTTTGCATCTATGTTCATTAGTGAGATTGGCCTATAGTTCTCTTGTTTGGTTGGGTCTTTCTCTGCTTTGGGGATCAAGGTGATGCTTGCTTCCAGGAATGAATTTGGGAGTATTGCTTCCCTTTCAATTTCACTGAAGATTTAAAGCAGTAGTGGCAGTAGTTCCTCTCTAAATGTCTTGTAGAATTCAGCAATGAAGCCATCAGGACCCGTGCTTTTTTTAGTTGGTAGTTTTTAATTACATTTTCAATTTCATTGGTTGATATTGGGTCATTTAGAATTTTTAGGTCTTCTTTGTTCAACTTTGGTAAGTCACACATATCTAGGAATCTGTCCATTTCTTCTATATTTTCCATCTTATTGGCTTATAGGTTCTCAAAGTAGGTATTGATGATCCTCTGGATTTCTGCTGGTTCCATTGTAATTTCACCTTTTTCATTCCTGATTGCATGGATTTGGGCCTTTTCTTTCCTTTTTTTGATAAGTTTGGGTAAGGGTTTGTCAATTTTGTTGATTCTTTTGAAGAAACAACTCTTGGCTTCATTGATTTTCTTTTGTATCATTCTCTTAGTCTCCATTGCATTGATTTCTGTTCTGATCTTTATAATTTCCTTCCTTGTATGAGCTTTGGATTTGTCCTGCTCTTTTTTGTCTAGAAGCTTGAGGTTCAGTATCAGGTTGCACAATTGAGGTTGCTCTGTTTTGCTCATGTGAGTATTCACTGCTATGAATTTCCCACGTAAGACTGCTTTCATTGTGTTTCATAGATTCCCATATGTTGTATTGACATTGTCATTTAATTGTAGGAGCTGTCTGATTTCTTCTTTAATTTCCTCTGTGACCCATTGGTTATTCAGAAATGTATTGTTCAGTTTCCATGTGTTTATGAAATTCTTGTGGTTTCTTTTGCTCTTGATCTCCAATTTCATCTCTCTATGTTCTGATAATATACAAGGGATAACTTCAGTTCCTTTGCACTTACTTAAACATGTTCTATGAGTGAGTATGTGGTCTATTTTGGAGAATGACCCATGTGCAGCTGAAACAAATGTGTATTCTGATTTTGTTGGGTGGAACACTCTGTGAACATCTGTTAAGTTCATTTGTTCAAGAGTTTGATTGAGTTCTAGTATTTTGTTGTTTATTTTTTGTCTAGTTGATCTATCTATTTGTGACAGTGGGGTATTGAGGTCCCCCACTGCTTTGTATTA
Source organism: Heterocephalus glaber (assembly GCF_053883595.1). Classification (NCBI taxonomy): domain Eukaryota; kingdom Metazoa; phylum Chordata; class Mammalia; order Rodentia; family Bathyergidae; genus Heterocephalus; species Heterocephalus glaber. Next base: position 41,795,407 of record NW_028258147.1, on the reverse strand, counting down.
GTGCTTATTTGATTTTTCATGTCTGTTAGTTTTTTTTTTTTATATAGTTGGGCACACTAGTGTTTGGTGCATAGATATTTATGATTGTCATCTCTTCCTCTTGGATTGTTCCCTTTAAAAGGATGTAGTGTCCTTCTTCGTCTCTCTTAATCAGTGTTGGTTTGAAATCTACTTGATCTGCAAAGAGGATAGCTACTCCTGCTTTTTTTGGGGTTCCTGTCACATGGAGTATTGTTTTCCACCCTTTAACTTTCAGTCTATGAGTTTCCTTTTGAATTAAGTGTGTTTCTTGTATGCAGCATATTGTTGGAATTTGCTTCATGACCCATTTTGCCAGTCTCTTTCTTTTGATTGGTGAATTGAGACCATTAACATTGATGGTTATAACTGATATGTATTGACTTATCATTGTCATGACTGTTTCCTTTTGTTGGATTCTCCCCCTTTGCCTGTAGTTTCTTGTCCTGCCCAATGGATTCATTCTGCTGGGCTTCCTGGGTTGTGATACTCATTGTCTTTTCCTAGGATATTGCCTAAAATTTTTTGGAGTGCTGGTGCAGTATTCATGAAGTTCCTCAGATGCTCTTTGCCACAAAAGTATCTTATTTCTCCATCAATTTTGAAAGATAGTTTTGCAGGGTACATCAGTCTGGGTTGGGGGCTGTTTTCCTTTAGGGCTTGAAATACATCACTCCAATCTCTTCTTGCCTTGAGGGTTTGTATTGAGAAGTCTGCTGTGATTCTGATGGCCTTTCCTTTGTATGTGATTTGTTTCTTTTCTCTAACTGCTTGTTGAATTTTGTTCTTCTGTTGGGTTTCTGGAATCTTAACTATTATATGCCTACGTGTAGATTTTTTTTTTTTTTGACCAAGACTCTTTGGAGTCCTATATGCCTCACTTATGTGTATGTCAAGTTCTTTTCCCCTGCTTGGGAAGTTTTCTGCCATCACGTCTGTGAACACTTTTTTTTTTTTTTTTTACATTGCCTGCAGTCTCTCCTGTTTCTTCATTGACTTCAATCAGTCTTATGTTATTCTCCTTTGTATTATCTAGCAGCTTCTGGATTGATTTCTTGTGGTCCTTTACTATTTTTGAGAAATTTTTCTTTCCCTTGTCACTAGTTGCAATCTTATCTTCTATATCTGAAATTCTGTCCTCATATTTGCTCATTCTGCTCTGTAGACTTTTAATGGAGTTTTTAATCTCCTGGAAATCTGTTTGTATCTGTTTTATGGATTCCATTTGTTTCCTATGTTGGGTTTGCATCATGTTCCTCATGTCCTCTATTTTTTTAAATCTATGTCTTCTCTAGATTTATTAATCATCTCTTGCACTATGGATACAATCTTTGCTGATATGTGAGAAATTATTTCTGATTTCATTTTTTCCAGATCCTCTTTTGTTGCTAGTTCAGGGAGTCCAGGTGGTTGAGTATCAGATTGTTTCATCTCATTTTCCTTTGGGGTTGCTGTAGGTGATCTGAAAGTCTGGTTCTGAGGCTTATTTACCTGTCTTCTCATTTCAGTGGGGGGAGGAGGTTGGGGGGTGCTGCTGGTGCCTGTGTGGCTCACCTCCTCTGTGCTGGGAGCAGGGTTAGATTGGCCCAGAAGCCTCCTACTCTGTACTGGGAGCTGAAGCACATTGACCTGGAAGCCTCCTTTGTGCTGGTTGTGGGGGTAGGTTGTCCAGAAGCCTCCTCTGCACTGGGAGTGGGGGTCAAGAAAAGAAATTTTGAGAAGGAATAAGAAGCAGGAGAAAGAAGTCTGGCAAAAAAAAAAAAAAAAAAATGGAGGGACCGAGAATTTAGCTCAGTGTTTCTGCTGCCTGCCTCACAAGTTCAAGGTCCTGAGTTCAATCCCTAGTACCAAAAAAATATATGGATAAAAGTAGGAGGGATATAAAGGGGCAAGGGAGAAGTCCCTTTCCCTCTATAAACAATATCAGAAGAGAAAGGCAAGAGGAAAAGGAGCACACACACAAACAGATATACTCACAAATGAAAAAAGGGGAAAATGGTGGAATAAAATTGGGGGGATGAATGGGAGGAGGGAAACAGTGAAAGAAGAAAAATATTTTTAAAAATTTTAAAATAAATTAATCTCAATAAAAATCACATATTTTAAAATAAAAAATCACAATATTTAAAAAAAATAAATGAGCGTTTTCTATTGTTTTGGGGGGCAAATCTCTTTTCCTCAGCCTAGGATGAAGAAACAGTTCTAGCCAGTACATAACTGTTTACTCCGGAAGTCTAGGGTGGCAGTCTGCCCCCACAATGGGGTGGATGCAGGTCTCCTTGCAGTGGGCACAGGTGCCAACGTGAGCTTCCTGTCCTGGTCCTGTGTAATTCAGGCTGAACTTGGCCGCTGAGCAGAGCTGAGTCCTTGCTCACCAGCCCTACCCCTCAGCAGGATTCCCCATAGCCTGATTTCCAACTGCCACGTGACTCCCATGGATGTCCTTCACCCATGCTCTCTGGAGACTTGATGGGTGGGGTGTGACCTGAAGCCAAGAGGCTGCCCTTGGACACCCTCTCCAGCACCGAGACTTCCCTGTGTGGCATTCCGCCAGCTCCTCCATGGCTGTGGTGGCAGGTGCTGTCCTGGGGTCACTCACCCACTGTTGACCGTGGAAGGTCACTCTGGAAGCAGTATTCTGTGTTTTCCTTGCCAGTTCCAACTGCTGGCAACCCTCTCAATCCTGAAGTGCCTGTCTGGTTCCATGAGTGAAGTTTGTTGTTTCGCCTTGTCTCCAGCCGGCTGGCCAGCCACTCTCTGGTGGTGTGGTTTGCAAGGCAGCCCCTCTCTTTTATTTCTTATGCATTAATCCTCTCCTTTTGTTCAGTTCCCTCCTGGTTCTGGGATGACCTCCTCTCACTTTGATAACTAAGCTACTGTTGTTTTCCAGACTCTAGACACTTTGTCCTGGAGAAGCTGAGTTGCTGGCACTCACTGATCTGCATTTTTTTTTTTTTTTTGACACTGCCACTTTCTTAGAGATGAGTTGTTGAGAAACACTGAGATTTAAAGATTACTGTAAAACTGCCAAACTCTGTAGCACCTTGGAACCTGTTTTTCTTCTGCTAACTAAAATTGTGATATAGAAACACATCCTATCAGGTAATTTACTGACTATATAGACTCCCACTTTTGTTTTTATTCCATTGTTTGTTTTAACTTTTGTATACTGATGTAATATACTTTTTGATCAAACAGGTTGAGATGAATATTAAAATTTCAAATTTCCTTTAAAGAATTCTTAAAGCATTAACATTTAAGTCATACTTCATAGTGGTAAAGAAAGTCATAAAATTTGGAAAAGTTTTGTTGAGCAGAGTAATTGCACAAATACTATAAATTATGTCAAAATGAGAATATGTTATAATTGGGTACAGAGCTAAAGGATCTTCCAGTTACATAGTATAATCAGATCTTTTGACTATTAAACCATGACTTTTCTAAAGTGTGGTCCAGTAATTTTTTCACTAAAGTATTTAGTAGCTTATTAATGTTCCCTGCATCTCTCTGATGAATTTTAAGTGATTGCCCAACAGCTCTAATTCTAAAATGAAACTAGATGTGACATAAGTTTAATACTTCTTTATTTAAAAAATGTGTTTAAGGCACCCACTATGTGCATGGACTGAGGCGACAAGGATGAGCAAAATAGTCACAGAGACGTAGACAGCCACTAGCATCTGGGTTTACAACACAGGGCTGCAGTAAGCACACAGAGAGGGCACTCGAGAGGCCCTGGGGCTGGTCTCAGAGAAAGGGACTGAGCATGGAGAGACGGTGCTGGAAGGCGCACAGTGAGCGAGGGGTGTGTGTGGCTGGCACGCAAGGAGGAGGACCGCAAGGGAGCTGGAAGGCTCGGTGGTGGTGGCAGGCGGCAGAAAGAGCTCTGATGCCCCGGGGAGATTTCGGGTGGCTCTAAAGGGCAACTCGATCACACTTGCCCTCCAGGCTCCTGACTCTTGTGGCAGTGCTCTTGTGGAGATGTCCAGGACGCTGAGGTCTAGACTTGCAGGTGGAGCAGGAGCCAGGCCTGGGGGTGATGGTGCAGGGCCCTGGAGGCTGAGGTGGGGCTGAAGGGGGAACTGCGAGGGAGACCATGCCAGTCAGAGCCTGGGTCACACCCAAAAGGCTTTTAACACAGGAGGGACACGAGGGGGTGAGTACAGGTGTGAAGGACGAATATATGATAGAGGGACTATTGGATCGCAAGCTTCTCACTCCTCTGAGATGGAGACGCCTGACCTTGGCAGCAGCCTGGAGAGCCGTCAACTGAATTCTGTCTGGTGCCGGACGTGAAACTGTACTGCACTCGGGCCCCCAGAATCCTCAATGTGCATGCGCGCCGGAGGGGCGGGGGTGGGCGCGGGGGTGGGGGTGGGGGTGGGGATGGGCCTGCGCCTTCTGACAGCGAGAAGATGGCAGGCTGGAGGGTGCTGAAGAGGGTGGTCACCCGGCTGGGCGGGCACCGGGCAGCAGGGACCGCACCACCAACCAACCATAAGTGCTGGGGATTGAGGATCGGGACAGTGGCCCTGAGGTTGTCACAAAGGACGTGGCCTGGTCGACAGGTGATGGAGGAAGGGCCTGCCCTGGGGAGGTGAAGGCAGCACAGAGAGTAATCCCAGGTGGATGGAGGCTGGCGCCGCCTGCGAGGGTGTGGCCCGGCGTGCTTCAGACCTAACCCGGCAGGTCTGATGCGCTTTGTTTCTGAGGCGCTCTGCGGCACTGGGCCACCAGTGTTCCCCACACGAGCTGCACACGCCCTGGCCCGGCTTTGCCGCAAATCCTGAGCCCCTGCTCTGCGCCAGGAGATCAGGAGAGGGAGCCCGGGGATGAGGCTGCTCTGATTCTGCCTCTCCCCTCACATGAGATCCTGGAGGAAGATGGAAGAGAATTTGGTAAAGTTTCATCAAGCAGGACCCAATATGCAGGATTATGCACACTTGGCAGAGGTGTCAAACCTGGAGACCAAATAATTAGAGAAAAGCTTTTGCAGCTTCTGCATCTGACTTTCTGAGGCTGGGAGGCAGAACTGTATCCCAAAGATGTTTTAGTACAGGTTTGTGAATTTTAATTAACTAATTTTTGATGCTGAGGATCAAACCTTGGCCTTGTGAATGCTAAGCAGGTTTCTTTACAGCTGAACTACATCATCAGCCCCTAAGCCTGTGAATTTTAGAACTGAAAAATATTTTATTGAGGCATGTTTTGCATTCTTAAGCTGCTACAGAATGCTGAATAATTGAGTATCAAGGCAGATTTTTTAGTCCAAATTTTAAATCTTTGTCTCATTAAAAGACTTGCACAGAAATGGTCATAGCAACATTATTCATGGTAGTTCCAATCAGAAACAAATCTCCATCAACTGGTGAATACATTTTAAAATGTGGTATAACCATAAAATGGAGCATTATTCAGCCATAAAAGGAAACACAAGGCCTGGATGTATAATTCATGCATTTCCAGTGCACAGTTTAATGATGTTTTTAAGTAAACTTACCAAATTGTGCAACCATCGCAGACATCACTTTTTGAACTTTTCTATCGCCTTAAGATCTCTTAAGTGTCCTTAATGTAATTCCCATTTTTCCCTCCCTAAATCCTAGGCAACCAGTGATCTGCTTTGTCTATGTAGATTTGCCTTTTCTGGATATTTTATATAAATGGTATCATACAATATTCAGCATTTTGTGTCTGCCACCTTAATTTAGCAAGATGTTTTGGAGGTCAGTCTAGGTCTTGTGGTGTATCTGTAGTATATTTCCTTGATGGAGATTTGTTTCTGGTTGGAACTTGTTGCACCCAGCAAGAAAGAACCAACCAGAGACCGACATTAAGTCCACGCAGGAGTTTATTACTGGCCGGGACCCAGCCGAGCATCGGACTTGAGCCATTGAGCCCGGACTGGGGGAAATTAACATATTTTATATACCTTTGGGGCCAGCAGTTTCTAGGGCCCCTTTTGGGATAGAACTAGCAAAGCAAGCAAAAGGTACAGGAGTGGAACGTCCTGTCATTAGAACATTTGTAAAACAATAGTTGATTAATTGTTGTTTCTAAGGGACTCTCTAAGCGGGGGAGGTTTCTAAGCTTCCTCCTTCTGAGTTCGTGTAAAGGGGAGGCAGGTGGGTCAAGCAGCAATATGGAGTCTGTCTTGCTAACTAGGGTCCTTCAGAACTATCATGAAGAATGCTTCTATGACCATTTCCATGCAAGTCTTTTGATAGGACAAAGATTTCAAATTTGGACCAAAAAGGTCTGCCTTGATACTCAGTTATCCAGCATTCTATAGCAGCTCAAAAAAAAGGTTTTATATGCAGAGCCCAATAGTGCCATTGGTGAGTGCAACAGAAAGTAGGCTGAGGCTTGGTTTTTAAGCTCAACTGATCCCTGGACACAGAGCTGGTCAGATGATACTGAGTTGGCAGTCAATTTCTAAATATCAGAAGCTTGATTCCTGGGTATTTGATAAGTTGGCTCGTTAGTTCAGAAGTGATAACAACACAACTGAACCAAGTTTCAGTAAAAGGGCAACAAAATATAAGGGAATTGATCGTTCCATGCAATGAAATATCCATGTGGTGGTGCTAGCATCAGGTGTGTCTTGATCCAGAGGTGCGAATAAGAATGTCAGTTATTAGTTTCCTCCCAGCTGTGTGTTATGTTAGTTCACCAGCTTCACATAGTGGTGAGTTGGTTGGACCCCCCCCCCCCCGCCCCACCACCAGGGCTGCAGTGCACTTTCATTCGATAGATATCCACTTCTAAAAGCTCCAGAGAGAGGCTCATTATGCTTTTCTGATTTCTGGGAGCCTGCTAATAACTTTGACTCATCTATGACTGATTAGCTTCAAATTAGAAGATACTTTAGATTCTTCTGTTTTCTCAAGCCATATATCCCATAATATGGCCAGACATGGTAGAATCTAGTCCAAATTCTTTATTGCTACAGATGAGAAAACTGAGGCCATGAGATAAAATGACTCTCTGAAGGTGGCAAACACTTTAATGTTGGTCTTTGGATACTCTTTCCTAGTATGGTAAAGTTTTAAATTTGTTACTTTATGCATAGGTACACATACATAATGTTTATGTATGTGGACATTTATACATTTGGCTGCATATATAAGTGCTTATTTTGGCCTAAGAAAGATAGGAAACAGGAATATAGGACTTTCCTGCCAAATTTTTAATTTCTTTATAATTAATTCAGTGTGCAACCACATCTCTTATTCTTGATTGCCTTGAGAATGAAATCAAAAGGGAAAAGAAGATATAAATGGATAAATTAGGGTAAACTGAGTGAAATGAGATAAAAGTGAGGAAACGGGTCTATTCCCAAGGGATGTTGTCCCTTGCCATGTGTGTGTGACTGTTCCCATTTGTTCAAAGCCCTCATTCATGTAATCACAGTCACCCTAGTATCATTTAACCATATGAAGTTAGTATTAATATCCTGTTTTTAGAAACAGAAACCGAAGCTCAGAAGATTTAAGTAATTTTTCCAAGGTTACAAAGGTGCCAAATGACATCTTGGAACTCATTATTTTGAAAGCCTTGTGGACTAGAACTCTGTAAGATCTATTCTTAAGGAAAAGACTACAGAGTGGCCACCTGAAAAGGAAACACGTCTGAGGATCTCTGGGGCTCCAGGGAGGGTCTGCATCTCTTCCTGCGCGTGGGTGAGGATAAAGGTACTATCCCTACGGAGTCATCGGGTGGGTGGTTCACTGGTGACTGGGTTTACTGGTCGCCCCCAAGGGGTCCTGGAACAGAGGTGCCACCTGGGATCTGCAGTGAGAAGGAACAGCAGAGAATGAGAACGTGGTATGGTGGACCCGAATGTCATGCTGGGATCCTGGTCTTTTTGTCCTTCCTAACCCAGCTGGAGAGAAGCTGAGGGCTGAGCCTGGGTGAGCCTGATACCTGCTGAGCGGACAGCGGCTGCCCTTGCCTGGTAGCAGTGGCGTGGCCTTCCATGTGCAAACAAGCCAGTCCCGAGCGCTCTGAGGTCTTCCCACCCTCATTTTGCTTCTCTGGGTTTTCCTTGACTGGAATTCCAATCTCAGCTCTTGGCTGATGGAGGAGAAAGGATCTTATCCATATCCAAAGGGAGGAGATTGGAGAGGTGGAGACCTGGGTGGCCTGGTGGTCCTTAGGGAGCACAGGTTTCCGGATGTCTTTGACCTGTGATGAATGAGCCTTGCCTTTGTGGGCTTTCTAGAGCCTGCCACTCCCCTGTCTGACCAGCTGGTTGAGTTGGGTGGAGGTGGCACATGCCCACTGCGACTTTCCTTCCCTCTGCCCATTTCTGTCTTTGAAGATCGGTGAGGTTTTGTACTTCTGTCTAGAGCAGGGGTGGGTGAACTCTGTGAGAGGCCAGATAGTGGATGTTTAAGATGTGTGGGCCACGGGATCACGTGAAAGCAGTCACAGACAGTAAATAAGCAATGAGTGTGGCTGTGTCCAGTTACATTTTTACCCAGACAGGAGCTGAACCAGATTTGTCTCCTGAGCTATTGTTCCTGCCCTCAGTCAAGAAGGCAGAACAGCCATGTTTGGCACAGTTATCTTTTCCAGTTGGAAAAGATGTCACACTGATGCGGAACTCCACTGGAGCCCATGGCAGAATCTGTACAGCCAAGAGCTCTGTGTGCCAGTCTGTCTTGTGCAGCCCATGGGTGGTGTGTGTCTGGCTGGGGGGGTTGAGGAATCTAGTCTCAGAACATCATGTTGAAGAAGCCATGAGTGGAAAGGTGAGCCTGGACACTATCAGTGACAGTGTTAGTTGTCCAGCTCTTTCATCAGAGCTTGCCAGCTGGGTCTGGGCCAGGCCTGGAGAAGTGATCAAAGGGCGATAAACACTAGAGTCATGTTTTGCTGATACACATCCCTCGCACATGCTCTGATTACACAGGCCCTGTGTGATGCATGCTTAGAAAATTTGTGAGGTTTCAGTGTATTGTGGGACAGGGTGAACCCAGACATAAAGAGGCACAGGAAGGGGTGGGCTATGCTCCCCAGGGATTAGAAGCCAAGACAGAGCAGACCCAGAAGGCACAAGATAGATTCAGGCAGCTACCTGAGAGAGTAGCTTCAGTGGCTGGAGCAGGGAGATCTTTCTTGGCTGTGGTGCTGGCTTCTTGGAGGAGGTGGCATTAATGGTGGGCTTTGAAGGATGGGCCAGAGAGAGTATGGGCATGTTTACCAGTGGTTCTTTCAGCCAGTGGTTTAGTTTGACTTTGAGATAGTTTGAGATAGTTTGACTTTGATCCAGACAATATGTCCCATGTCACATTCTTTACTGCCTCGAGAGGTGGCACTAGATACCCCTCCACTGCATTGTGTGGTGGTGACTTATGTGAAGTAATACACTGGACTTCTAAGGCTCGGTCAGGAAAGGGGTGCGGTTTCTGCCTTGTGAGTAGGCATACTCATGCACAGAGTCCAGAACCTCCATGCACGAAGTCTGGCCGCCCTGAACCTGCCAGGTTGTGGGGAAGCTACACTGAGGATTGGCCATACAGGGGCACCCAAGAGGCAGTCTTGGTCTTCCTTGAAGTTCAGGCCCAGCACACCAGGGACCCTAGTCTCCTGATGCACCACCTGATGCCACCCCATCCTCTGCCATGGTGGAGCAGGAGATAAGTTTTCCTCCTGTGTCCTTGGCTGACTTCTCATACACAGAATATATGGGTGTGTTAGAGGTTTGCTGCATTACCACCCTGAGGTTAGGATGGATTGTTCCATGGACTCTGTGAGCCCAGGTGAAGGGTAGAATTGCAGTTTGGAACAGGTGTTCAATGACCTGACCTTGAGGGGTAGTTCTACAGCATGGTACTTCTGAATAGACACTGGGAATCCAGTGGAGGATCTCCTGGAGTAGAGCTTTCTTCGAGCCATATTTTCAGAAGAGAAATCTGCTGTAGAATCCAGGATGGATGGTGGGGGTGTCTCAGAGTGGGTAGCTGTAGATGGGAAGCAGTCTCAGGAGAGCTGAGGCTGCAAGAACTTAAAGGAAAGGCCATAGTTAGAGACTCTTGTGAATAACACCCAGGCTTGCCCTACCTCCACATCTCCGGCCCCAACCTCACACACTGAGAGCACACACAGTGTTTTTTGGAACCTGGCTGGCACCGTCTTGTAAAAGTAGGACTTTCTGGTTCCCCACTGACCATTCATTGGTTGGTTGGAGGGATGGAGTACCCAGAGGGAGCTGCATTGGTAACAAAGTTGGATACGTGACGTTGGTATATGAAGGACACAGGACCAACAGCTGTGACAGATTTGGGAAGACAGGTAAATAGCAGTCTTCTTAAATCACTGAAGTAAAATTGGTCTGCTTTCTAGCCTATTCTTGTGCACTGCCACTGTGGAGTTATTTCAGAGGCAGAGGCCCCATTAGAGGAGGATTCAGTTAGAAGTAGTTCATTGTTCACCTACTTTAAGATCTTAAATCTATACTGCGGTGTAAATGACTATAAATGAACTTTAAAGTGAGTGAGAATTATGGAGCCATGAGCACTGGACCACATGAAGGCAAGGGGTTGCTGGAAGAGATAGTATAGGAGGGAGAGGAGAGGATGCAGAAGTGAGACTGGGAGCTGAAGTCCAAGTTCACTGACACTGAGCTTGTGTTTAGATCCTGGTTTGCCCATAGCTAGGGCTCCTCAGCTCATACCACCAGAACCCATTGTTGAAAGGAATGGTTCTGATTGGCTGAGTGAGTGTCCACACGTCCATACTGATTGGTTCAGTGACCATGACGATTGGCTGGGCGTCCATTCTGATTGGCAGTTATGGCATGTACATTAAAAGGCTAGACATTGGAACCAGGAGTACTTAGTTTCCTGGGAAAACACAGTGGGGTCCATCACCTCCTGGGGTCCAGGGATAGCTTAGGTCTTGGCCATCCTGCCTATCCAACCCGTGAGCACTTTGTGCTCTTTGAATTTTAGAAACTATTTCTTCTTCTCTCATAGCTCTCAAGAGTATTCACCCCTCTACCTTCTCTTAGCACAGCCCTGTGGCAGAGACTGGTTTCCGACCCATGTCCAGTCTGCCCTCCTTATTCCTGAGCCCATTGGAAGCCCACGTCCACCTGCAAGGGTACAGGAATTCCACCTCTCTTGGTCCACTTTAAGCGGGGGACTCTGTCTCCTTTCCTATTCACAGGGTGGGTTGATGCATCCTGTCAGAAGCAGCCACTAACCAATGCTTGATGGGATTTGGTGGATGGATACGTACCCAAGACCCTCGGTGACTCCACTGAGATGGTTTGCACCATTTCCCGCATTCCCCTGCTGTCCCATTGATAACCTGCCAACTTCATAGGTGGCTTCTTTGTCCTCCCTCCTTCACTTCTCCATCTCAGAGTACCTCCTGACTTCACTTCCAAGATGAACTGTGCAAGATGACATCCATGTGTCAGAACTTCTTCGGAGGCTTCCAAATTCAGACACCCTCTCAGGGACACCATACTGGCTTCAGGGAATCAAATGGTAAGTGGTTTCCAGGCAGCTGCTGCTTTTCGCAACCCTAGTCAGCGACCAAGAAAGGGCTTGGCTACCTCCTTGTTTCTTAGACAGGAAAAATACAGTGAAAACAAAACATGAATAATGCAGCAAATGACCTCGTTCCTCCTGTTATCTCAGAATCTCCAGTGCAAGATTAAAAAAAAAACTCCATGCCTCCAATTAACAACATGCCCCAGTGATTCTATGTTTATCTCATCTTTAAAAATACTGCTTCCTTAGCTGCTGATATGAGGTTCTCAATCCCTTGCATCTACTGACAGAAACTTTCAAGCTCTGCTTTCTGTAATGATCAGATGGCATTCACATAAGATCTGAGCATCTGCTGTGAGCACACTGTGGCAGTGGCAGGGCCTCTGCCTGCCAGTGTGGACCCCTCCCCTGTTGGCATGACTGTGACAGGGAGCATGATGGTCACCTGTGAGATTTGTAGGCTCTATGGGGAGTGCAGCTCCCTGCTTTGTGAAATTCACTTTTGATGGAGACAAAGGAGCTTGTCTTCAGTTCAATTCACCTCCCTGGCCCTTTGAAGTCAGAACTAGAAGTAGTGAGAGTGGAAAAAAATAATTCTCCAAGGTTGGGAAAAACACACAGATCTGAACCATTCCCCCATGACTAATTTGGAAACCCTTTCAGAAAACAGAATGCAGCTATTTAGTAGGAATCTAGTGTGATTTCCTCTGGCTGCCTCTCTTTGGGGGCCACACGTCTTGTCAGAAATGCAAGGCTTGGTAATGCAGAGGTCATTCCTTTTTAAAAAAAATTCTTTTATTGGTACATTTTAGGTATATAATACATTTATATTTCTCATTGGGAACTTGTACCTTTACATGACGCATCTTGGTTCTTATTTTTTCCCCATTCCCAGCCCTCCCCTCACCCCCTCCACCCTTCCCCATTTACAAAGACATTGTTTCAATTTTTTCCATTTCTCATATATTTTCCTTTCCCCTGCCCCTCCCAATTCCCCTACCCCTCTGGACCTTTTCTTCCTATTTCGCATTATCAATTATTCATTCTAATCATTGGTACAATTTAGGTATACAATATAATGACATTCATCATTGGAAATTTGCACCTTTACATAATCTCTCTTGGTTCTTATTTTTCCCCTTCCCCCTGCCCTCCCTACTTATAAAGACTTTGTTTCCATTTTTTCATTTTCTCATATTAATTCCATTCCCTTCTTTCTTTCCCCTACCCCTCCCACTTCCCAATCCCCTTTGCCCCTTTTCTTCTTATTTCACATTATCTATTATACCTTTTAGTCCTTATTTACACTTTCAGTTTCTCACACTATTTGGTATTTATACATGTGTGTCCTATTTATTTCACTTAAGAGTATCTCCTCAATGTGGATCGATTTAGCTATAAATGTCTCTAATTTCTCATTTTTTATGGCTGAGTAGTACTCCATTTTATTAAAAATACCCCACATTTTCTTGATCCAGTCTCCAGTTGATGGGCATTTGGGCTGTTTCCAAGTTTTAGCTATTACAAACTGTGCTGCTATGAACATAGGTGCACATATATCACTGTGGTATGATTCTTTTAATTCTTTGGGGAAGATCCACAGCAGTGGAATAGCAGGGTCAAATGTGACTTCCAGTCCTAGTTCTTTGAGGTATCTCCATACTGATTTCCACAGTGGTTGCACCAGTCTACACTCCCACCAGCAGTGGAGCAGGGTTCCTCTTTCCCCACAGCCCCATCAGCATTTGTTATTGGTTGATTTCATGATAGCAGCCATTCTTTCTGGAGTGAGGTGAAATCTCAGCACTGTTTTCATTTGCATCTCTTGAATGACCAGTGATGTTGAACATTTTTTCATGTATTTATTTGCTATTTCTACTTCTTTGTCTGAGAAATATCTGTTCATTTCAGATGCCCATTTTCCGATTGGGTCTTTAAATTTGGGAGGTCTGATCTTTTTAAGTTCTTTATAGATTCTAGATAGCAGACTTTTGTCTGAGGAACAGCAGGTGAAGATTTTTTTCCCACATTGTGGGTTGTCTCTTCATACTGCTGGTGGTTTCTCTTGCTGTGCAGAAGCTTTTTAATAAGAAGAGATCTCACTTGTTGATTGTTTGTGCTAGTTCACGGGCAACTGAGGTTTTGTTCATAAAATCTTTTCCTACACCAATGTCTTCAAGAGTTCTACCTAACCTCTATTCCAGCCAGTTCAGCATTTCTATTTTAATATTTAGATCTTTAATCCATTTCTATTTTACGTTAGTACATGGCAAGAGATATAGGACTAGCTTTAATCTTTGGCAAGTAGAAACCCAATTTTTCCAGCACCATTTGTTGAAGAGGCTATCTTTCCTCCAGTGAGGGTGTTTGGCTCCTTTGTCAAAGATGAGGTGGCTGAGTGTGTCTGGAGTTTTTTCTGCATCTTGTAATCTGTTCCACTGGTCCTCAGGTCTGTTTCTTTGGCAGTACCATGCTGTTTTTATCACAGTAGATTTGTAGTATAGTTTCAAGTTGGGGGTTGTGATACCCCCTGCCATGTCACTGTGGAATTGCATTGAATCTATATAGCAGTTTTGGAAGTATGGCCATCTTCACTATGTTGATCCTTCCTACCCAGGAGCGAAGGATATCTTTCCATTTTCTGATATCATCTTCAATCTCTCTTTTCAAAGTGCTATAGTTTTCAGAGAAGAGGTCTCTGATTTCTTTTTTTAGGTCGATTCCTAGGGATTTCAGTTTCTTGGATGCTTTTGTGAAAGGAATTGTTTGCCCTATTTCTAGTTCAGTGAGTCTGTTGTTCATGTAGAGGAAAGTGTTGACCTTGTATCCAGCTACTTTACTGAATTTGGTTATTAAGTCTAGAAAACTTTTGGTGGAGTTTCTGAGGTCTTCTATATAGAGTATCATGTCATCTGCAAATAATGACAATTTGACTTTATTTCCTATTTTTATTCCTTTCATTTCTTTCTCTTGTCTAATTGCCATGGGTAATGTTTCCAAAACTATATTGAACAAGAGTGGTGATAGTGGACATCCTTGTCTTGTTCCTGCTTTTAGTGTGAAGGATTTAATTTTTTAACCATTTAGTATGATATTGGCTGTTGGTTTTTCATAGATGGCTTTGATCACATTGAGGTAGAGACCATCTATTTCAATTTTTTGTAGGGTTTTTATCATAAACGCATGTTGGATTTTGTCAAATGCTTTTTCTGCATCTATTGAGATGATTGTATGGTTTTTGTCCTTGGCTCTATTGATACAGTGTATTACATTGATTGATTTGCATATGTTGAACTATCCCTGCATCCCTGGGATGAATCCCACTTGGTCAGGGTGTATGATCTTCTTGATGACCTTCTGCATTCTATTTGCCAGTATCTTATTAAGGATTTTTGCATCTATGTTCATTAGTGAGATTGGCCTATAGTTCTCTTTTTTGGTTGGGTCTTTCTCTGCTTTGGGGATCAAGGTGATGCTTGCTTCCAGGAATGAATTTGGGAGTATTGCTTCCCTTTCAATTTCACTGAAGAGTTTAAACAGTAGTGGCAGCAGTTCCTCTCTAAATGTCTTGTAGAATTCAGCAGTGAAGCCGTCAGGGCCCAAGATTTTCTTAGTTGATAAATTTTTAATTACATTTTCCATTTCATTGGTTGATATTGGGTTGTTCAGAATTTTTAGGTCTTCTTCGTTCAACTTTGGTAATTCATATGTGTCTCGGAATCTGTCCATTTCTTCTGTGTTTTCCATCTTACTGGTGTATAGTTTCTCAAAGTAGGTATTGATGATCCTCTGGATTTCTGCTAGGTCCATTGTAATTTCATCGTTTTCATTCCTAATTGCATGGATTTGGGCCTTTTCTTTCCTTTTTCTGACAAGGTTGGCTAAAGGTTTGTCAATTTATATATAATATAGATAAATATGTGTGATATTTGTCTCTTTATGATATGTGGAAGAAAAGCAAGCATTACTTTAAAAGTAGTAAATGGCACAGCCATTTTGGAAAATAGTATGGTGGTTTCTAAAGAAGTTAAGAACAGATCTACTATATGATGCAGCCATCTTTCTTGTGGGTTTGTACCCAAAGGAGATGATATCACAATCTTGTAAAAATATCTGCATCTCCACATTCATTGCAGCATGATTTACAACAGTCAAGATACAGACATAGTCTAAGTGCACACTGATGAATGAATGGGTTTTCTCTTGTGATGAACATGAGTATTATTCAGCCATGAAGGAGATCCTGTCATTTGGCACAGCATAGATGGGTCTGAAGACCACTGTTCTAAATGAAGTAAGCCAGACACAGAAAGAAAAATACCTCATGACTTCACTTGTATGTGATATATTTTTGAAAGAGCTCAGATATACAAAACCAGAGAATGAAGCAGTGGTTACTATGAGTGGAAGGAAAAATATGAAGACAGGTCAAAGGATACAACATAGATACATAGGATGAACAAGTTTAGAGATCTACTTTTTAAGAAAGAACAGAAATTAGTATAATTGTATTTATTAGAGATTTTTCTTAAGGAGATTGTCACAAAAAACCATGTGAGGTGATAGATATTTTCATCTCTTTTGCTGTAGTAACTTACTATCTCTATGTATCTCAACTCGCCCATAACTCAGTGGTATAAATCTCAAATATTTATAATGAAATTTATTTTTTAAAAGTAATAGAAAGCTTTGACTTTTTACTGGTGCTTATTTTTCTGTTTATTAATAACATCTGTGACTCTACCTCTTAAATGCTTTCACTACATGTGTTTGTTAGTAGGATCTTTATATTTTCAGGTGACTTATTAAGGACACCAGTTGGCATCTGATGACACAGGGCTAAAGAAAAGTGCAGAGGGCAAGGTGGATTGGAAGCGTGGTTCTCTACACTAAGGATTTACTGCCTCTTGTCTTCTGTCACTCTAGTCAGCTGAGTTCATTTTAAAGTTGTTTAGGTGACTCTCGGGAACTGGGTATCTGTCTTGGGCCGCAGGTACTGGGCTAGATGTTCTCTGCGCTCTGCCTCTGTGCTGCGCTTTGCTCATCCCTTGATGAGATGGCAGATCCAATGGGTTTCCTTGCCTTCTGGCTCCCACCTGCTGCAGCCAATGGGAAGGCAGCAGAGAGTGAGGGGAGGGTGTTTGTTCTCCTGGCTCCCTGGCTTCTCCCTGTGGGCTCCATCCTTTAGCAGGTGGTCACAGCTCCCCCACAGGACATTCACCTTCCTCCCTGAGGTACCCTGGTGTCCAGTTTCTACAGTAGCCAGAGGGATCACACAATTCCTTGTTGTGTCTTATGCAATTTTAAGTTCTACTACTTAATATTTAGAATAGAACTAAGTGCTTCTATTTAATATTTCTTGAGTTATCCTAATTTGAGTGTGTTGTCCCTTTCCTGCTGGGACCCTGCCTGATACAGGCTCTATGAAAAATTATCATTAATTAACCATGATATTAATAACATAATTGTAAGAGGACTGTAGGATGATGGATAACGTTTGGTACCTTTTCACAGTTCAGTGTGTGTGAGTTGGATATTACACTTGCTCTAATTTTCCCAAATCTTGTGACTCTGGACAGAAAAGCAGTCTTGACCACAGCTCAAGAAGAGACTGATCAGCAATTGCCTTTTCCAGTTTGGAGCTGCAGTTCTGTACATTGTCCCTAAGTCATCCCAGGTACCTAATATAACTGGAGGTACTTTTAGGGTGCTTAAGAAACCCTCTTTTCTTCTCTAGCTGGTTAACAGAAAGCCATGGGGTTCTCCCAGGGAGGGGTGTAAGTTTCTGGTGGTCAGAGTTTAGGCTGTTACAGCTGCACCCACATGACAGGTGAGTCTGAGAGAAGCCCTGACTGGCAGAATTTCATTTGAGAGATCAGCTTTCCCTTACTTGTTGGTAAGTGGAGCTACGATAAGATTGCACAAACCAGATTTCATTGACAGATGGGGAACTTCTGAAGGGCAAAGATATTAGTTGATATTAGGACTCATGACATCTCACTGGTATCTAGCAAACAGGAATGCCCAAATGGGGCTTGTTGCTGAATAGTGCGGAATCTGACGGCTGTGGGGCGCTCAGGAAACCATTTCTTCACTCCTGTGCCTCTCATGGGCTTCCAAGAAAGCAAAACCTCTCCAGTGAGGATGAAGATGGCCTTCTAAAATTTGTTTATGTATTTAAAGTCCTTCTGTAGCTGGATGCTACAGAATTATAGGTTAAACTAATTTTATTTGACATAAATAAAAATGAATAGCAAGACTATCTAATGATCCTTTTTATAACTGAGGCAGTCTAATCTACCCTAGTTTCTTTCTTGTCTTTCTGGACTAAATTATACCTATTTCTTAAAGTTTTCCCAAGACTCAAACCCAGTAGAATATGATGAAATCGACTAAAGACATGTGAATTTATATGACACCTGTATGAAAGACAATGATTCCTAGAACTGTCCATAGAATGTAGCATATTTAAGACCCAGAATGATTCAGAAGCTAATCATCGGTAGTGGGATGCTTCTTTGAAGATTCCTCACTTCCCTTTAGTAGAGTTAGGGGAGATAGACGGCCAGAAATGGATTCATTGAAGATAAATCTCTTAATCCAACCCCAGATTATGGTGTTTAGAAAGTAACCCAGAGAATTGGTGGCATCAAGCCATGCACGTAGGTAAAGGGGATTTGCATCTCAAATCGCAGGCCAGTTTGTGCAATTTCTCACAGAAGCAGAGAGGAAGAAGTTGGGCTTGAAGCAAATGAAGTGTGTTTTTATGTAGATGTGTATTTGTCAGTCCTTTGGGGAATCCGGGATAGGAAAGAACAGAGGAAAAATAGATTACACTTTCCTTTTAATCGACTGAGCTGAATCAGGATTCTGAGCTTCCACCAGCGAAACAAATACAGGTTCCTGAGAGAAGGGTGCAGAAATCAAACCCAGCTGATTCCAGGCCCAAAAGCCAACTGGGTTCCAGGGCAGCAATTGAGTTCTGGTGGGGTCCTAGCGGTGGAGCCGGAAGTGTTCCAGCAAGACATTGGCCTGAGTGGCCCTCAGACCCACAGGCATCAGCTGGATAGCCCTAGAGTAAGGAGATGTGCTGCATTGTGGCCTCCATATATTGAGGTGGAAAGTGGGGTATCATATTATAGTAGGCTCTAGGTTTGTTCTGGTTTTTCAAAGAACTCTGTGTAGAAGGTAAAGCCCTAAAGATCTAAGAGTCTGCCGAAGCTGAGACATTTGCTCTGTAAAAGAAGGGAGAAGATTCGGAGGGTCATGGTGTGCTTAAACAGGAAGGCTAGAGAGGGAGAAGAAGGAGGGGAAAGAGAAGGGCTAGTTAGGCAGAATCAGCTGAGATACTGCGGACATGAGGCTGCAGCAGTCCACAGACACTTAGCAATTACGCCAACACGAGTTGCACAGGTCGTATGTGGAACAAATTGTACATCTAGGAAGGGCAGATCACTCTGGGGGCTGAGTATTTGCTTGGATACTTATTATGATGCTTTCCCACCAGATGTCAGCAGAGTGTCTTATTCTAACAAGGTGCAAGAATCTCCAGGAAGGGTTGCCTTCGAAACATCTGCCCCAAGAGCAGTTGAGCTGGCACAGGTCTGACTTTTTATCTTCTTCCACTTATTATTCAGAATATCTTCCTTTTACCCACTTGAATGGAGAGGATTCTTTGTGAGACATTATACCCCAAACTGAAAAACAAATTGAACGTAACTTTCATTGTATTCAGATGTGTCGCTCTGTTTGTTAATGGTTCGTTCACAACATCACTCTTCACTTTGGGTATTTATGTCACATTTCTGACATTATCCATGTCCACACCTGGTTTTTCTAGAAGCAGAGAGACCTCTTTTAAATTGGTGATTTGTATTTTTGTTTAAGTTGTGCACACATGTAGTTAAATTTAAAGACTGCTCTTAGGTTTAAATGAAAAACAGCAGCCGCCTGCCGCCCGCCCTTGCTGTCGCTTCTGCTCCTTGCATGACCTCCTACCTGTTTTTTTTTTTGGCTACGTATCAAATTTATCTGTCATCTCCATATTTCTAAATCAGTTTCAGTGTCTGTTTCTGATTTTTCAACTCCAGCTTTTCCATAGTAAGTGGTTGAGTACATTAGCAGGATAAGTACTGCTGGCTGCTGTAATAAACAACCTCCTCGAATTGAGAGCATACTTCAAGGAACAGTATGGTGTCTTTCTCACTGCAGGTCACTGGGGCAGCAGGAGGCTGTTTTTCTCCACATATCTGGGAACTCAGGATTCCTCCACCTTTTGGTGCCTCCATCTCCAACAGGGCATCCAAATTCTCTCTGGAAGAGGAAGAGAACAGAGATTAAATGTGGGGCCTGCCATGAGCCAGGCCAAGGAGCAGCACATTATCATCGTAGCCACACTCACTGCCCAGGACAACCCCGTAAGAGATCAGCCTATCTGCTGAGGAGCTAGGGTACATGGCATTAGCCGTGTGCCTCAGTGGGAGAGTCTGGTGAGCATAGAGCATTGCCTGCCACTGGGAGCTTACAGTCTCCTAGCCAGTCCCATACCGTCAGCCCAGGTTTAGGTTAAACCAGTGTTCAGTGTTTACCTCTAAGTCAAGGAGTATGCTGGGTCTTTCCTTTCTTGTTTGTTTAATTCTGTGTTTTGAAGATTTTTATTTGCTCCCACATTCCTATTTAAATTCTTTCCAAACACTTGACCATTACTGTAAAGCATTTCACAGTGCCACCTGCACACGTGTCGTGTGTTGCAGGCTCTGTCAGTACCCTCTCCTCTGCCTCCCCACCCTGTCTTCTATGTGCACTGGGTCTGCACACAGTGCCCACTGCTTCCTGGCATCTGCCCCTAGGGCAGCCGTCCTGGGATCTCCTGTGTTTCTCTTCTCTCACTGACCTCTGTTTTCCAATCTCATTATTTTCCTCTTTATTAGTCTACTCTCTTGTTTTGGTGAAACATGTCCTCCAGTAGTTTCCTGGAAAGGTTCATGGGAGGCAAATATTTTGAATCCTGTGTGCTTGAATTTTTTTTTTTTTTTTGCTCTTGTAATGGATAAATACTGCTTTGTTTCACATTTAGGTTAAAGAGGATTTTCCTTTGGGATTCTGTGGCATTGCTCCATTGTCTCACTCTGGTTTTCTATTTGGAAGTCTGAGGAGCCAGGTGTAGGGTGCATATCTGTAATTCCTGCACATGGGAGGCTGAGATAGGAGGATCACAAATTCAAGTCTAGCTCAGGCAATTTAGTGAGACACAGTCTCAAAAGTGTGAAAAGGTCTGGCGATACAGCTCAGTGTGAAAGCTCTGGGTTCAGCCTTCAGTGTTCAGAGGAGGGGCTTACAGAAGGTGACTAGATCTGGATGTGCTATACCCACCAGTGGATTCAGCCACTGATGAGCTCATTCACGTGCTGGTAAGAGGTGTGCTGGGTGGAGGAGGTGAGTCTCTAGGAATGTTTCTCTGGAAGGCATCGATCTCTCTCTGGCTCCTCCCTCCTCTTTCTGCTTCCTGGCAGCCATGGGTTGAGCAGCTGTCCTCTGCCAGGCCCGTCCACCATGCCACTCCTGCCCTGGAGCCAGTGAAGGTAGACTGAATGGTCTGAAACTGTGAGGGGAAATCGCCTCCTCTCCTTTCTTTTCTGTTCTCTGCTCTGTCTCTTTGCTCACCCCACCCCTGCTCCTCTCCTCTCCCCTCCTTTCTCAGTGGGAGTGCTATCACTGGATGCTGAGGGACCACGGTAAATGCCTTCTGGGGTACTCAAAGTGCTAGGTTTTGAGCTTTCTGGGGGTCAGTGGGGTGAGCTGCTTGATCCTTTTTACACTGGCCTTTTGCAGGCACTTCAGGCGCTTCAGTCTCATGTTTATTTGTTCATCATTTCTTGGAACTTCCTCTTCTGGAAGATGTTGACCTCTCCAGTCTGTGATTCGCTCCTCTCTATTTCCCCTCCTCCATTGTTTCCTCCTCTCCATGCACAATGTTTGGGGGGTGGAGGAGAGAAAGAGAATTAGAGAAAATGCTATGAGAAAACGAGAGTAAGCAGGTGATGTGGATGAGCCTGCTGGGAGGAAAAGTCTCCTAGCCTGAGTGAGCCTCCCTGCCGAAGGTGAACCTGAGCAGTACCCAAGGGAGGGCAAGAGGGAGCAGTCTGGCCAGCAGAGGTGTGGGGTGGAGGTGTGCTGTCAAGAGAGGGCAAGCAGGCCAGTGGGGCAGAGAGCCATAGGTGAGGAGAGAGAAGCAGGAGGTGTCTGCAGGGCGGCCAGGTGGAATGGGGCCCTGAAGGGCACTGTGTGGGCTTTGGGTTTGGCTGTGAGAAATGGGGCACCTCTGGTGGGCAATGGGATGGGATTTAGGCACCAACAGGCTCTAGGCTGCTCAGAGAGCCAGGGCAGATGCAGGGACAGCAGCAAGGAGCCAACACGGGCATGCATGCAGAAGGTGTGCGACCCAGACAGCAGTGCCCAGAAGACGCTCAGCCGAGATTGGTTCTGAACAGGGCTGTGATGAAGGGGAAATGAGAGTTGGAGTTGACAGCAAATCCCAGACCTCAGCAGCAGAAAGGCTTGGAGCAGCGCTCTGGCAGGGTCAGGCCACGCTTTCTGACACCCCAGGGAAGCTGCGAGGCGAGCCACTGATGTGAGCTTGGGGTTCCTGGGGGAGATGTGGGCGTGGGCCCTCTGAACACAGAGATAGCGCTGAAGCCCAGGAACTGTGTAGGAAGCCTCGTGGGGTGGGGGCAGCGGCAGGAAGTGGCACAGGCCTGGAGGAGGAGAGGCCAGCAGAGGAGATGGGACAGGGCACTGGGGAGTGAGCAGAGGAAGGGCAATGCTGTGTCAATGAAGAAGGCAGCATCAACCTTTGGCAGAAGGCATGGATGTTGTTTAACCATGCCAAACTGTGAGGTGGAGGCTTCACTGGAGAGGGTTGAACAGGGGCAGTGAGAGGCTGTGTATCAGGGGTGGTGGGACCTAGCTGTAATCCCAGCATTTGAGGAGTCTGAGGTAGGAGGATCCCAAGTTTGAGCCTAGCCTGGGCAACTTAGTGAGACTTAGCAAGATCCTGTCTCAAAATTAAAAAAATTTTTTTTTCTAAATAGGGCTGGGGACGTAGCAAGTACTAAAAAAAAAAAAACCAACGAAACAAAACAGGGTATAAAATGTTCTCTCAGGGCTCTTGTGTTGGAAACATGGCACTGATGGAAGGGTGGGGAGAAAGGACTTGTTTGTATGCTGCTGCTGACAGGTGAACTGGTAGAGGGGCTGTGCGGTGTGGAAAGGGGCGAGACGGGGAGCAGGGTTGGAGGAGCTTCCTGGACTGGCCCACTCCCTGGGTGCTGGACAGCTGCTCAGTATCTAGGGTCAGGTCCTTTTCAGTAGGGAAGGAAGGGGGGTGGGAGGAAGCTGCAGATGTTGGTGGGGACCTGCAGATGGGGATGGGAGTTGGGGGGAGGTGTTTGCTGACAGCTGCAGGCTTTTCATGGAATGTGAAATGAGGATATTTGGAGACAGATAGGATGAGGGTGAGCTGAGAAGGGGAATTTCAGCTTACCTCTTCACTTCTTTTTGAAAAATTCTTTTACAGTCATTTTAGAGGGACTCAAGGAGGGAACAGAGTTGTCCAACTGGCTATTTACTTTTTCCCCCCATTAAGTTTATTGGTACATTTTAGGTGCAAAATACATTTACATACATCATTGGGATCTTGTACCACTACATGAGTTTCTTGGTTCTTATTTTTTTACCCTTCTCCTGCCCTCCCTTCACCCCCTCCACCCTTCCCTATTTGCAAAGACATTGTTTCCATTTTTTTCCTTTTCTCATATTTTTCTTTTCCCTTCTTTCCCCTACCCCTCCACTTCCCCTGCTCCTTTATATCTTTTCTTCCTATTACACAATATCAATTATACATTTTTAAAATTACAATATCAAGATCTAGGAGACATTATCACAGATTTTATAGAATTTAAAAGGATATAGAAAACATATTTCAAAAATCTTTTTTGAAATAAATTTGACAACTTCTAAGAAGTACCTTGGAAGACAAATTAATGAAACTAACTCTGGAGGAAATATAACATTTGAATAGCACCTATTAAAGAAAGTGTATTCCTAGCTTGAAAACCTACCTATATGACAACAACAGGCTTGTATACATTTTAACTGATAAATTATATCAAACATTTAAAGCAGAAAAAAAGGAACACTTCTCCCCTCATTTTAGGAAATCAACATTGTGCTAATCCTAAAACTGGATAGAGATAATAGAAGAAAAAAGTATGAACATAGATAGAAATTTGTTTAACAAAACAAACTATTAGAAGTCAGATCTGGCAGTATGTAGAAAGTGGTTTTATTATAGGGATGGCAGTGTTGGTTCAGCATTGGAAGATCTACCCCCAAAAGTCATCATTTTAACAGAGAAAAGGAAAAAGCCATATGATCCTGTCACTAGTTGGAGAAAAAGTACTGGACTAAATTCTACAGCTATTCATGGCAAAAGCTATCAGGAGACTAGAAGTAGAACAGAACCTTCTCAACAGATTAAAGACATGAACTCCATACTTCCAGCAAAAATGCCTTATATAAATGGAGAAGATACAATGCTTTCTCCCTAAGGTGGGGGACAAAGGCAGATATGCTTACTCTTCATCTGTCCATTCAACTTTGAAACATAGGCCCAAACCAAAACAGACTGGCAATAAAATGACACAATTAGGATAGGATTGGCAAGGTAGAAGCAAAATCTTTATATTTAGATGAAATGATCATTTACAGAGAAAATATTCAGAAATCTCTAGGAGCCCCTAGAACTTGTATTTTTTTTTATGGAGTTTTTAATCTCCTGGAAATCTGTTTGCATCTATTTTATGGATTCCATTTGTTTCCTATGTTGGGATTCCATCATGTTCCTCAGATCTTCTGTTTTTTTATCTGTGTCCTCTCTGGATTTATTAATCATGTCTCACACTATGGGCACAATCTTTGCTTTTATCTGAGAAATTATTTCTGATTTCATTTTTTCCAGATCCTCTTTTGTTGCCAGTTCAGAGAGTCCAGGTGGTTGAGTATCAGATTGTTCCATCTCATTTCCCTTTGGGGTTGCCGTAGATGATCTGGAAGTCTGTTTTAGAGGCTTGTTTACATGTCTTCTCATTTCCACAGGGGTGGGGGTGCTTCTGGAACCCACGTGGCTCACCTTCTCTGCCCTAGGAGCGTGGAATGGCGGTGGGGGAGCCTCCTCCTGGGTGCTGGGATTGGCTCACCTTCTCTGCCCCAACTGGCTATTTTCTGTCCCAACAGCCTGCAATATTTAATAGGAAGAAGGCCCAGTACCAACTTGGTAAATCCCATACTCCTTCCTTTGCAATGCAGGGACTAACAAGCAGCTCTCAGTAAATCTTTGCTCAGCTGAAGGTATGTTCTCAGCCACTGTCTGCCCTCTCAGGCTGTTTGTGTCTCTCCCTGTCCCTTTCACAGGGTTGAGTAAGTTCAAGTTCAGCACATTAGGGATGAGCCTCACTAACCCTTTTTGCTAGAATGTTTGCTTGTGGCTTGGCTCAAGCATATGCCCTGGTGATCTACATCTTCATGGAACCTGGAGGGCCGGGAAGCGGACTGGGAGCAGTAGGGCAATGCAATGCTGATTGATATTCCAACAATATACTTCAAAGAACTAGAATAGGTCCTTCTGCCTTTCTCTTTTGACTGCAAAAGAACTAACATACTCACTGTGAACAATGTTCAGGTACAGAAAGGCATAAAGAGGATAGCAAAAGCACCCATCTTCCTATAATTATTGTTGATATTGTGGAGTCTGTACCTGCATATACAACTGTGCACAGGGGTGAGAGGGGATGCACAACTACTTATGTTACAGAAGTGGGGGCCACACCATGTAAACTATGCTATACGCTGATATTTTAAAGTGATTATTGAAGCATGACATACTTTGAGAAGTGTGCACAGAACCTAACTGGATGGATTTCTACAAAATAAATGCACAGATGAAGAAATGGAAAAAATAGGAAACGCTTGGCAGGGTTGCATGTTATCCCCACCCGTGGGCCGAGCTCCTACTCTCTCTGTTAGCAGTCAGTTTTAGGATGTAGACCCTTGAAATAAGCAAGTTGTATGAGTTTTGTGGCCTGGGAATTGAGCCCAGGGCCTCATGCATGCTCGATAAGCACTCCACCACTGGCCTACAGACTCAGCACTTTGAGGTTATTGTTTCATAGTAACAAGGAGGTCTAATGTCTTAGTAGTTACTTGCCCATTGCAAGACAAACTACCTGACACCCACACTTGAAGGAGGGCAGGTTTATTTTAGATCATAGTGCATTGTTGGCCCCAAGGAGGAAACAGGATGGTACAGGGATGCTTAACCCATGGCAAGCAGGGAACAAAGAGAGGAAGAGGAGCTGGGGGGGAATCCACCCTGCAGGTCACACCCAGTGACCACCTCTTCTGACCAGGCCCTGCCCTCAGCACACGCAGTGTGAAATGGTGAGAACATCAGTCAATGAATGAACTCAGCACCCTTGTGATCCAGTCGCCTTCCCAGAGCCCACTTAGGAATGCACAGAACTTTTGGGGGACACTCTAGATCTAAAATGTAACATTCTATTTGATTATAAGACATCATTAATTGTTTATGCCCCTTTAATTTTTGTACTGCTAAGAAAGAAAGGATAGCAGAAATAGCTGCCAGTTAAACTGTAGCACAGTGACTTGTTGGTAGTCAGATGTGACATGTGTGCCCTTGCACTCAGCTTCCTGATCCTTCGATGTCTCCTTAATCTATTCTCAGCTTTGCCAGTTTCTCCACTCTCTTAGTCTGTTTTTGTCATCAGTCTAAGGTTTTCCTAAGGCAGGATACTTTATAAAGAAAAGAACTAGGTCAGCTCACAGTTCTGGAGGCTTACGGAGATGGGGCTGGTGTTGCTGTGCTCTGGGATCACGATGGTAGGCACATGCCAGGGATTTCGAGATGAGGCAGCAAGCCCAAGAGGTAAGGCCTGGCTGGTCCTTCTGTAATAACCTGGGGAACTTTCTACCTCACCTAGAGCTGACCAGGGTCCCCCAGGCACCATATCCTCCTCCCAGGATGAGGCCCCAGTGGCCCAGGTGCCGCCCCTAGACCTCACCTCTTAAAGGTGCTATAGCTCTGCCACACTGGGGACAGGCTTCCCACACATGCGCTCTGAGGGACATTCAGGTGACACCAAGCCACAGCCTACAGCCTGCAGGTACACTGCTGCTGCAGGAAGGCAATCTTCCTGTCTTTTCTGATCTTTACCCACTTCCAGGTATCTTCTTTTTTCTTGTATCCCGTTAAACACCTAGTTGTTTCTCCTCAAGAAAACTTGGAATTGTGGTCATTCTTCCAGTGAAGCTGATTTGCTTCAGAAATGTTAAATGTGTGTGTGCTGTGCTCTTCCGTTTCCATCTTTTTCTCTGTGTGATACATGATTTTGTTTCAATGCTGCTCATAGTGACAGCTTTTGAAGACTTTGGAAATAACATATTTGATGTATATAGAGCCAACAAAGCATACCGTAGATGTGAAATGAGAGAATTTTTGCATGACCAAATGATTAGATGGAGAACAGGGTGCATGAGAGGAATGTGAATCTCAGAGGAGGTGGAATAGATATTTCTTTTTACAATTAAGATTTTATTGTTTTTTAATGATCTGCTCACAGGTAATAAGTGTAATCAGTGCACAATTCTCATGCTCATCATCTTAAAAAGTGCTTACTAACCTTTCTAAAAAATTACCTGTCTCTTCAGTTAAAATTTGGAGGCAGATTGTCCTTAAGAAGAGGGTGTTAAGTATCAAGATGATAAAATATCGGTAAATTGTCAGTTCTAAAATTCTGCTAACTCGTGACAATATTACACTTACAACATATTTTAAAAATTCAGTATTTCACAGCATATTAGCAAACATGGTGCACAACTGCACCACAAGAGTCTGTGTGTCCCTGGCAAGGAGAGCAAGACTAGGAAGGAGTTTTCTTCAAAAAGGTATGTTGAGAAAGAACAAGGCGAGCGTAAGAGACACCCAGTTTAGAATGTCTGAGGCGTGCTACATGGGTAGTTATGGCTGTAGACTGCATTTAAGCATACTTCCTATTCGAGGCCCTTCCCCCAGCCTGGGGAAGGAGAGGCCGGCACGCAGGACTGTGAACGGTCCTTACCCCTACATCTCATCTTTTAAGCAGAGGCATGAACACTTATCTAATTATGTTAAACAAAACAAGTCAAAGCAAAATGGGTTGAGTCAGTTTCCTTCCGAACAGTTGGTTCTGGTGCTTCTAAAAATCTTGACAAAGCGCTTGGCCAGCACGGGAGCTAAGCGGACTAGGAAGGCTTGGTGTGGGAATCGCGTCCACCAGCAGATGTGGTTGCTTTCTTTCTTGCTTCTCCCAAGGCTGCTGATCCTTTGTTCCGTACTTTCTGAACAGAAGTCTTCAGTTTCTTCCTTTTGCTCCCCTCTCTCCATCCTTTTTCGTTCTGGGTCCAGCCCAGGGCCTTGTGCATGTGAACCAAGCATTTTACAACCGAACCCAGTCCCAGTGCTTGTTGCTCTGTCGTGCTGTCCTTTTGCATTGTGAGGATTCCGGCCTTCCCACCTCAGTTTTGGGCCGCTTTCAATCTTTCCAGCAGCAAGTTTGTTGCACAGTTTGTTAACCCCTTGGGA
This sequence comes from Heterocephalus glaber, assembly GCF_053883595.1. NCBI lineage: Eukaryota > Metazoa > Chordata > Mammalia > Rodentia > Bathyergidae > Heterocephalus > Heterocephalus glaber. Next base: position 41,767,186 of record NW_028258147.1, on the reverse strand, counting down.
TTTCTTTATCAACCTAGGTGGATCCATCTTGCTCCTTTGATTTCGGCGGAGCTGGCACCTGGTGGCCTCCAGGCAGGAGCCCAGTGAGGACACTGGTGGAGCAGGGCTTTGGGTCTGCTGCTGAGACCCCTGGAGCAGAAGCCACGTGAGGTGCTGCCATCCTGGGCTTTTCCAGATGTTTACACCTTTTCAAGTTTTCACTATTCACAAAAGCCAAGTTCTTTTGTTTGCATAATAATACTCTTTGCATAACTATTTGCTTAGAATAAATTCCTGGAAGAAGAGCTAAGTCAAGTGCTATGCACATTTTGTGGATTTTGTGTATACTGGCAAATAATTTTTAAAAAGTTATGCAAGTTTATGCCTATTGATGGTACATGAGAATTTGCCTAACGTTAAGGGAAAATTAAGCCTTAAGAATACATGCATTTTTTATTCCTATTGAAGTTGAGTAATACTTCATATTTTCATTGGCTATTTGAGACCTGTTCATGTTCATTATTCATTTCTTTTATTGATTAAAAACACCCACTCTGATATATTAAGACTTTTTCTGTTTTATATGTTGTAAATATATTTTAGTTTGACATTTACTTTTCTACTTTTTCATAGCTTTCTTTTGCAGAAAGTTTAAATTTTTGAGTTAAGTCTATTGAGATTTTACATAATAGAGTTTGGTTTTTTTACTTAGAGGTCTCTCTCTTACAAGATAATGTATTTTATTATTCTATTTACTTTATTGCTTAAAATTTTTTAAAACCTTGGATGAAAATTTGATGGGGAATTTTCACCAGTAGATGTTAATTTGGGGATGACTGTCACTTTTGCCATATAAAAGCTTCTAACCTGGACAATAGCATTCCTCTACTTTTTGTACCTTTTTGGACTTCAGGAAAGGTTTATAATTCCCCTCTGCATTTTTTCTAGTTGCTATATGGAAGGAAGAAGTTTTTTTCTCCTTATTTTCTAATAGACCAGTGCTGATGTGTAGAAGCAATTGAGTTTTGTAAATGAGGTAAAACTATTCACACTTCTGGGCGGTAATGTTAACTTTCAGGTATTTGAAGAGCTTGGTTTTACCGCAAGAAAAGCTGTAAGAAGCCTGCTGAGGGTTAGAAGTCATGAAAAGACATAAAAACAAGCTTCTCTGATAATAACAATTAAAAAAGAAGACAAAAGAGAGCAAGGAAGGTTGCAGGGCAGAAAAGGAGAAAGGAGGTGAGGGACCCAAGCAGAAGTGGGTGCATAGCCCTAGGCCTGCAGAGCCTGCAGCTGACCCTTAAACCTGCTGCACATTTACACAAGGCCTGCTCAAGGGAAATGGTGTGTGCCATGTGGTGTAAATTCTTTCATTTCACTGAATAATTGGCCAATTGTATTTTGTCAGTAATATTTTTGGTGTAAGGGGAGGGACTTGTTGCAGAGCTGACTTTGTGTCAAGTCTGGCATGAAGCAAAAGCAGAATCTGTGTACGTGTACAGTTAGATGGAAGATTTTAGTCTAATAATGCTAGATTATAGATGCATTTGAAGTAAATGAATTCAGAGATCTGCTCTAGTAGAAGAAAGGGAGAAAGAAAAAAGACAAACAGAAGGAGATAATGTTATAAATGTTAGCCATTTCATCTGTACTCCATTTGACAGTTTGGTCTGGAGTGCAGATAAGGAAGGTCAGGTGAACCGGCTCCTTGCTCTAATGATGGCACTGCTTCCCCGTGCCTGTGTTAAAGTTAGTACTTTCCATACAACATGGAGGATTACCACCAGCCTTCCACTCTGCCTCCTGCTCTATCACAGAAAGGTGCTGTCCCAATAACATAGGGTAAAGTCTTTACTGGCCCCCTGGGTGCCATGTTTGTTTCCATTATGGTAAGATTTAAAGATAATTTTACTATACTAGGTTTTTAATCTTATGTTTTCTAGGTTAAAAATAATTTTCAAGTTTGCAAATAGTAAGTTTTCTCCTTTCTAATCTTTGTGTCCTTTCTAATATTTATACCTCATTTTCTTTTGCTCAGTATGTGGACTAGAAGTCCCAGAACCAGTCTGAGTAATGGATGTGCAGGCAGGTGAACTTTGCTTATTCCTAATTTAGTGAATGTAGACAATTTTCATCATGTTAGAAATATTTTTTCTAGTTTTGATTCATAAAGAGGATTTTTTATAAAAAGATATAGATTGTGAATATTATCAAATATTTTTTGACATTGGAATAATCACGTGTCTTTATGTTTTAACCCATTTTATAAATTATATACATTTCTCCTCATATTCCCGCTTCCATTCCTAGAATAAAGGAAATTGGTAATGGTGTTTGATTATTTTCTACTTTTAGATATGAATTGTCTGATTTATTTATAATTTTCACATCTGTACTCATATGGGCTGTGTTGTTTTCTATTGTTAAATTTTGGATTATGAATTTGGATTGTGTTTTATCTTTTCTGTCTTGTTTCATAGAATCTATATTGTGTCATCTAAAATGTTCCTCTTAATTCTATTATAATACTTTTTGAGAGCTTGTTTGAAGGTTTTAGCAGGAGAGCACAGCTACTTGTATATCCTTGACCGAGGAAACTGTCCCCTCTCTCAGGGGGTGATTGTCCTCTCTGACCGGGTCCACAGCTTTGGGAGGGACACACATGGAGTGGGCAGGGGAGAAGGGAACACCTCTCCCCCAGCCAGATCATCTGGATCAACCTTGGCCATAAATGGGGTGACAGATGTTGTAGCCAGATCACCCTCATATCCCTGTTATAGTATTTTTTTTAAAGTATACTCTTTATAAAGGTGAATATAAACATTCCCTATAACTCAACAATTTTGCTATTAGGTGGAAACTCTATTTCAGTTCTTAGCTTATTGCAGTTTAGGTTGTTAATAGTCTCATAATTAAGCAGGTGTGGATTAGGAGACACATACAAGAATGTTCGTGGTTTATAATAGCAAAATACTGGGAGCAACTTAGGTGTTAGTGGTAGTAAAATGAATGAATACACATACAGTTTTATACCACATTGTGAATTCATTTCAAAAACCAAATACTGTGTAAAAACACATAAAGAGTAGTGTATTAAGTATGACTCCATGTGAGAGTGGTCTAGCTCCTTTACTTCTACAGGGGCATGGCATTCATGTCAATGCATTTGCACTGTGCTCTGTCCACTGCCACCACCTGTCCTCACAGCTTTGTCATCTTAATCTCTGTGCATATTAAATGCTAACTCCCCACCTACCCCTTCTTCTGACCCTCAGTATAACCTCTCTACTTTCTCTGTGTACAGTTTTGACTACTCTAGGTATCTCATTGGAGTGGAATTGTACATTTGTCTGTTAGTTTTTGGTTTCTCTCACTTAGCATAATGTCTTCATGCATGTTGTAGCTAGCATGTGCTAGAATTTCATTCCTCATGAGGGATGAATAATATTCCTTTGTATGTGTATTCTGCACCTTATTTATCCATCTATCGATGGGCACTTGCATTGCTTCTACATGTTGGCTACAGTGAACAGTGCTGCTGTGAACATGGGTGTATAAATACCCACTTGAACCTGTGTTTTCTATACTTTTGGGTATGTACCCAGAACTGCTGGACCAGATAGGAATTCTATGTTTAAGTTTTAAAGCAATTAACATACAGTTTTCCATAACTGCTGCACCATTTTAATTCCCATTTGTTCATTTCTATTTTATGAATATCTGGATTATTTCCAGATTTGGCTATTATGAATAAAACCAGAACCAATCTTATACATGTCTGTTCTTATGAGCACATTTCCACTGAATATATGCCAGGGATGACACTGCTGGGCCAGGGTGTATGCAAATGTTCCGACCTAACAAAATGCCAAGATGTACCTGTACCAGTTGACATTGCTGCCAGTGTAGTTAGAGTTCCAGTTATTCTATCTTCTTGCCAACCAAGTATTGTCACTGGTTAAAACTTGAGCCTTCCTGCTGAGTATGGGGGATAGCTCATGAGTGATGATACTGGGTATCTTTCATATGCTCATTAATCATTTGGGAATCTTGTTTTATGAAATGCCTTTCAGTTTCAGTCTTTCATCTTTTTTAAAAAAACGGATTCCACTTTTCTTATTGATTTGAAACAATTTGTTATATTTTCTGGATATGAATTTTCTTGTTGGATATATGTTTTACAAATATCTTTTTCCACTTTGTGGCTTACCTTTATACCTAGATTCTATAACTAAAAAAATCACACTTTTTCTATTGAATAGTTTTGGTTATTACTTAGCTTTTCATCTATATTTTGAATTGATTATTGATATAGAGATTAGATACTAATTTTGTACATTTTTTGTGTTTTAGCTCCATCACCAAATTAATTTTTTGTTCTATTAAGTTGTGAGTTTTATGAATACAATAAGGTCATCTACAAGGAAAGAAAAATAATTACCTCCTTTTTCATATTTATTCCATTCATTTTGCCTTAGTATATTAGATAAATCCTTTCTAAAAATTAATGAAAAGTAATGGTGATTGGAGATATTTCTATCTTGGTCCTGATTTTAATGGAATTGAATTTAGAAATGCATTGGTTAGATAATATGTGTTATGGTCTTTATTTTGCATTTTATGTTGTATAATTTCAGAATGAAGAAGACGAAGGGCTAAGTGCAGTTTGGAGAAGGATCCAGTGTTGAAATTTAGCCAAATACTTAGTGTTTCTGATTCCACTAAAACAAGCCTCCTGAAACATAGTAGTCTTAATTATTTTCATTTTTAGATTTTGTCCCCATAATTTGGTCTCCTTTTTTCCTTATACATATTTACAAAAATATTTACCTTTTTATGTGTGATAAACCCTAATGGTTTCTATTTTTACTTTAAATTGTTTTGTCAGAAGTCAACTTAGTTGATTTGAGATTCATTAAAGGATTTTAATGGATAGCTGTAACATTCACTCTTAAATTAGCAGATGTTTGTTTTCTACCCCTCAGACTGAAAAAATGTTCAACAGGTGATCGTTCAGTGGACCACAGGGAGCAATTTAGGATCTATTAGTTGTTCAAAGTACCTTGCTGTACCATTTAAAAATTGGGAAAGTTGAGAAGTTTTTGAAAATGCTTTCCATGAAATGTTTAGGCTTAATTGAGTTTGATGGCTTTGTTTATTAAGAGTGGGGATACTAAACTTACATAGCAATGTGAAACAATTTCTGGCAAGAAAAAAGTAGTAAATAGTAGCTATGTCCATGCTGTATAATAAACAACTCCAAGATCTTAGTGGCTTCCATCAACAGTCATTCTTATGCACAGATTATAGTGTGATTGGAACAGTTCACTTTTAGGCTGGGAGCTGGGTTCTCTGGCAGTCATTACAGACCTCTGCTCAGAAAAGACATGCTTCTGATCTGTCCACACGCTTCTGGTAGGAGTGAGTCACACAGCTGTGCCCACTGACATTTGGGTGGGGAAGTAAACTCTTGCTGAGAATGATGGATGGCAGGATGAGGGAGGAAGATAGAATTCTGTGCCAATCATACATTCTACTAGAATAGCCAAATGTTCCAGAAAGCTGGCTCTGTTTTATTCACTTATTTCTGTAGTCACAGTAGCCACTGGTAAAATAAGGAATAAATTGGATCTTTCTTTTTATAAAAGAGCTTAATTCCCTTATAAAAAGAATTGACTTTAAAAAAATGATTGCGTATGTATTCTGTGAACAATTGCTTTCCAGCATGTGAGTTGACAATTTTACAAGAAGAAGTAGTAAATACTTATGCAAGGTACATTTGGATGATTTTGCCTATTGCATTATTGTGGCAGTAGTATCTGTCATGTATTTCCTGTGGTAAATATCCAGCCATGCATGAAAATCAGAAAAATTTAATGGTTTCCACTTAGGGAATAAAGGTCCATCTTCCTAAGCCATTTTTATGATGAAGTTCTTACTTTGACTATGATACTTCTTTCCCTGTGGGGCCAGCACAGATACTTAATTAATAGAAGCTCTGAAATTGCTGAGACTATTTCATTCTCGTGCTTTGATGCCTGTACTGAACGTAGTTGTAGAAAGACTTTTTAGTGCAATGAGCAAGGGTAAGTGAATAAATGAGGCTGAATGGTAAGGGAAATGAGCACAGTGTCAAGTTCATTTCCTCACCAGTGCTGTCAGGAGTTGAAAACCACAGGCCATGGGTCAAGTGTGGTCCCCACTTAGTTTAGTAAATAAAGTTTTTTGGAGCACAGCCATGCACATTCATCATATATTGTTTACGTCTGATTCTGTGTGCACCTTCAACCAACACCATATGGTCCAGAAGGTCTAAAATATTTACTAACTGGTCCTCTATGGAAAACTCTGCCACCCCCTGCTCTATACAGTTATTATAAAACAAGAGAATAGCTTTTCAAATGCAAATGTTATAAAATGTAAATACCTTTCATTTTTTTTTGGGTAATGGGCATCGAACTCAGGGCCTTGTGCTTTCGAGGCAGGCTTGGTGCTACTGAGCTAAATCCCTGCCCTACTTTTGATTTCTTGAAATACGAAGTGGTTATTTTTTACCCTCATACACACCAGACATCTGATATTTTGTGAGGAATATCTGGCAATGCCAACTAGGGAGTATGAGTACGTGTCAGCATAGATAAAGTTATGCTGCAATAACAAACAGTTCTAGCTGTCAGCACCTTAACACAGAGGCATACCTCTCAGTACTGCTGAGTGCCTGTCATGGGTCTGCAGAGTTAAGCCAGCATCCAGGCTGTTGGAGTAGCCTCTCTCTGGAGAATGCCTGCTATCTCAGTGGAGGCAAAAGCAATGTGGGCACTTGTATACTGGGGTTAAACATCGATCCAGAAGTGACATATATCACCTTTCTCCTTCCAAAGTGTGTTATGTGGACTCAGGGGAGTGGAGAGTGTGATTCTGTTTTACATCCAGAAGAAGAGACAGAACTATTTAGACTTAGCACTAAAGTCTAAGTGTGAAGCAAACAACAGCCATTTCTGAAAGTGGTTTCTTTGACAGCGGCCACCACCTTTACAGGCTGTGAGGCCTAATGCCTCTCTGGAGGACACTTGCAGGGATAGGAAGGGCATACATTCTTTCCCTGCTGTTCTTTTCTGGGGTTTCATGTATGCTTTGGCTAGTATACATTCCTCCTGGAGAATGGTGGATTATCTGTGTTTTCTATTTCCAGTTTTACTGCAACTGTACATTTTTTTGCTATCATAACTATTTAACATATTGCTTGCAACCGTTAAGTCCAGAGCTAACCTCCTACTTAACTTGAAAGTTCTGCTGCTTTAAAAGAAAACTGAACATTATGCCAGATTAAAACATTAAAAAATATATAAAAAAGCAAACCAACAAAATCTATCACCTAGTAGCTAATTTTCAAAGTGGTCCTACAATTAAAGCTATTTACTTATTTTTAAAAATTTAATCTCAAGCTGTTGTTCAGGGATAGAGACAGAGCCTCCAGACTTACTAGAAAAAGATGAAAAGTGAATTTGGTGTTTTAATTCCTTGGAATTTCTTCTTTAAAGAAGGCAGCATTTGTTGCTCTCCTCTAATCCGACTGTTTCGAGAGAGAGGAGCTCCCTGCAGCATGAGGGACACATCTAGGAGAATTTCAGTGGAGAGGGACCCAGACTGCATCAAAGTCACTGAATCGGCCTTAATGATTTTTGATGAAAGCTAACGGAAGTTCATGGGAGGAGGCTGTGAGAACTGAAATGCCAATTTTGAAAAATTTGTGTGCCCTGTAATACTTCTTTGGGTTTTATTGAATATGACTTCAGAAACTTCCATGCCTTGTGATATAAAAGTGTTTTTCGTAGGGGTTCAAACTATTCGTTCCTCCATTAGAAACAAGACTTTGGAATCGCAGAAGGCCAGATCTACCCAAGAGTATGAACAAGGAAGAGGCACTGGACGTGTTTGAGGGAGTACAGTCACAAGGGGTTGGCAGTTGGTATCTTTGTCATAATTTTTTGAGTCTTTTGTTCTTTTTTTTTTTTTTTTTGGTACTGGGGATTGAACTCAGGTCCTTGCACTTGCTAAGCAGGCAGCAGAACCACTGAGCTAAATCCCTGGCCCTCTTTGTTCATTTTATCCATCACTATCATTTCTGTGCAGTGATGACTATGGGAACAGCAGTGGGGTGTTTGGCCATTTGTTTTCTCGGGGAGGAGCTGAGGAGCAGGGAGGTATCCTATTAAGAGCCAGAAGGGAGGGGTGGCCTTCCTCTAAATGGCAGTCCCTTGGACCAGAGATCCCAGAGAATAAAAGAGTCAGAGGCTTGCTTCTGAGACTTCTGAGAATGACTTAGACAGTGGCAGCTGTACAGGGTCATATAATCTTTTACATGTAGTAACCTAAATATCAGTTCTTCCACAGTTTGTGAGCTACAGAGCTTATGTTATGAAAATGAAGCGCAATGGATTCTGCTCATGGATACCTGGGTGTTCATTTCAAATAGGATATGGTGTAGAAAAGGCACAGATAGCGGAAAATAGAGTTATATACATATATGATGACATCCAAGACTCTCTCCCTAAATGGAGATGTAATAGTGAGCTCAGTTTGTATTTTATTTTCACATGTCTCCTTCTACCACCCACACCTTCATGGTCTCTCACCTGAATTCTATCTGGATACTTCAGCCAATGACATCTTCTCTTCCTGATTAACCTATATTATTAATTCAGATATGCACTGTGCTTTGTAAGGGTTCCAAGGCATAGGGCATTGTATCTGTAGCGAATTACTGTTGACTCTTGCTAATTGCCTTCTGTTCAGTGGAAGACATAGGGCACATTCACAAATGAAGGTCACCTCAGGCTCCGTGTGGTAATGTGTGGGCCAGAGGTCTTAGCACGAGTCCCAGAGGCCATGTCCAGCTGATTTAAGGAGAGGAGTTAATACAGAAGGATACTGGGGAGGCTACAGAATCTCAGAGGGAGGGGTTGATTAAGTACAAGGCTCATCTTCTGGGAACAAAGCCCCAGTCTTTTCCATAGCCTTAGTGAGGATGCTGCTGCCAAGCCCGGAGCCCCTGTATTTTATTCTGCTGCCACTTCTGCACTGAGGCACAGTGTGGAGCCAGCCTGGTCCTGAAGTTGGCCTCATAGAGGAGCCAATACTCAGGCTGCTTGCCACAGGGTGAAATCTCATTCTGGCCCATTAGTGCCATTTGCCCTGTCTACACACAATCCAGTAGGAGACTTCCTGGGGCTCACCGACCCTCCCCAGGACAAGGAGTCACATGTGCCCCCTGGGACCATGGCTGAGAGCTTTTCCTTCAGGTAAGCAGTACACTAGGGCTCTGGGAGCCAAGTAACCCATGCCATGTGAGTGACGCTCAGAGGAACTGCTCTTCGACTCTTTCCTGGAATACGGAAATCAATCACTGGAACTAGGAGCAAGACTGCTGCCATGGAAACCCATTGTTTTAATCTACCCGTCTGCTGGCTACCTGTGTTTAGGAACTGCTCTGCTCCAACTCCGTCCTTGTGGTTCAGCTGGCCTGGCCCCGGGGCTATCACTGGATGAGCTGGGCTAGTGCAGCGCTCACTGATGGCCCTGACTTTGCACCAGGGAGGACATGTGGTCAGTGTCTCTCTCAAGTGGCTGAAGCTGCTGAATGGAAAACTCAAAAGCTGTTGGCAACCACATTGTGGGGGGGAGGGAAGGGGGAGGGGAGAACAAGCCAGCTTATTATGGCTTTGTGGCACCTGACTCAGACCCTCCTGAGGCTCCAGCACACTCTCCTGTCCTACTTGTCTCTCATTTTCAGCATCTTTCTACTCACTCCTACTTTCTGTGTAGTCCACTGGGCTCCTGGCTATCGGCAGCCCTGGGCTTTGAAGTGATGGTGTCTCCTCAGGAGAAAGGAAGAGGAGCACCCTAGAGGGAGGCCAGCACCTCACAGGCAGGCTGGGTTCTTCCTACCCCATCTCTCCTGTTATATGGCTGTGTGGCCCATCAGAGTAAGATGGTATGTCTCAGGTATCATGGTTCCAGGGCCTCAGGTTAGCTCAGGCCATGTGGAAACTTCTTGGTTCTGGGTAGTTGAATCCAGATCTGAGAATGACTTCAGGTGAGTCACCTGTGGAAAAGTGGTAGGGAAGCAGAGTCAAGATAACTGCTGGTGATGCACACTTCACCTGTACCGGGCACCTCTGACTTTGAGTGGGGTCGTGGCTGCCTGACATACAGACTCCATCTTCCAGCTGGCCTCCTTGGTGGTGAAGGTGACCGAATTCTAGCCCAAGAGAGCAGACTTGTTGTATGGCTCCTGATGACCTCCTTTAAAAAGCAAGAATCTCACAGTCCAGCCCCCCACCCCTCATTCTTTTACCTCTCTGGAGTGCGGTTATGTGGGTCAGTGCTTCAGCTGTCATGCTGGACCACGAGGATGAGGCCAAGTCATGGAGGAGGCAGTGGCGAGCTGGGTGCCTGACGCTCCCTGAGCAGAGCCCCCATCTGCCTCGATGTCCTGCTGAGGACAGCTTGAGAGGAAAATGGCTTTGAGCATATCTTGACCACTGTTCTTTTGGGCTCCTATGACTTGTAGCCATAATGACCCTAAGGTAGATGCTGGCAGGGCACTCGTTCCTCTTGCTTCCAGAAGAGATGGGGCACGTGGTACTCTCAGGAGAAGAAGCACTGTAACAGTGATGTCTCCCATGTGACTCCAGCTTTTCCAAACTATGAACTGCAGACAATAGGTGACTGGGGTCACAAGTAGAGGGAGCGTTCTCTATTCTCCTTTTTCATTTCCTGCTTTTAGAAGGCAATTGGGTGAATTTTTTACGTGCAGTATTTGAATAGCTGAAGAAAACAGCTTCTAGTGATTTTATTGACTCCCTGCCCTTAGCATACACAGTTGTACTTGATACTGCTCGGCTTCAGTTCTTAATGATCTTGACCCACTTAAAAATGGAAAGGTGTTTAAGAAAAAAAGCTTTCCAAACTGTCTGGGCTCCCTTACAAATGAGTCAACACAGAAGTGCTCACTCCATTAAAATAACATACAACCTCAACAAAATACACTGAAAACAAGTTATAAAAGTTATTAAATTCTACAAATGAAAGATATGATAATAATTATTGTTATCATTATTATTATAACAACAGAGTATTCCTGTTCTTTTCAATGTCTACTGTGGAAATACTGATTAAAATCATTCAACCTTAAAATGTGTGGTTCGCCTTGTAAATGAAGGGTGATTTTCTCCCAAAGCCATTTTGGCTCAGTTCCCAAGATATCCAGTTGTGAGCAACATGCTCTCCAGTGTATCGAACATGTTCCTTGCATCTTTATTATTTTGTTTAATCCTCATAACAAATCTTCAACCAAGAAAGAACTGAGATTCAGAAATCTTAAGACATTTGCCTCCAGTCTCATGGCTGAGATTCTACCCAGACTTCAGTCGGGGAATGAGAGGGAGTGCAGACAGAGAGGGAGAAAGGAGATCTTGTGGCTAGTGGTCTCCCTGGGCTTGGGGTCTACCAGCTTGGGCCCATTGCTGCCGAAGCCACCAGGCCAGGTTTGAGTGCACCTGCCCCCAGCTCAGGGCTGCAGCCTGCAGACCCTTGACATTCTGCATCTGCAGGAACTTGCTCGGGTGTGCTCCTTAGGCAGCTGAAGTGCAGCCGCCTCTTAGCAGATGGTGGTTAATAATAGGCTTTGTTCTCCAGGTTCTTCTATTTTCAGGCCCAGAATACAATTTATAAAGGGGGAAAATATACCACCATCCCCCTCCCCCTTATCAGATCCCATAATTATAGAATAAAGTGGCGGTAAGCTCCCAGGGAGCTGGTTTCCATGGCAACGACAAGCTATTATATTCTAAAGGCCAAGCTAGAACTCCGCCTCCTCGTCCTCACCACTGCTGGCGTCTTGTTATTGCAGTGTTTCAAAATAAACTTGCTGTCTAATCGTAAATCCCATATAATTAGAGATGAGCTAATCGCTACCCAGCTCCCTCCATGCAGCCCACTCATTGAGCCTGGCAGTTTCTGGAACAGCAGTTGCTGACGGACTGTCTGATGTCAGAACAGACCTTCCTGCCCCGGGAACTGGGGGCAGGTGGGGCCCATGTATGGCCCGGCCACTCCCACCGGAAAGGCCCCTGGTTAGGAGACCTGGGGCAGCCTAGGTATGAGAGCTGCCTAATTTGTGGCTCTTCGTCAGGGAGGGGCGAAGAGCTCTCACTGGTTACCTTGTGGTCACCTTCTGTGGCCTGCCTTAAGCGAGGTGCCTGACCCAGACAGTTGCTTTTGCCTCCTCCTCTGTCTTGCCCTGCTCCTGGCTCCACCTCCTTAGGCTGGAGTGTTTTGTTTTCGTCTTCAAGGAAGGGTTTCAACTTAGCAGGTGAGGTTCCCAGCAGCTGTAGTGAGGAGTTCAGGCGTGCTTTGGAATTCTGCTGTCCTGGCGCAGATGCTGGTGCAGGGCAGAGGGCAGGGCAGTTTCATATGAGTGCTACGGGGAAGCTCACACAGGATCTGTGTGTTGGAATATGTTTAGGGTTGGTGTCGACTGGCATCTGTGTGGGGCCTGCAGGCAGAGATGGTAGCTGGCCTGTTAAGGGGTCTTGACTGCTCCCTTTTGCCGGAACCCGTGGTGGGCAGCCCGGTTTGTTATAGAACTTGGCATCTGCCTCTGATTCTGTCACTCCCCTTTGTACTTTCTCTCTTTTCTGCGGCCCTTCCAGGTTCACTCTGTCCTTCGGGCCCCAGGTCTATGCCTCACACCATTAGAAGGATACGTCTCTTCTTGGTCTTAGTCAGCTCTAGCCATTTGTGTCTCCCCAGGGCTCTTGCAGGGATGGCCACCTCGCTTTGTGGAGGGCTTCTCTGGAATGTCTGTTCTGGGCTTGGCACCCCTTCACCCCACCGTCCCTTGTGCTTATAGCAGACCCCACTGTGGCTATCAGTGCTGGGTCACCTCAGATATGCCCTGCTCAGTCTGCCCTCCTGCAGTTTGGACATACTGGCCAACTGTGTCTGCCTCCACCGGTGGCAACTTGGCTTTAAGTGTTCCCGCTTGGGTCTCCTGACACCCCAAATGCTCATCCCTTTGTCTTTTACCCCTTCTCATGCAGCGTTAGAAGCAATTCTACGTCATTCTGGGGAAAAATCATTTGATTAGGCCTAGTTCTCCTGCCTACAGGCCACTATGGCATTTTGAGACATAGTTCCACTTTGGCCTCTGGTCACAGCTGAGACCTCACTGGTCTGGTGATGCTGTGATGCTCCAGGGCCAGATCACACCAGCTGAGGACATCCTGGGAGGAGCCAAATCTCCATCTGCTCAGTTCCTCAGTGTTCTAGGACTTCCACTGTCCCCAAGTCATCTGTCTCATTTGTTTCTGCCCAGGTACTGAACTCTCTGTCTGGAGTCATTTCTTACATCTGTTTCTCCGGATGTACTGAATCAAAGGTGCAGCAAGCTCTGGGGCTTTTGTCTTTGTTGCCCAGAGCAGCATTGATCAGGCTCAAATCTCAGCGTCTTCTCCAAGTCTCATTTTTTCTCCCTTTCCTGTATAATAAGTTAATTCTCCTGGTGCTGTTGTGGCTCGCAGGAGACTAGGACTCCCTGCAGAGGTTCTAGTAACGTCCCCTTTCCCTGTTCCCTACAATGCAGCTCTCGTCTCCTTTGACCCAAACTCCAACTTTTTGAAGAATCAGCCCCACATCATCATAGACTATCTCGTTCTCTAGCAGTTCTTGTCCATTCATGAAATTTCTCCGGCCAGACTCTCACCTTGTGCAAGTCCGGGAGCTGTGTCAAGGTGTTCTTCAGGGTGCCAGAGCATCCTACCTGCTGCACAAAGTCTCTCTGGTTGGCTGAGTAGTTGCCTTCACCTGGGGCCAGCCTTAGAGAGCACATGGTGCAGGTGGTAGGGGCCAGGACAGGGGCTGTGTTCAGCGTTTCATAGAGGTGTCCCGATGGGCAGGGTCTTGGCAGAAAAGTGCTGCATGGGGTTACCAGAGGCCCCTTCATCTATGCAGGGCTGCACTCCAAGACCTGAAATTGCAGAACACGCAAAGCCCCACATATGCTTTTCTCTTACAATGAATACCTATGATGAAGTTTTACAAATGAAGTGTAGTGAGAACAATAATGGGCAATAAAATAGAATAGTCATAAGACAACATACTGCAATGAAAGATATATGAATGTGATCTCTTTTTTTGAAAGAGTCAAGACAAATATTAATATTTTTGAACCATGCTTGACCTCAGGTTTACATATGTGCATACATATGTATATATTCCATTTCCTAGAACATGGTGTGCAATTGCAAATTCTGGTTTCATTTTCAGAGTAATAGTAGTTGTAATAAAAGCCTAAAATCTGTGTAGGAAAATACACTGTGAACCTGTCCAAACAGAAAGAAGCAGTGAATGGCGAGGAGCACAGGAGGCTCGGCTATCCCCATAATGGAAGTTTGCACAGGGTCTAGGTAGCACGTGCAGCAGGCAGGTGAAAATGAATACAATGGTCCCAACAGATCCTGATACCAGGCCGCAGGGTCACAGGGAGTGCTGGAGTCTTATGTTTTTAGGCCTTTTAGGATCCTGGGAGATATAAATAAAATCAGATTTTATTGCTTCTTTTGACTGAGGAAAAAAACAATGTGGCTGATTTTCTTAAGAGGTGCTAGAGAATAATCTGTTGAAAAGCAAGGCTAAGAGGGTGGCCCAGGAGATTAAAATCAAAGGAGGAAAAAGGCAAACACAAAATCCAACCAGATCATCAAGCAGGATAGCTTTCCAACATGGGAATATGTTGGTTTTTAAAGATTAATTGACACAGTTGCCTGCTAATTGTACTTTTCTGGGTCACTGTGGAATTTCTTTTAAAAAATCTCACTAACACGGAGCTTTGCAGCGCCCTGCCTGCCTTGTCCCAGCACTGGCTCTGTGCTCTGGGTCTAAAACCCTGGGAGATTGGTTTTCTGGCCTGTGACAGCTGAGCAATCGAAGGCTTCATTGGAGTGGGACAGGCCACCGCAGGTTGAGCTGTGAGGTGGCTGGGTTGTAATTTTCCTCTAGTAACATATTGAGAAGTCCATCAAGATTCAAGATGAGCCTTTGTTTATGACAGGAAGATAGTTTGTTAGGTGGCCCTTCTGGGAAGGTCTCGACAAGTTGGCCTTCCTGAATTCTGAATTTCCCTCATGGGGTGGGGTTGGAGGGTAGCCCTGATTCAGGAGGAGCAGAATCCCTGCCCACTTTGATGTGCACCACCACGCAGCTGCACCTACCCATGGCTTTCATCTTCACAGTCTCCCTGGGCCACTCCCTGGGTGGGCAGCTGTGGTCAGAACCATGAAGTAGGAGCAAGACCCTGACCTCTGAAGAGGGGCACACAGTACCCAGTAGGGGTGGTGACCTTCGAATTTCCAGAGAGCGGTGGACACAGTGGAGGGCTCGGAGCAGTGGGAGAAGATGGCGATGGTACATGCCATGCATCATCCACAGACTGCCCAAGAACTGGCAGGGTGTCATCTCCAGGTTCCCAGGGTCATTGGAACTAGAAGACTTTAAGAGTTGGGGCAGGAGCCAGAGGAACACGGGGGGCAAACAGAGTGAGAGGAGTCACAATGGGGTGATGAGCTGTCCGGGGAGGCTTACGGCAGTCACATGCTGGGTTATGGTAACAGTGCGCTAAGATTTGGCTCGTGGATTTTGAAATGACTTGGACATCCAAACAAAATGTTATACTTAGAGTTTTAAATTTACGAAATTCCTCTAAAAGGAAAGCTGTCTAAATTTGAACCAGTCGTTTACACATTAGTGTGCACGAAAGATTTGCAAGCAAGTTATGGTTGGATGAAAAATTAATGAGCCATTATGAATCCCAACGGGAAAAGCACTGATACTAGGGAGAGAAATTCAGCCACAGAGGGAGCCCGAAGGACCCAGTGTCTGTCTGACAAAGCTCTGGGCCCACCCTGCTGTGTTATTTCCAGATCTTTTTATTCCCAATTTAAGGGGAAATAAATCGATCCAAATCCATCTGCCTTAGATACACATATTGTTATAATTCTTATTTTAGTCTTAATATATTATTTCTTTTTCACATTTTATTTTTATTTTGTTGATGTACAATTTGCAGACATAAATTTGATCCATTTTAAGTGTATAATGATTTTTAGTGGCTTGACTGAATTTTACAACCACCACCACAATCTGGGTTTTGAATATTTTTATTACTCTAATGAGAACCCTCATGCAATGTTCTCATTCCCAGCTTTATCTTTATTATGGAAAATAAGGTTTAAAACATGATCCAAGTTCTTCAAAGCAGTCAGTGTTAGAGCAGATTACCCTTGAGTTCTGACACTGGGAAAGTATTAACCCTAATCTCAGATCATGTAGTGTTAGAGAGTTTCTTTATTTATTATTTTTATTAGTACACGTTTGCAGTACATAATGATTACATTTATCACAGGGTATTGGTACATGAACATAAAACATTGTAATTCTTTTTTCACCTCCTTCCCCTCCTATCTCCCGCTGTTCCTCCTAACTCTTGGAACTCTTCCCATTCAGCTCTATTTCCACCTTTCCTTGAATTCCCTTTTTTATCCCTCTTTTCTCCCCTTCTCCTCCTCCATTTCTTGTTCCCTTTTCCATTTGTAAAAGAGCTCCCTACTCCCTAGTATCTTTTATTTTGCTCTTTATTTATACTTTGGGTTTCTTATATAAGAGAAACCATGTGATATTTAAGCTTGTGTGTCTGATTTACTTTACTTGACATTATGGTCTGAAGGTGCATCCATTTACCTAAGAATGTCTAAAGTTTATCTTTCTTTATCGCAGAGTAGTACTCCACTGTGTATAAATACTACATTTTCTTCATCCATTCATCTGTTGATGGGCATATAGGCTGCTTCCAAGATTTAGCCGTCATAATTTGTGCTGCTATTTACATGGGTATGCACATAACACTGTAATATGATGACTTTAACTCTCTCTTGAAGATATCAAGAAAGGAAATAGCTAATTACTCAGCTGTTTGCATGAAAAGTGTGATTAGTAATTCTACCTGTAGGATTGTCCAGATGATTGGAGATAACATTAAAAGGGCTTGCCATAGAGATATTCATAACATTATTTTACCACAGATACACAGATGCTTGCAAACAATAGGGATTCCTCAGGGTACAGTGACTGAATTTTGAGGTTCACTATTTCACTATTTTGTAGCTCAGTCAGTGGAATGGGGGTGTGTGAAGGAGAGAACAATGTATTTATAGTAGATATTGGCTGCTTCAAAAAATCAAATGCATTTAAAAAATCTTATTTTGAAATTTACTTTGCTTTTTCCTCTTAAACTACACCAAGATTTTCTCTCCAAAGAGTTTTTTCCAAATGGCCTGACTTCCCTGGCTGCCCTCCACCAGTTCAATCCAGTGCTCAACAATTTTGTCATGCTTTCTTTTTTTTTTTTCCCCTATTAATTTTATTGGTACATTTTAGATATACAATACAGTTACATTTGTCATTGGGATCATGTATCTTTACATGATGTATCTTGGTTCTTATGTTTTCCTCATTCCCCTGCCCTTCCTTCACCCCCTCCACCCTTCTCTAGACTTTGTTTCCATGTTTTCCTTGTCATGCTTTCTTCTGAAATGGTTTTGAAAAAATTAAAGACCCTGGCTTCAGCTTTTCAGAGCTGGGTAGTGGTTTTCTCTTCTTGTATGAAATTTAAGGCTATAAAATGTGGTTGCTGTTTTCAAATGTCTAGATCACAGTAGGTTGCTTCACTGCACCGTCCCTGGGAGGGGTGGGAGTGGCTGAGCTCTGGGCTGGGTGCCTCTTGCTGGGTGCCAGGAAGACCAAATGTGGCCTCCAGGGGGCGCCTTTCCCCCAGAGTCTTGTCCAAGCTCTTCATTTGGCCAGAGCAACCTAGGAAGTAACCTAGCAAGCCCTCCTCCTCCTCATCCACCCTTCTCTCTCAGGGACCTCACAGGTAAGGAGCTCTCTGCAACTTTGAATTTTGGGGGTCTTTTCATGATTTCTTCTGCAGAAAGTTTTTTTTTCCTCCAAATTTGCTTTAATATGCTTGCTAAAGTTAGTTAAAAAAATTTTTTTTAATCAGTGCTAGGAATTTGAACCCAAGGCCTTCTGCCACTGAGCTATCTCCCAGCCCTAAGATACAGGTTCTTGAATTTTATTCTCTAGTCAGGAGTGTCCGAATCTTTGACAGTGGGGATTGGAAGTCTGTGTTCCCACCACATTCTACAAGTGCGTGTGATGCACTCCCGAAGGTGAGGCCCTGAAATGTTAGGCTGTTCTTGCAAAAACACTCTTTTTATCAGTCCTTTCCTTCAAAGCCCAAGCAGAAGTCTTCAGAGCCACAGGGCTACATCCTCCCTGAGGTCTGGGCTCAGCTCTCCTTCTGGGTAGTGCTCTCCTCTCTGTCACCATTCAAGGGGCCCTCAGGGACTACTTTGAAGTTTGGAAGTGAGGGGTGTTGAAGCAGTCACTGGTGTTAGTTAAGAGATGTAAATGGTTTAAACTCGGGGGACTTTGTACCGGTTCCCTAGGGTTGCTGTAACAGAGCGCCACAAGCAGGTATAAAGCAACAGAGATGCATTCTCCTGCAGTCATGCAGCCCGGAATCAGAAATGAAGGTCCTGGCAGTGCCACATTGCCTTGGTGGCTCCAGGAGGGCCATTAATTTGGGCTTTTCTCTTAGCTCTTGGTATTTCTTGGTTCATAGCTATAGGAAATCTGCTCTGCCTCTTTTGACATGTGGCTTTCTTCTTCCTGTGTGTGTCTGTCTTCTCCTCTTCTTGTAAACACACCAGTCATGGATTAGGGGCCATCTCGATGACCTCATCTTAATCTAGTTGCATCAGCAAAGACCTTATTTCCAAATAAAGTTGCATATCTTATAGAAAACAAAATTCAACACTTAACAGATGTGTCATTTCTTACAACTGATCTGATCTATCTTCAGGTTAAGTTTCCAGCTCACTGGATAACAAGGAAAATCTAAATTTAGTCCAGTCCAGAAAACGCAGCCAGATCCAGTACTTCAAACAGTTGATTCTCATCTGCAGGCCTGACTCAGGAATGCCCCCACGTCCCTCCTCCCTGCCTTTTTTGTCCATATCACCACAGAATGGTGGCTGGAGGGTTTGGGCTTGGGTTTGCATGAGTTCATGAATGCAAGGGAAGGGCTCACTCACTGTCCCAGGTCTTTGCTGGTCTTTGCTGTGGGGAGGCAGCTCCGATCTGGCCCAGCAGTCTCCCTGCAGTGACTGGTTCCTTCTGACTCTCTGGGGTTACACCGTGCATCCTCTCCTGGAATCCTATACTCTTGTCCATTACTCAGATTTCAGATGTCCCTTTCTTGTCAAAGGACTAGCTTTATGGCCATTGTTTTATTGAAGGAACTGAGAAAATCAGCTTTGAGACTCAAGGTTATCAATGGCTTTTTTGTTTTTGGTAGCAGTCAGCTTTCAGTCATGGTGGAAATGGCCCTCCTGATTTTGCCTCTGTCTAAGGACTAGTAAAAACCACACACGGTATATTAGGTGGTTTTGCTGTGGACCAAAGCTCAGGGCCCTCAAACAGGGCTTGGCAAACAGTGGCTCACAGCATGTCTTTGGAGGACCCCAAGATAAGAATGACTTTACATCTTGAGAGAGTTTAAAAGCTGCAGATATGTAACAGGGACCTGCATGGCCCATGAAGCCCAAATACTTTCTAGCCCTTGATTGAAAGTTTGCTGAGCCTGCTTCAGACAATAAGCATCTATTATCATCCACAGTCTTGTGCTCTTCAGTTCCTCAACTTCCATGTGCATCCGTGGCTAGCATGGGACCAGCTGGCGGCTGGGTGGGCTTGGCTGCTCCTCTCCCAAATCCAAAGGTCAGCTGCTGGCGAGGATCTTTGGAGCTGGGATGGGACAGTGCTCTCACCCACGACCTCTCATCCTCCCTGGGCAGCCTCGCCCTGCTCCTGGCACAGGCAGTTCTGAGACACAGGGACCAGAGGGTTTCCAGGGAGGCCCAGACTGGGACCACACGTGCAGTCCTGCCATACTCTGTTGCCAGAGAGCCTGGTGCCGGTCTGAGGGGAGGGACACAGACTCTACCCCTGATGGGGCTGCACAGTTACACCGTGGAGTGTGGACATAGGGCATGGGAAAGAATTGTGACCATGTTTATAATCATTCCTCTGCATGTAGCTTGTTATGTCCACAATATTACCCCTGCAAGTGAAGAAGAGAACTTTAGTTATCTGTTACTGTTTTCCCAAGTAGCCCTTGTGATCTTAAGTCCTACTTGTCTATAGGCAATTTTAATTTGAATGAAAGAATGAATTATTTTTATTTTTTTGGTACTGGGGATTGAACTCAGGTCCTTGCACTTGCAAAGCAGGTGGTGGAACCACTGAGCTAAATTCCCGGCCCAGCAATTTTAATTTGATTTAGAGCACATTAGGAGCCTTTGTGCCTTCTTAACACAGTTTTAAATTCTAAATCTTTGGATTAAGATTTTTTAGTTCAAAAAATTTAAATTTAAAGAAGTGTCTTACTTTTTCTTCCATAACAGTTTGTCCTGAGTTTTATTTTGTCAGGTTAATAATTAACAATAGCGACTCTATTTTCCTGTCCATTCAGTCTATGGCTTCTGAAATCTGAGCTGGCAGTTCCCACATACCTTCCTGTCACCCTGGGAGGCTGCTGTGAAACACCTTTTCTTCAGAGATTTGCTCATTTGTTTTAACTTCTAAATGGGTGCCCAGAGGAACTATGTAGAGCTCCATAGAGACAGCTACAAGACGAGCTTACCACCGGACTTCCCTTCGTGTGGTCTTCAAATCCTGTGACTCATCTCTCCCTTTGTCTGAGTCCCACAGCTCTGAAGCTGTGTTGAGGGAGACAGAGCAAAGCACAGAGATCCAGATGACTGGCTCTTGGAGTCAGAGGCACAACAGGCCTTTCTCTGATGCACCACACAGAGAGAATGTAAAGGCATTCAACACTCACCACTAGCGTTTTGGCCATTCTAGATCAGCAGAGACTCGACGTTATCACCAAATGACTCTTCGGTTGGCTCCAGGATGCTTTGAAGAATATCTAGATCATGGTAACCACAGGAGTTTTAAAGCATGACTTATGGGCCAGCAAGTAGTTGGCAAAATAAAGTGAGCAAGGCTGGGCCTGCTTAGGGATGGGTGGCTCCAGGCTCTTAGACAAATGCGGCGGGTGCTCTTGAGTGTTCTTTCTAGACTCCAGCTGTGCAAATCAACCCTTTACCAACTCTGAGAAAGGAGGCCCGGCATACACAGTCCTTGGTGGCTTCTCTGAAGGGCTGGTGGTCTGGAGGGAAGCAATGTGTGCGAGGACAGACACTTGTGTTTGTTTAGGCCCTGTTTTCGGGGAGCTCTCGCTGGGAAGGAGCTTGGCGTGTGAGGCTGTCTCCCCAGCACTGTGCAGGCTGGATGGGTCTGAGAAGCTGTTCTCCTGGTTGTCACATCTGACAGAAATTGCAGATTATCCACCCAGTCATCATCTGCATCTCCCCTTCTGCCTCAACAGAAGCCCCTCGTGATCAGAGTGGCTCTTCTGGGTTCTCCTGTGGCCCAGGTAGCATGGAATACCATGTGCCGAGAATGTGGAGGCAGCTTTGTGTTTGTTTCCTCCTCCTTTCCCCTTCCTTTTCTGTCTCTGCCTGCCGTGCAAATGTGAGGCCAGGAGCTGCTGCAGCTCAAGCTCGGGCAGAGGCCGCAGCCTTGACTCACCGTGGGTAACTGTGTGGGCTCAGGAATGGAAGCCTGGGCTTGGTGGGGTGGAAGAAGAAGCTCCTGGGCGCCCATGTGTACTCTGGTTGTATTTTCTGGTTTTTCTCACAGTGCCTTGGAACCTGTGCTGTCCAGCATGGTCTCATCTCAGAGCTAGTGCAGACAGGAGCCTGGGGACCTGAGTCAGGCCTCAGAGGAGGCCCCCGGCTGGGGGCACCGTAGAGCCAGGGTGCTGTAGAAGGCGGGGGGGGGGCAGGTGCCCCAAGCCCTCTGTTGGTGACCCTCTAGTGAACTGTGTGGGCCAGCGCCAGCGGGGGAAGGAGCTGTGTCCTTCAGTGGCTGTCCCGCCTCCTGCTGAGCTGGAGCTTCAGTCCCACGGCGTTCAGAGAGTGAAGTCAAAGCGGAGCCGCCAGAAACTCCTTTGTGTCTTTAAGGCTGATTGCCAGCTCAGATCCATGACAAGTACTGTGCCAGATCCACACCCAGAGCACTTTGTTACTTTCTTGTTAATCTTAGTAGTCAGCAACTTCTCACTCCCCGCTTACAGTGATTGTTATCCTAATCATTTATATGTGTATATGGCCTCTTTGTGTTGCCCCCCCCAAATATATATCTAATTGTAATTTCAATAAGTACAGTGGTGCCTTGGTTCATGAACTTAATTTGTTTTATGATTTGGGGGAAGATGGCCGCTTTTGTGTTTGGCAGGGAAGATGCCTAATGCTTTTGTTCAAGAACCAAATTGTTCTGGAAGAGAAGTGTTCGTGAACTGAGGCACCACCATACAACTAAAAAGCATCCTCACTCATAGCCATTGCCTCCTGTGGACCTGTGGAGCAAAACTTCTAGGAAGGGTGACATGAGTCCGGGTGGCGGACAGCAGGCAGGGCCCAGGGGATGAGAAGAGCAGGGTTCTGAAGCTGAGGAACCCGAGAGTTAGCGCTAGAGTGCTTGTGAGCACGACCCCACCACGGCATCTGTGCACTGGGGATCAGACAACGTCAGGCCCGGTCCTGGGACAACCACAGTCTCTCCGCAACTCAGGTGTCCTCCTTTCTCTTCAGTCTGCAGTAATAACTGATAATAATAACGGTAACCACAGAGGGAGTAGTAATAGTAATAATGTAGATTATAGGTTAATGACATCACCATCCATGCCATGCTTCCCACTCAGTAGTGCAATGGAGCTGAGCACACAGAATCTAAGTTCAAATCCTTGTTCTGCTCCTTGAGAGTTGAGGAATTTGGGACAAGACATTTAACTTCCTTCTGGCTCATTGGCTGCATTTGTAAATGACAGTAGTACTTGTAATAGTTCACAGCATTTTGCAGAAGCTATGGAAGATGACAGGAAAGTGTTTGGTACAGTGCCTGGCATATATCAAAGACTCAAAGAGTGGCTAATACGAACAGCAGTGGGAAAGGCAGGGCTTTGTCTTTGCACAGGAGCACCTGCGCTGGTGCAGTTTGGCAGGGGCTCAGCACTGGGGATGGAGGGCACAGAGGGGGCGTGGCCTCCACTTCTGCTTCTGAGGTGCTCAGGTTCATCCTGGGTGTTGGACATGAAGGTCCCGAGGAGCCCCCAGTCCTGTGTGTCAGCTGTTTGAACAGCTCGCTTCATAATCTGAGTAGGTGGCTGCTGGTAACAGGGTGGTCCAAGCCTGAGCAAACGTGTCCAGTTGTGTTTTGTGCTGTCTCTCCATCTCTGTGAAGCCCAGGGTGCTCTTGTGATGTTCTGTTCCTTGCAGATTTATGCAACTTATCACCACAGTTACGTCTGTGTGTCTTGTTGACGCCATTTAAATTGTTACTATTTAATACCAAGAACATCTAAAAAGAACATTTTGAGGGACTTGAAAAATTCAATTGTTCTGTTGGTAATTTGATTCATAGGAAATAGGAGAAGATAGTATTCTGAATAGAGCTTTCAAATGAATCATGAGTGCCTTCTTGTGCAGGTGATGGATGGGCCCTGACCACAGCCCCACTACATCTCATTAAGTGAAAGGTTCGTTGGTCTGCCCAGGCTCAGCCGCATGTGGCAGAATGTCCACAATAACAGTGGCTGCAACAAGATGGATGCCTTTTGTTTCTCCTGAAACAGAATCGTGGAGGAGACAGTTCCTCACTGGCAGATGGCACTGTGAAATTCCCAGGGAGCAGACTCCTTCCTCCTCCCTTTCTGCATCCTCAGAACATGGCCTGCATGTTGTGGACAAATAACTTGCCCAGACTTTGCCTTTCCTGCTGGTGTTCCCACTCCAGGCAGGAAGAGGGTAAGGAAAGAGGACATTCATCTCTCCAGGCTTTCCCAGGAGTCTCACACCACGCTTTCACGTCCAGACTGTCGGAAGGTGGTCACACGGACATCTCTGGCCACCAAGAAGGCTGCGGAGTTTCTTCTCTATCCCAAGCACCTAGGTTCCCAGTTGAATCAAAGCTCTATATCGGAGAAGGAACAGAGGACAGATGCTAGGGCTGATCCCCCAGATCTTGCAGTATGGCTTC
This sequence comes from Heterocephalus glaber, assembly GCF_053883595.1. Lineage (NCBI taxonomy): Eukaryota > Metazoa > Chordata > Mammalia > Rodentia > Bathyergidae > Heterocephalus > Heterocephalus glaber. The sequence continues at coordinate 41,742,919 of NW_028258147.1, read as the reverse complement.
TGGAGACTCAGTTGTACTCCCCTGCCAGCAGAAGTCCTTTTTCTGGGGTCATTTCAGGGACCTATAGCAGGGAAGTCCCTGCTGTAGATGGGGCTGCATAAATTAGGTACATGGAACTGGGAAAAGTAGGGAATTGTGAAATAGGGTTAAAGGCAGAGTGGGAGAATCCCTGGAACACATCTAAGGCTGTTGGTCAACTTACTCAATGTGCAAGTCAGCCGCAGCGGGATGGTTGGCTGGCTGCATCAGGGGCCATGAAACACACACCGTTTCCATGATTTATGACTAGAAAGAGTCACAGACTCAGAAAAAGTGTTATTCTTGGGCTGGGGATTTAGCTCAGTGATTCCAGCACCTGCTGTGCAAGTACACAGTCCTGAGTTCAATCCCTGGTACCAAAAAAAAAAGTGTTATTCTCCCAGTTATAATTTGTCAGAGCGAAGGGATGCAGATTACAATCATCGAAAGAAAGGGCTCATAGCACAGAGTCCAGAAGAAGTCAGATGTGGGATTCTAGTCATCCTCTAGTATCTAGGGTTGTCCTGGGGGTCAGTCATGTGAGTGTGCAGGGCTGGGGTGCTGACCCCAGAGCTTATCAGCAGACACTCTCATCTGGAGGGCACTCAAGGCTTCAGAGGTGGCCCCCAGTAGCCGGGCAGAGGCCAGTTCTACAAACAGCGGGCGTGCCGGGTTTGGGTGGCATGGGTCCACTGTGTCACCCTTCCGCTGCACACTTGCCCACAGCCACACACCCAGGGTGGGGCCAGGGCCAGATTGCGTGTGTCCTTGGGAGTTGCTGAGGATGGCTGTGGTGAGGGAATTGCCCACGACAGAGGTGAATCTAGAGCACTGTCTGAGGAACTGCAGCAGCACAGGAGCCGAGTTGAGTCCCAAATGGGGACGTGCACGGGCATCCATGTTGGCTCTGACACTTAGCATGGCTGTAAAGGTCACACAACTTCTTAGAGCCTCTGCTGCTCCTCTATAGCTGTGAGGATGGTACTTCCATCTGCACAGAGCTGCTGAGAGGGTTAAATAAGTGGGAAGCACACAGCTGTCCTAGCAGTGCTGGGTGTGTTAGATGAGCTCAGGAAGTGAGTTATTGGTTAGCATTATCATCCATGTCACGCATTCTTCAGAGCCTCTTCTGTCTGCAGAAAGCCCTGTTGTTGACAGACAGCAGCTTGGGTAAGGCAGAGCCTGCTTTCAGAGTCGTTGGTGCCACAAGACTGCCCAGGAAATCCAGGCCTCGGTTGAGAACTGGAGGCTCCTCTGTGCCTGACATTGCCCGTGGTGCAGTTTCCTTAACAATCCACTAGCTGTGCTTCAGAAAGGGAAAGCTGCTCTGCAACATTTGTTTCCATCTGTTTTTTTCTTCTTTTGTGATACTGGAGATTGAACTCAGGGACCTCTCACTGAGCTATACTCCCAGCACGTTTTATGTCTTATTTTGAGACAAGTCCTTGATAAGTTGCCCAGGCTAGGCTGACACCTGTGATCCTCCTGCCTCAGCCTCCCAGAATGCTGGGATTGGCACAATCTCTGCTGTTATCTGAGAAATCATTTCTGATTTCATTTTTCCCAGATCCTCTTTCTTTGCCAGTTCAGGGGGTCCAGGTGGTTGAGTATCAGAGTGTTCCATCTCATTGCCCTTTGGGGTTACCCTAGGTGATCTGGAAGTCTGGTTTTGTACTTGTTTCTTTGTCTTCTCATTTCAACAGATGCAGCCTGCTGCACCTTTGTTGAGGTAACTTTTTGCTCACTCAATGGTCTAAAATTCTCAGCAAGCCACCTAGTGGCCTTTCCTCTGCTGCTCACCACTGCACCAATTCCTGGGTTCAGAGTGGTGGCCCTCTGGATCCCTGCGCTGTCCTGTGGTCCAAGTGGTGGGTTCTGGACAGGGCCTGTGCACACTTGGGATGGTATCTGGGCATGCCTCTGGCTAGGGCCTGCCTTCCTACTTAGCTGTTGTCTGGGAGAGCCTGTGGCTGGGGGCTGTGCATCCCAGTCACTGGTGTCTGGGTGGGCTTCTGGCTGGGGTCTGCAAGCACATACCTATGGTAACAGGGCAGTCCTCTGGGTGTTACTTGTGAGCCTGTGCAGCTCTTTTCCAGGTGGGTCTTTGTCTGGGGCCTGTTGACCCCAAACAATGTAGGAAAAAATTTTTACCAGCTGTTCCTCAGACAAAGATCTACTATCTAGAATATATAAAGAACTTAATAAAATCAGACCTCCCAAATTTCAAGACCCAGTCCAAAAATGGGCATCTAAAATGAACAGACATTTCTCAGACAAAGAAGTAGAAATAGAAAATAAACGTACAAAAAAAATGTTCAACATCACTGGTCATTCAGAGATGCAAATGAAAACAACACTGAGATTCCACCTCACCCCAGAAAGAATGGCTGCTATCATGAAATCAACTAATAACAAATGCTGGCGGGGCTGTGGGGAAAGAGGAACCTTGCTCCACTGCTGGTGGGAGTGTAGACTGGTGCAACCACTGTGGAAATCAGTATGGAGATACCTCAAAGAACTAGGACTGGAAGTCCCATTTGACCCTGCTATTCCACTACTGGGGATCTTCCCAAAAGAATTAAAAGAATCATACCACAGCGATATATGTGCACCCATGTTCATAGTGGCATAGTTTGTAATAGCTAAAGCTTGGAAACAGCTCAATTGCCCATCAACTAGAGACTGGATAAAGAAAATGTGTGTGTGTGTGTGTTTTTAATGAAATGGAGTACTACTCAGCCATCAAAAATGAGAAATTAGAGACATTTATAGCTAACTGGATGCACATTGAGGCAATACTCTTAAGTGAAATAAATAGGACACACATGCATAAATACCTTATAGTTTCTCTGGTGTGAGAAACAGAAAGTGTAAATAAGGATCAAAATGTATAATAGATAATGTGAAATAAGAAGAAAAGGTGCAAAGGGGAAGGAAGTGGGAGGGGTAGGCAGGAGAAAGGAAAGAAGGAAAAGGAAAAAATATGAGAAAAGGAAAAAATGGAAACAAAGTCTTTATAAACAGGGAAGGGTAAAGGGGTTGAAGGGAAGGCAGGGGAAGGGGGAAAAAACAAGAACCAAGAGAGATTATGTAAACGTACAAATTTCCAATGATGAATGTCATTATATTGTATACCTAAAATGTAGCGATTAAAAAAAAGAAAAAGATCAAATACAGCCCCCCCAAAATGCTAGGATTGAGAGTGTGTGCTATCATGCCCAACGTCATCTGTTTTTAAAGTGGGTGCTCTCTGATCTTTTATTTCCAGAGTCTTCTGAGATAAACCATTCCTCTGATTTATTGGGAGAAAGAAAGCTTCTGCCTAAGAGAGACAGAAGGGGGACCAGAAAGTGGGTTGCCTGCCCACCCCATGGTTCAAAGATGTTTTATACAGCAAAGCCATGTGGTGAGGTGGGTACAAAGTGGGACAGAACTATGAGACCCAATGGAAATTTACAAGGTGGGCATGAGGTGGGACACACCATGATCAACCAATAAGATTACAAGTACAGTCACCCTGGTAATATTGATTAAATGGGGGTCAAATAGGGGAGCAAGTCACACAGCAAGCATACAGGGATTTTCAGTAAGGGTGGGTCAGGGATATTTCCTGGAGAGGCTGGGATCAGACCTTGGCCCCCCACCCAGGTGATTGATACCTGTTTAGAATATCAATCAACTGCTATTCATCCTACGTGGGTGTGGTAGTTTCTCTCCTTTTACAATGCTGGCCTTCAGAGAATGTGTCTTCACTGTCCTCCATGTTGGCTCCTTGTGGGCTGGCCCTGTCTAACTGCCTACAAGATATCTAATTAACTTACCTATCTGCAACATTCCCCCCTCTGAAGAAGTACCACTAGCTGCTGTGAGAGGAGGGCAAAGGGCAAAGACCAGTCTGGCTACCTCCAGCTGAAGAGGGTCATAGTTGTGATCAGCAGTCAGAGTTACACTACAGGGGGTCTATCTAAAAACCTTCAGTAGGCACCAGGCATTGTCATCTTGGGTAGCCTTATAGCTTGGAGTCATAAACCTTTGTGGTGCTCCAGCACCTTCTGTGTTTCTCTAGAGAAAAACACTCCCAACTAGATTTGTTGCTTGTTCAGTCAGAATCAGCCTGAAAGACAGAATCAAAGCAGTTTTAGATCCTCTTCCCTGTTTGCCACTGTCAAGCTGTGCAATGTTAGAAAAGTCACTTGACTTCTTGGGCTTCAGTTTCTCCATCTGTACATCAAGGGGAAAAGGAGAGACAGCTGCTGAGATTCTGTGTGCCTCTGTGTGCAGATGCCAAGTGTGTCTAACCAGTCTCTGGCCACGTGGTTGTCACAGGCCTACTGCATAGGTATGTGCACTTTTGTACTGCATACTCATTCTGGCTGGGGGTCTTGGCAAGAGGAGCAGCAGCAGGGGACTGGGCTGATGCCACTGTTTCTTCTCCCAAGGTTTTATGTTGCTGAGTAATCCTGAATCACAAGGCCATCAATGAGGAGGCGTTTGTTTGGGGTGAGAAGCCCTCAGCTTCTGCTCCACCCACTGTCCTCACTGTAAATGCCAATGCACTTGGAAGGACCAGAGGAGAGAATCTAATATTTTAGAAGTTTTGGCATTGCTTTGGGACAAAACCCCTCAAGCTGATCTCTCCACACCCCCAGGTTTCCCCAAATGCATTGTTGAGTTCCTACCCAGGTCTGGACTCTGACCTACAGAGGGTGTGCAGACTGTGCTTAAGAAGAGGGCCCCAGGGATGGGCAGCTTCACCCCTGCCTGGTCCCTCGCCTCCTTCTTCATCCCTCCCAAGGCTATTCTCTCCAGAGCCCTCTCCCCTGCCCTGCTGGGGTCCTGATGCTTCTGATCCTAACAGTTCCAGAGGAAGTGTCCCCCTCCAACCAGCTCTAGCTACTGAGCAGCCAAGAAAAACTGGTCTGCATTCTTTAGCTGCCTTGGAGGGCCGTGCAGAGCAGGCATCTTTTCACAGGCTTCTTTTTAAAGCGATTTAAAAAAGGAAACATGCTGCCGTGAAGCCTGAATTGCAGCATTTTGATCATCTATTTGCATGACTCGGGCTGACAGTTTGATGGGTACAATTTCAGCCCAGATTTCTGCAGAGACAGCTGCCAGGGATGCACCAGCCGTGGCTGGGGAGGAACTAGGGGCCACCAGCAGGGGAGGGGAGGGGACAGCTCAGGGCACAGCTGGTGGTTGAAACAGTAGAGCCAGTATGGCCATCCTGGCTGATTCCAGCACAAAGTAGATTCAGCATCTACCCAGCTCAACTTTTCCCCTGAACAGGGCCAATCTTTGGTCTCTGTGTGAAAATTGGAGGCAGAGATCAGGTAACCATCATCATCTCAAGGGTCCATTGTCACACATGTTGACTGAAACCTTAGCTGTGCATGACTGTAGTTTTCTAGAAGTGTGCTCTGAATCGAGATTTGCTTCCTCTGAACCAGGCTTTACAATCAGTTGTTAAACGTCAATTGTTTTTGTCACTGTCCATGTTTATTACCAGGCAAACTGAGAAGCCTGAGAAATGCCTGAGCCTGCATGTACCTGAGGGCCTTGTCATCAGTCTTAAATGAATAAATCATATTCAGTGAAATCTTCATGAGGTAGCAGCTTCTTTGCATTTGTCATTGATGACGTGAGGTGAGACCTCATTTTCTCCCTGCGAAGCTTCAGTTTTAAGTTGCAAGCTTTCAAAGCAGCCCTGACACGAGGAATTGGGTCCAGCTGTTCACTTGGGAAGTAGTATGAGGGTGAGGCTGGCAGGAAAGAAAGAAGAGCTGGTAAAAGGTGATGCCATCAGCAGGTCACTGCTGAGCACACCTGGGCCTCAACCCTATTGGATTTGTTGAGAGCCGGTGCTGGGAACACTGCAGGCTCTTCCATATCAGGGGCCCAGTGCTATCTGTGGGGTCTTGTCCTTCATTAGGGGTAAGCTCCCTGACAGTTCTGTCTGCGAGTGACCGCTGCAGCCAGCCATACCCAGTGGTGGGGAGAGGATGGTATATTCTCCACTAGGGAACTGCTATTCCAGCTTCTTGGAGAAACAGGATCCTTCACATAACACTTTACAGTTCTCCCTCTTTAAACATCACCATGACAACCACCACAAAATAGAATACCTAAAGTTAGGAATAATTTATAATTTCAGGAAATGTGGACTCTAGGAGAGAAGATTTGCATTTCCATTTGATAAGAAAACTTAACAGAAAAAAATTCAACCCTAGAGTTGATTCTTTAGGTCTGTATTGTCCATGCATGCACTGTCAGCGTCTCTCTGTCTCCGTCTCAGCATCTCGGCACCATATTAAGACCAGGAAATTGATACTGGTATAGTCCAGCTACAGTATTTGGATTCTACCAGTGTTACTAATGGTCACATGTGGACCTGAGTCCCATTTCTCTGGCACAGATGCCCAAGGCTGCAGTTGTTAGGCCACACACCAAGGTGTGTTCAGTTTTATGAGGAACTGCTGCTCAGAGTGACTTTGCCATTGTACATTTCAGTCAGTAACAAGTAGGCAGACCAGTTTCCCTGTTCCTTCTCCAGCATTTTGACTTAGCAATTCTCTCTTTTGTCTTGGATCAGAGGATAGGGAGGTTATTTGGGCTTTCATTTGAGAAGAACATTGTGATTTCAAACTTTAGAGAAGTTATCTCCACCCTTGTGATGCCTGAATGTGATCTCTTACAATTCTTGCTCTTCTGATTTCTGATTCTCTTTTTACCTTGAAATAACAACGTATGTGTAAAGTTGTAATAGATCAAAGCATTGCAAATGACTGACTTCCCTTGGGTTAAAGCAGAAAGGGCCAGTCCTCACTGCAGAGATAAGTAAGTGACTCCCACAAACTGGAATTAGTGTGGAGAGAGGGGGTAGAGAAGAAAGTATGCAAGAACCAGAGGAAAATGACCAAAGAAATCCACTATTCATAAGATGTAATGGATATCAGAACAGTGTGCAACAGGCTAAATGCCTTCAGTACACGCAGTTATAAAAGATGCCTTTGTAGTGACACTGGGCTATGGCCTACTTCAAGGGATTTGTTAAAATAACGTATTTTGGGTTGAAACAGATGTAACCTACCATTGGTTTAAATGTCATCTCAGACATGATGCCATAGTTTTGGAAATGGTTCAATCGATGCCCTAAGCAATTAAACTGCTACGTGAAGCCACACAGGGCCAGAGCCCACGTACCACACTGGTTGGACACACATGATTCTCTGCTTTTCCTGTCTTGGGTGTTCTCAACCAGCCTGTGTCATGCCCTCTTCTGGGGCAGGTCATGGCATTGCAAGCTGGAAGTGTCTGCATTGCTCTGTTTTGTTGCACACTCATTAGTCTTTATAGGATGGGCACTGGAGGCTGGGTGGAGCATTTCTGTGTGCAAGAACAATGTCACTTGTTTACAAACATCCTGTTGCATTCAGACAGGTACAAGGCTCAGAAATACAAAGCGATGCTGGACATTTAAAAGGACAGATTAACCAGAGCAGGTTTTAAAATAGCTAGGCGTGAAGTGATTCGCTGTTAATTGAATATTGAATAAGGAAGAGATAGGGAGTCAATTGAATAAGTGAGCTTGAGGTTTCGGGTAATTTTTTCATGATGTGAAGGGAATTATTTTACAGAGGTGGACACAGATCAGGGAAGAGAGAGACAGCATGATCCTGGGAAGTAGTGAGTGAAAGTTTGGTGAGAGAAACATAAGACTGTTGGTTTGTTTATGTTTTCTTTAAGCCTATAAAATGTTATTTAAAAAATCCCAGCATTTAAAAAAATGTTATAAAAATTATGTTCCCTAAAAGAAACTCAGAAACTCTGGACAAGCAAAAAGAAGAAAATAAATGTCATCCATAATAATATAGGCATCACTGATACTTTGTCTTACATCCTTTTGGCCTCTTCTTGAGTGTATGTCATTTATGTGTATATAGTTATACACACACACACACACACACACACGCACGCATAACTCAGATGGGTTTGACACATTATTTTTCAATTTTATAATGGTATTGAGGTGGTGCATTCACTGGAAGCTGTTCTTTGAATCCACACCTCTTGGTGATGTGGGCAGTGGCCTCGGGTTGCAACTCCCAGTCAGGCCTGAGATTGTGAGGGAGCTACCACCATACTACAGAGTACTGTGCCCCTAGCCATGATGACTGATAGGCTGGTGTATTTCCGATTTAGGGTGCATGGTGGGTTTATTTTGTTGTACCCCATCATACTTAAAGGAGTATTGCTACATATGTACATATATATACATGAATTCATACATATATATATATACTCATATTGTTTTATAACCAACCTTAAAATTGAACTGCCCATGAACACTTTTCCAGTATACCTTGAATAGCCTAGCATTCTGTTATATAGATGTCTATCAGTTGATTCACCCAATACTATTTCTATCGTATAGACACCCCTGTGATGGATGGTATAGTTTCATTTTTAGGGTTATCAACAATTATTTCATTAGGTTCAATTTGGAATTCCAATGTCAAATGAAATGTAAGTTTTAGCTTTTTGATATCTGATGCTGAATGGTCAACCTGGAAAAATCTGCATAATTTCTCATTCTTGCCCACAGTTGATAGATTTCTCCAGGTTCTTTCCAGCAACAGTTTCCATTATTTACTTTAAAACTGCCAGTTTGATAAACAAAAAAAAATTCTCATTTTTTTGATTACTAAGGACATTGTGCTTTAAAAAATTTTACTAACCACTTGAGCCTCTGTGCTTGTAAACTGCCTGCCTGTGTCCTTTGACTGATTTCCTGTGGGGCGATCACCTCCCCCTCATTGATTTCTAATTGCTTTGTGTGCATTAAGTGCACTCACCCCGATTTTCTGGGTTGCCAACATTTCTTTCTTTTGGTTATGGGCTTTCGATTTTGTGTATGTCCTTCAGTACGTTCCTGACTTTTGTTGTTACTGTTTTCTTTTTTCCTTTTTTATTTTTTTGCAGTAAAATCTATCACTACAGTCATTTGTATCATCCTTTGACAATCCTCATCTTCAGATTATATAACAACTTGTCCATTGCTTTAAATGTATCCATTGCTTTTATTTTAGCCATTTATCTATTGCTTTAAATTTGGAATTAATTTTGGTAAAAGAAAGGTCTTATGCCAGGAAAAATTTCAAAATATTACATTTTAATTTACATCTATGAACAACTATTAGGGTGGCTGGTGACCAACACTGTCGTATTTCTACACTGAAGACATGTACATGTATTGTGTTTGCGCTGCTAAATACCGTTACCCACACCTGGGCCCAGGACTCCTGTGAGCAGACTGTTTAATTGGCTTAAATTTTGCATAAGCCTGGGGGCCACATGTACTAAATAAGAAGACCATCCTCCAGTGTGGGCTGGCACATTCAGATTTCTTCTTGGAGAGGTCTGGATTCTCAAACACTTACAATTATGGTCATGCTTTGTGTTCCTGAAGGTCTGTGGCCTTAAATGTATACATTTCTGTCATTGATTAGAATGCCTGGTGTTATCGAAACTTTCCTGAAAGACGGTGAAGAGGAGGAGAAGGGAATCACTCATCTTCCAGGCCCCCTCCAGCTCTGTGCCAAGATGTTTGCAGCCGGGCCGCTTCAGCATCCTTGCAGTCTCCATGGAACTGACTGTCTCCTACTCGACAGCTAAGCTGTGGTTTTCCTTTTTCTTTTTTCTGCAGGACTTCAAGCATGAGAATGGTTTCCAGTTACAAGATCAGAGCCCTCTTCCTGCAGCCCAGACACGCATGCCATGCCCAGATTTGCACACATACCAAGGAGGACACAGACTGTTATTCCTGCTTCTGACACCAGGGTGTGTGCAGGTGTGTGTGACTCAGGAGAAGGAAATTGGGTGGGCAGAGAGATCCGAGAGGAATTCCACGCACCAGGAAACACCGCCCCCTTGTGTTTTGTATTTATGTTTTAAATTTTGGGAGTGACTCAGGCACTTAACAGAAGTAACTGATTAAATTAACCTTATCAGTAATGAGGTTTCCTGGCCCCTCATCAGACACTCAGCTCCCTGGCTGGTTGGTCTTTCATTGGAACCCTGGGGCCGGTGGAAATGGTGGGTGTGCTGAATCCCACCTTTGCAAATGTGATGGTATATCAGCCTTGCTGCGTCACACCCATGCATTACTGAAACTGAGAGCAGTGCTCTGACCTTTGTTTGCACAAAACCGATGCTCAGACAGTAAAGATCAGCTGTGAAGAGTGAGCACTTTGGCTGTTCTGTAAGAAGTATTGCAACAGTTGCTCTGGCTGCATGTGAGTGTGATGAGGGATATTCTTATACAGTATTCTTCTGCCTAGCTGAGTTCAAAGGTAAAACCAGAATCTGGACAGTGAGTAGGATGGGAAAGAATAGAGACAGAGTGTCAAATGAGGCTCTGAGGGAACCAGCAGAAGCCGGAGACCAAAGTGGTGAGGATTTACTTGCAAAGGGGCCCTTCTAGCCACAGCTGGGTGAATCTGGCACTGTCCGGTGGACAGAGATTTTCATGAGAACCTGAGGCTGAGTTTCCCCTCAGCATCTCTCTTAGCTTGCTGTATGTGTCTCAGATTCCTCGCCTGTATGAACAAGAGATTGGCTCATTCTGGCATTTTGGAAAGGGTGTTATATTCTAATTCTTGGGCTCAGCCAGTGGACCTTAGGTTGAAGCTTTCCCATGAATCCTCTCCTGCATGCTTGACACCATCCAATAGGAAGATGTTGTCTCATCCTTCAACCTTAAACTTAAAGCTCTTCAGGAATGAGTAAGGTTGAGAAACATCCTGTACCTCCAACTCTCTCAGTCAGAAGTCTTTTAATCAATACAGTCATCAAATAACAAGCTCTCTGGTCATCAGCCTGTGTAACTTATGACAGGTAACCAAAACACAAGCATACCTGCATTCCACTGTCTCTTCCCAGTTTATTCAGTGGGGTTTTACAATGATGAAAGCTCTCAACATGCTTTTTCCAAAAGGGTAAGCTGAATATTTTGCAAGAGGTAGCTAATGTCAATAAATTTTTTGGTAAGCTGAAAGAATTTTAATACATCTCCCACACATATGCATACACTGACTGCTGTAGAGTCAGGGCCCCACAAAGTTTGCTAAAATTGCCTCCTGCACCGATATGGACACTCTTTAAGACTATCCTTGGGTTGTCAGGTTGTTGGTGATGAAGACCTGAGGCTGGGTGTAGGTAAACAGGGAGCTGTCTGCCTATAGTGCAGGAATGGGCATATACTCTTAGGGTAGTTGTGTCCCAACTATAGGAGAGCCCCATCCTCCACCAGAATCAGGATTCTCCAGCACAGATTTGGACACAAGATGCCCTGAGCTTCTACCCACAAAAGTTCAGTATCACATTTTTTGGGGCCACAATTGGCTTTTACAAAAGCTCTTGGAAGCCCTGTCACATGCAGCTAGTGTTTGTGAGTAGAACTTGTAATTATTCTGGGTGTAGCCTGAGGCTCTCTTGTCTCTGAAGACATGATGGGCTGGGATAGGGGAAGAGCAGTTCTGTGAAGGGCTTAATCTCACATGGAAATGGAGCAGTCAGCGGAAAGTGTATGAGTTTCAGAAAACTCAAAGCGCTCCCGCTCAAAGTGCGGCCCTTAGGAGAAACAGCTTCCTTCTTTGGCAGTGAATAAACACAAATCTGTATGGTATCTCAGTAGGAGGGTCTGAAGAATGAGAAGTCCAATTAAATGAATCAGTGTGGATGCGAGCTTTGCAATTCCTAAGAAGTTTTCACACTCCTCATCTCTTAGCATTGACCCTTAGCATGATTCTGTATTGGGTTCTCTCTTTATTTTCTAACTGGATTCAAGTGGACAGTGAAAGAGAATGTAAATCAGAGAGGTCAAATGACCTGCCTGTGTCACAAAACTCACACAAAGCCTTCTGATTCCTAAAGAGCTGCCATCTTGCAAACAATAGGATGGAGAGTGTACAATGGGTTTGGCCGTGGGTGGAGACACATGTTACATGTTATTCACCGCATTTTCTGCACTCTGTATGGACCCTTCTCGAAGGGTCCCTAGACCAAGATCCTTGCCCAGATTCAAGGCTGCAACACATTCCTACCTCATGCAGATCTGTGTATTCTCTCTCTGATACAACACACAATCTCTCTCCCCTCTCCCTGCTACCATGGGTTGGATGTGAGGTGAGAATAGATGAGTCCTGTTCACCAGCGACTGAGAGATCCGTAAAGAAAGGAAGAGAAAGCTGAGCGTGGAGGTGCACACCTGTGATCCTAGTACCCTGGAGACTGAGACAGGAGGATCAAAAGTCCAAGTCCAGCCTGGACAACTTAGTGACGTAGTGAGACCCTGCGTCAAAAAAAAAAAAAAATAGAGGTCTGGGGATATGGGCCCTGGGTTCAGTCCCCAGTACTAGGGGAAAAAAAGAAAAAGCTCTCTTCCTGAGGAAAGACTAGATCATTTCAAAACTCAGGCTTTCTGGATGCAAGATACTTTTTCATCTTTCATCAAATGATCCTTTCCACTCTACTCAGTTTTCTCTTTGACCATTTTTCTGAGTCATCAGGCAAGGAGGGTCTGTGTTGTGAGGCAAGTCTGCACACAGCCTTGTTCTCAGGCAGTTGTCTGGATCACACCCCTGTCCAATGCTGGTGGGGATGTGTGGGTTGGAAGGTTGTTCAGGGTGAAGGAGAAGGAACTCTCACTCAGGTTTGTTCTCCAAATCACTTATGTTCCCAACAAGCCAGGATTATACCCCAGTCAGGGCAACCATCATCATAGTTTGGCTTTAGCTGCCTCGAGAAAGTGTCATGGCCAATGCCAGGCCCGTCCATCTGTGCCTCAGAGACAGCAGGACCCAAAACAGACATCCCTGATGAGGGTCCGAGCTTGGTAACTCATCGTGTATTCGTGGCCCAGGAAAGCTCAGTGTTGTCTGCGTGTTATCTCAATTGTTTTATTACTTGGCTTTGTTTTGTTTAAGTAAAATAGTGTTGTCAGTCAGGCTGTTGACCAAGTGGACTAATTGCCTTTCATCCATCCAGTCTCGATTTGTTGAGCACCTACTGTGTGCTGGGCACAGAGGATATCATGCAAAAGCAAAATAAAAAAATAAGAATCTGTTCCCATGGACTCACCTTTAAACAAATGATCCCACCAAGGATCCATAATTACAAGCAGAGAGTCTGGAAATGGGGAAGGTATTTCTTTGACTTTGTTAAATGAAGGAGCAGCGGCAAAGCAAAGCTGTGTTCTGAGTGAAGAGGAGGAGCTGGCCCAGAGCCAACTGGCAAAGGGTGGGGAAACAAAAGAGCTTTCCGGCCAGAGGGAAGAGTCCACACCACGACTTCATGGAGGGTGGAAGGAGGGCGCTTTTGAAGACTTGGTGTTAGGGCAGCTGAAGAGCAGAGTAAGACTAGCACAAGCTGAGGTGCAGAGGCTTGGCGAAAAGCCCCAGAGAGCCCTGTAAGCTATGTTAAGGGTATTTGTACCATGACCATGGAACAAATGAAGGGCCATTGAGACCATAGAGCAGGGGTCTTGGTGTAGATCTGATTATAGTAGTATTTTGAAATCGAGACTGGTCACAGGGAGGACCTCACACGGTAGAGAAACGAACGAGAAAGCCATTGTGGTCACGTGGTGTCTGCAGCAGGAGGCCAGATTGCCACCAGCAGATGAACATTTGAACAGTAATTAATGGATGTAGACAAAGGAGGGAAAAGTGTGAAGGATAAATCAGAAGGATGGAAATGTCCTCTGCTAAGATAGGGCCACTGGAAGAGGGGCATTGAGAGGGGTTTTGTGAGTTCAACCATTGTTTGCATATTAGTGGGCAGCTTTGAAGAACAGAAAGCTCTACTGTAGTGGCTGAAACAGTTCTGTGTTCGTGTGGCTCACAACACAGGAAGTTCAGGGCTACATAGTCTCTGCCTCCCAGGATAGCCCGATGACTCAGGCAGGGTACAGGCACTTTCAGCTTTCTGGCTACCTGCTTTGATGTGTAGACTTACGTGTTTTTTTGTGTTTCCTGTTGACAAATGATGGGTGCTGTGATCCTTCATCACATGTGAATTCCAGGTAGAAAGGTAGAGTCAGGACCAAGGGATGATGGGCTGTATCCTAACAAATATATTCTCTTCCATTGGGGAGGCACCTCTTCTCCAGGACTTTGCCTACATCATATTGCTTTGAACTAAGTGCTGCACAGAGGGTTGGTATTTTTACTTCCAGCCTCTACAGGTAGAGGAAGCCTGAGGAGAGGGGCCATGTGGGTCGCCAGCCAGGTGTGAAGTTGGGGGTGCTGTGGCAGCCAAGTAGAGATGCTTGGTGGCACAGAGATATTGACCCAGAGCTACTCTTCTTCCTTCTCCTTAGGGGCAGGAGATAATATGGTGATGATTTAAAAATAAGGCAATTAAGATAACTCGGACAATTTCTCAGTCCTAACTACTGGATTGTTGGAGGAGGTGACTAAGGGGACTTTAACAGTTCTGTGATGGTCATGTTTAAAGATGGCAAGGAATGGGCTTCCTAACCTTGTGACCACCAGACCAGCCTCTCTGACAGTGTGAACTACAGCATCAGCTCCTGATAATACTCCACTGGGGACGCATTGTAAACTTTAATGTGCCAGTTACAATGGTGGTGATTACATTCTTGCTTTATGGGCTGACTCACTTTTCTCCCTCTCTGTTTGCTCCTTAGGTAGAAGTGAGAACAAGGGTGGTGCCATTGCACAGGGGACTGTCACTGAGAAGGGACAACAGAGTGGAGATTTGAGGAAGGGTGCTGAGGAATCCTGGGGGGAACAATTGAGGCAGTGTTAGGAGAAGACTAAAGTAGCAGGTGTCACGAAGCTTGGCACTGGGGTAACAAGAGATAAGCTGTGAATTCAGATGAGAAATTGAGTAAGAACATCAGATTCTTCCATTTAAAAAGTTTTAAGAGCATTATGAAAATGATACACACTTAAGACATAATCCCATATCATCTTCAAAAAGCTTATTATATTCCAGGAAGCAAATAGTGATCTCAGAGGAAAAATATAAGAAAATCTAAATACAATGGTAACCAATGTCCTATGGATAATAATAGAGAACAATGGCATAGCGATTAAAGACACACACTTCAGTGCCTTTGGGATTCTGGGTCCACCACCTCAGCACCTGGGCGGGGGCGGGCGAAGCTCAACCTTCCGGGCTTCAAATGAGAACTAGTATAATATTCACTTCCTAGTGTTGTTTTGTGGACTGAAGTGTCAATAAATGAGTTAATTTGCTCTGTTAGCCGTTATTGTTATTGGAAGGAAGTTGAAAGGTAAAATACATCAGAAGATGTTGGAAGCCGGAATAGGAAAATTTTAGATGGAAGGAAAGGTCAAATGAGGGGCTGGAGAGATTTCAGGTAGTTAGCCAAATTTTTAAAAAATGAATAATGCTAAATGTTTGTGATAGCTTTAATAAAATATAGCCAGGCCGTCAGGTGGTGACCCTTCTTTTCTTCCTTCTTCCCTCCTTCCTTCCCTCCCTTTTTCTCTCTCTGGATCAAACCCAGAGCCTTGCTAAGCACTGAGCTACACCCCTACCCCATGTGCCTTTTTATCTTCACCTACCTCGTTGGTTTTTCTCCTCTCCTTTTATTTTGTTCCACATTTCTTTTCCCAGGCCATCAGCACCATTTTTGCCCTTCGGCCCGGAAGGCCAGGGTGACCCCTGTCTTTCCTGGGTGGAGTAGGATAGGTGTGCCTCTTTCTCTCCCCGCCCGCCCCCAGGCAGTGCCTCCTTCTTCTTCTGGGCCTTGCAGTGAGTCCAGCCTGCCACTGTCTCACTGTGGTCTCAGCTGAGAGCACCCCCGGTTCTCAGCCTGTCTCCCAATGGCAGAGGGCCGTCCCCAGCTTGTTAATTCTCCAGCACTGGTGGCCTACAAATGCAGCCTCTGGAAAGAGCTGTCCAGCTTGGAGACACAGGCAGTCGATGGCAGAGGTCAGTGGAAGGAGATGGAGGTGGTGGGGGCACTGCCAGCACTTACTGCGCGTCTCACTCCAGTGTGCAAAGCCTTTCTCTGTGTGTACCGAGCTGCTTTGGTGCATGTCCCTTACTCAGATGTGTGACTTTATCCATATCACCATACACTGTGTGCGCCTCAAAGTAAGAGTGGGTCAGACTTGTGTAACTGAATCAGAGAAGTGCCCTGCACAGCACTGCATATAAATAACCACACTGTGTATAAATAGCTTTCTCATGTGCACTTTGCTGGTGTCACATTGAAGATAAGAATAGCTTCTTTCATTCCACAGCATTTGGGCCAGTAGACATCATCATGACGAGTCTGTAACTTCTGGTTGAGTGAGTGAAGAGGTAAAGCTCTGTAGACCAGCTTTGGTAACACAGGGGTGATTTACAATACAACAAGAGAAGTGGAGCTTTGGCAGATCCCTATTAATTTGATTAGTCATTAACTCAATGGGAAAAACTCAGTACTCCAAATTCTAGAATGAAAGTCACATTTTAGATGTACAGATTTCCTTCTGTGTCTTTTGAATCTAAATGAAAAGAAGCATAATAATTTTAAAATCTTTATATAGAGCATAAGCTGTTTTTTATAAATGTGGAATAATTCATTGAGGGTATAAGTAGTGTTGAGGAGGTATCCTGAAAAAGCCCTGTTTTTGATGTACTCTAGTCAAATGGGTTATTTTTTCCCCCTCTGGCACCCCCCCACTACATTTTTGTCAAAGTGAATTTCCATATGTTTCATCTAAATGAGTCACATTCACGGAAATCGTTCAGCTTATCTGTGAATACTTCTCTTTTGCTCGTGGCTTAAAGGTGGGTGGTTATGAGGAGAGGAGAAGATGGCAGGCTGTTCTCCAAACTCCATGTCCTCTGGCTCCTGTTCACTCTCTGTACTCTGCACTCCGACTTCATTCTATACCAAAGGGAAATAGCCACAGGAAATTGCAAAGATTATTCAATTTCAGTCCACTTTAAGTACCCTTAAAGGGAGATTGCACTCACAACTTCTTGGTGGATGGTGCTGCATTTTACCATGGATAGTGCTGGGTGAGAGGTTTTAAATCACCAGAGTAGAGGCAGGCCTCTTCTGAAAAGGTATTCCATCTGTGTCACTAGCTGGGTGGGGCATGGGTAGGGGTGCAAGAGCTGACTTACTCAAGGAATGAGGGAACCATCTGGAGGCTGCCTTACAGGTGAGTAAACACTGGCACTGTGTTGCACAGCTTCAGCCTAAGGGGCTCAGTTGTTCTTTTAGTCTGTCCACGGCACCTTAGACTGGCCAACTTGAAATCTACACACATCTAAATACAATTGTAACAATACCTGGGTGCTGGGCCTGTAGCTCAGTGGTATCTCCCAAGCACAAGATCCTGGGTTCAACCTCCAGCGCCCGGACCCAAAGCAAACAGAAACAATCATCACCAAAATGAGGCAGTGGCCTTAATCTGTGCTAGCAAAAGAGATCCCCTCTGCTGATTGGCTTTAATGCTGTATTTGATTTCCCCCTGCCAGCCGGAGGTACCTATAGGGCACTAACATCCTAGTGGCTTAGACATGGTGGATTTATTATTGACTGATGTTGGGTTTCACAGTCGCCCTGTGCTCTTGGAAAAGTCCCGCTCAGTTCATTTCCACACACTTCCCAGGCACCAAGGCTGTGGCTGATGCTGGCATGACCAGCCAGCCAGACTCTCTGGGATGCTGAGTGACTGCTAGGCCCTCATAGAAACCCGCAGCTTCATCGCACTGAATACTGGCTCTGTCCAAGGGTACAGAGGGAGAAGGAGAGGGAAGGGAGGTGGGGCGGGAGAAGGCAGGATCTGTAAATCCGCCTGTCAATCCGGGTCATTTCATCCAGGAAATGTGACAGGAACATAACTGAGGTGGAGGAAAGTGTCTTTCCCCTTTGCATTTACGAACATTACTCCACTGGATGCATTCCATGCTGTGGGCAGTTCGATACACCCAACCTCAGGTCTTTAAATGTTTCTAAACTGGGTGAATCTGAAGTCCTATGCAGACAAGGTGGCTCCTGTCCCACCCTGGCTGTTTGCTCTCTGGCTCTCTGCTTGAACAAGCATCCATGCTGGCTTAAGTGGGAATCTGTGATCCTCTCTCTCTCTCATGTCCCTTGCTGGCTGGACAGGGTCCCACAGCATCCAAACAGACAGTACCTGTGAGGCCAACTGCCCTCACAAGCCCAGGTGTGTGGAAGCTGATTGTGATCTGCATAAACAACAGAGCCAGAAAGTAGAGTGGGATCAACATGTCTCTTTTTATTAAAAAATGTATTTATTACATAGACCCTACCTATTTCTAAGGCATCTTTGAAATGACTTACAATAAAAAATAAGTAATTAGACTCATTTAAGAAGGATTAAAAGTTAAAGCTTATGCCAAGTACAAAATGATAAGCCTATGCTAATAATAGCTATTACAATTTAACACTAATTTTAGTAGTGGATTCCCAGCCAATCACAATTTAATGTAGGGAGGGATTTAACTTTGATACCTAAAAGAATACATGTGAGTTCATCTGGAGGTGAGCTTTCTCTTTAGATCACTAACTCTTAATGGAAACTTATTTCAAAGATCCTGCATATAGGCAGGGACTAACTAATGAGCCCTTTTAGTGGTGATATTTCTTAAATTGTAGAAATGTTCTTCATGTGACTATTTCTTATAGTGTGAAAAGGAGCTGGCTGGTTCATGTAGGAGACTTAAAATAATTTTTAGCTTTTGAGTTTTACTTCGCCTGAACTGCATCTTACCCATGCCAGAAACATGGACACAAGCTTTCTGGCAGGAAGTCTGAGCACTGGCCCACTTCTTCTTTGGCTGAGCTGGTTTATGTCCCAGGCTCTGAAAGGATTGGCCATGTGCTTTTCCCTGAAGCGTATTGCCATGGTTCTGTGGTTCCTTGGCACTGTCTTCATGAGGGATTCTTGAAACTCCTCTCTTTTCTCACTTGCAGAGGGGCTTGGTATAAGAATTTAGGGTCCCTGTAGAGCTTAGGTCTGTCTCAAGAAATCTTGGACTATTTTCAGAACGCACCCAGAGTCTGCTAGATCTCTTCTGCATTCTGCTCAGAACATGGTCTTCTTTTGTGATGTGTGCTGGTGCTGAACTTCAGTGCTCCAGGTCCTTGGGGGATGAGAGTCAAGCTTTTGGAGAGACCCTTGGAATCAGGCACCATTTCATTTCAGCGCAGAGTGCCACAACTAATTTTGGTAATCTTTAGTGTTTGACAAAAATGCTCCCCATCATTAATATTTAGAGTATTTTATTTCTCAAATTCTGCCTAGTTCAATGACATCACAGATGAGTAGTACAGTGTATCTCATCTTCAAAGGCTGGCAAATAATTTGATGAAAGCAGCAAATTGAGCCTGGCTTGGGGCCAATCATGCAGCGGGTGTAGAACCCAGATGCCAAATGTCAAATATCATTTAAGATCAGCAGAGTGCTACAGCAACAGAATGGTTTACCTGGATAGCAATGCCATTCCACTTAACAGAGAATGCAAGAAGGAAATGATATCAGGAATAAAGACACATGAGAAACATTTAATAACCTTCAGAACATATGGAAATTAATGATATTCAGAGTTTGCAGAATACTGAGATTTTTCAGCTTAAAATAATCTTCCTGCTTATGCACAGTTACTGGAGGGTTCCCAAAATGCCACAGAGAAATTAGATGCAAGCAAAAAAAAGCCAAGCTCTGGGATTCGGGGCACGGGGTTGAAATAAAGAGCAGTCATTTGTGAAGTACTGAAGAGACAGTGTCCATGCCCTCCTGTTCTCTTCAGCCACCTAACTGGTCTGGGCAACACTCTTGTTCATAATTTATCTGTAAAGTGGAGCTTTACTAATTATGTTTTGTTATCTTTGAAGGTGCATTACATTTTAACTGTTTCATCTACGCACTTGACAAAGGCCTGGAAGGCAGAATGGTTTCCATCTGAAGAGCCATGGGGTGGGTTGTAGCTCAGGGACACAGTGCTTGCTTAGCCTGTGTGAGGCTTTGAGTTTGATTCCCAGCACTCCACCCCTTCCCAGAATAAGAGGCATCTGAGCTGAGGTGGGTGGGATTGGATCCCAGACCCCCCCCCTGCATGGGAAATCTATTAAGAGCCCAGAGCAGAAAGAGCCTGCTGGATTTCCAGCCCTGACAAGAACTCTGTCACACTTGGGATCACAGCATGGCATGGGTGGCTGAAGGAGAGTCCACTAGAAGCCTGTATTTGATGGTATTACCCATCATCACCTCGTTCTGCTCGAAATGGGAGTTAAATTGGGTAAAACAGTTTAGTGTAATACCAAATCCCAGGCGTAGGATTTTTCCAGTGACAAAGATCTCCAGTTTAAAAAAACAGAAGAAAGATATCCCCAAGGTCTAGGCAGATGCACTCAACTCAACAATGAATATCTGATTCTCCTATACCCATTTACTATAATTGAATCAGCCTCAGAATCCTTGAACCCTGTCTTCCGTTTAACCCTCAGACCTTACTGGCAAGCACGCCTTTTACAGACAGGAGAGGACAGAAGCTCTTAGCTGATGGGGAACTCCGAGTGACAGCCCTCTTCAAAGAGTTCTGAGGCTTGCAAAAATCATAGGAGTGTGGGGAGGTCACAAGTCAATTTCTGAATTATTAACACATGATTAACAATTAAAGAAAGATATATTGATAGGCTATTGAGGAAATTAATTATTTAGCTGCATAAAGTACAGAGTGGAAAGAAAAGATTAAGTGCAGTGGGTAAAACTCTCAGGCTGCTAAGGCAGGTAGGCATGAAATGCCTGTCATACAACTTTATTTATCTAAGATCAAATCACATCTGACTCCCAGCCCCTAGTCCACTCTGCTAGAGAAAAATTGAATCTCAAGCACTATTCGCATTTATTTCTTATCCTCTTCAGAGCCTTGCAGAGCTCTGTGTTGAGAAGGAGTTGATCTTCTATGGAACTCATATTTGGGATGTCACTCTCTATGATACTTGCATCCAGCTACACAGTGGGTCTGCATTCCAAGGACTCACTAGTTCTGAAGCAGGCTTGGGGACAGGAAAATGTTTTTCCTGAGAGTCAGATTTCTTTGTTGTACTTGTCCCTTACCTGCCTTTCAAGGCACATAAGGTAGCCAGTGGGGGTGGGGGGTGGTGGTGGGGGTGCGGGACGACCCCAGCAGCCCTCTTCTCTTCTGCAAACCCAGGGCCATCTCATTTCCCTTTGCTGCATTTCTGTTCTTATAAAGGTACATCTTCTTTCCCATTCCTGCTGCAATCCTTTCTCAAATGCCTCCTTCCACCTCCAAAAACCTCAGGCTCTCCTGAAAGAAAAGACAGACAGACAGACAGAAAGAAAGATCAAAAGAAAGATAGATGGAGGGAGAGAGAAAGGGAGGTTTTGTTCAAGAAGCTTCAGCTTTTTTACCCAGCAATACAAATTTCCCCCAAGGCAGGAAGCACCAAAGCCCAGCTGCCTGCATGGAAATGGAGGTAGAAACGGGAAGGAATGAACAGACACTGGAAGACAATCCCAAATTCCCACCAATTAATCCACCCATTCCATGGGCCCTCCAGTAGATCTTTAGGATCCTTTAGTGCAGGCATCCAGGGCTCTATTCCAAGTCCCTCACCGAAAGCTGAGAGATAAATGATATTTTCAAGGTCTGAATATGTGAGTCCAGGACCCAGGGAATATTCTTGCTTTTTGGAATGAGGAGGAATGACAATTAAGAGTATAGAGTACTGATAAAGCATGAGGCTAATTAGTTATTAACACATACAGTGTAATTAGGAGGACAACGACAGTTTCAACTCTTCTTGGTGAGGAAGAGTCTTCATGAAGAATCTGTGGCTGGCTCTCAGGATAAGGTGACTCAGCTGCAGTGCCCTGGCCCCTGGGCAGCTGTCCTGGAAGTGGCCATGGATGCCTGGGCTGTTGCATGACAAAAGTCCTGAGGAAAGTTTCTGAAAGTCCAGTAGTTATGACAATCAAAGTATGAAGAAAACTACTTAACTAAACCTCTAAGCTAAGGATGACCTCTATCTTCATCCCCCTAATGAAATTCTCCCTGACTTTGGTTTTTTGTGTGTGTTCCCCTTGTCAAAATAACAAAGAAACAAAGAAATTCTTGTAATTACATTTTAAGGCTTGCCTCCCTACTATCTCTGTGAATGTTAGGATTAGTATTCAAAAATTTTTTTTTGGGGGGGGGTACCGGGGATCGAACTTGGGTCCTTGAGCTTGTGCAGCAGGTGGCGAAATCACTGAGCTAAATCCCTGGCCCAGTATTCAACTTCTTAAGTCACTATACCCTCAGCACCTAACACAGAGCCTGGTGCATACTTGATAAATAGTTTGATCATTTATGAATGAATAATCCAGGCAAAGATGCATTGTTATTTTCAGGATGTCCCCAGCATGTAGGTCAGGAGACTGCTTGTTCTTTTCTGGATGTCCAGAGGGGTGTTTTCCTGTATCCTCAGTTGTGCAGCTCCCAGCACACGCTTTCTGCAAGCCCAGCGGGCAGTTTGCAAGTATTGCAGGGCTTTGATCTTGGTAGGAACCTGGCACAGCATTTATAGATAACTACTTTGTTTAGAAACGCATGTTTAGCACTCAGCCTTCTCTTGCAAGCGATGCTGTCCATGTAATGAACATTTCTCTGCTGAAAATAGTTGCGGGCACTTCTGCTACCAGAACAATACATGCATTTCTGAAAAAGAATTATTTTGCTAAACGGCATCAAATAAGGATTAGGATTAGGCGCAGGCTACTCAAAAACTCTTGTCACTGTGCAGCCACGCCCGTCTGCAGAGATAATTGGCTCCTCGGGCAGGAGAGCGACAGGTGGGTCCACAGTGCCAACCCACAGAGCCCAGGCGCTGGCCACGGGTCCCGAGCCTTTCGGAGGAAGAGAGGTGCCGCCTGCCACCAGCAGAGAGCGCTGCCGGGCTGGCGCGGGGTGCCCAGGCACCTGGGCTGCCAGCGCTCATCTTCAATTTTCTTAAAATTGAGCTATTAGACTCCGCCTACCTGCAGGGCAGCTCAACTCAGCGCTCTCTTCTGCTCCCGGAAGTTCTTTCTTCCACCTGCGAACCCTCAGAATTCGCTGGTTACCCTTCCCGGGGCTCACGGTGTATGGCAGTTTCCTGTGACCCTGCGAGGGACAGCAGGACAGCTCTGGAAGGCAGTTCCGCCCAGGCCGCTGGCGAAGACTGTGGGTTTCCACTTTTTAAAATACTGCGGAGAGTGAAGACAGCCCTTCCCGTCGCCCCGCTGCGAGAAGCCCTCCGCTGACCGATCTGTGCACAGCCGCCCGGCCGCAAGGCTGCTTGTGCCCTGGGTACTGCAGGCCCCGCTTCGCTCCCAGGAGCCTCCGACGGCTCAGCAGGCAGAGGCCGAGCCGGTCTGCTGCACCCAGAGCAGCACAATAGTGAGGTAGTGAGAGCCCCTGAGAGCCCCACAGGCCACGCTGTCCTGTCAGGCCTGGGATCGAACGCGATGCTGCGCCCCACCAGGCTGACAGGGCTGTCAGATCGGCCAGGCAGTCTTTTTATCCTGAAACTTCTCTGCTTCTCTTCTTAGAGTTAGTCAGTTCTGCCAAGAATTCTCAAGGAAGAACCCTTCCTTTATTTATTCTGAAACGCTCTGGCGGTTCTCCTCCTTTCCCTGAGCAATTCTGAACTCACCCAGGACTCACAAAAATTAAACTTCTTAGAGGCAAAACTTAATTAAGATTCTCCTCCAGTGCCAAAGACGATATCTGAAGATATTAGGCAGTGACTTACAGTTTTATTTTTGCTCTACCTACATCTATATGAACATATCTTGTTTTTAATTAGATCATCACATGTCAGCATCTGGCTGTAATACTTCAATGGGAAAACACTGTAGATTAATATCAGATTGTCAACTAGTCTGGTATTTACTGAAAGCTGTACTGACAGAATAAACGTGAAGTCAGTAGCATCAACTGGAAATATGAAAGAGCAGTTGGTAACAATCACTTCATGGAGTGCTGCTATGTTTGTGTCCTTCACAGTTCATATGTTGAACCTAATCTCCAATGTGCCAGTGTGAGCAGATAGGGTCTTTCAGGGGGACTCGGTCACCTGCACAGTCCAGCTCCTGTCAGTGAGCATCCTTAGAAAAGAGGCCCAGGAAGTGGTTCAACTCCTTCTGCCTCTCCTCCGTTGGAGGACCCAGAGGAGCCACCTCTGAGGCCTCACCAGACTGCAGTCTGCTGGTGTCTTGATCTTGGACTTTCCAACCTCCATAATCCTGAGCAATGAATCCATAGTTGCTGGCAAGGATGTAGAAAGGTGGAAATGCTAATGCTCTGCTGGTGGGAGTATAAGTTAGTACAGCCATTATGGAAATCAGTATGGAAATTTCTCAAAAAATTAAAAATAGAGCTACCTTATGATCCAGCAACCCCACTACTAGCTATTTATGCAGATGAAATCAGTATGTTGAGACAGCTACAATTTCATGTTTATTGCAGCACTACTTCCAATAGCCAAGCCATCAGATCCACCAAAGGTGCTATCAACAGATGCGTTGATAAAGAAAACATGCCTAGATACAAATAGTCTACTCTCCAGGCTTTGGAAGGGATACAGTCCTGTCATTTGCAGTACCATGGATGAAGCTGAAGACGTTACGTTAGGTGAAATAAGGCAGGCACAGAAAGACAAATCCCACTCAACTTCACTCATTTATGGAATCTGAAAAAGCTGATCTCTAGATATATACAACAGAATAGTGGGGACAGAAGCTGAGAAGGGCAGAAAGGAAGGGAGAGGGGGATGTATTGGTCCCCAGGCACAGCATTATGTTTAGGGAGTAACACGCTCTAGTCTGTAACAACATGACACTCAACCCCTTAAATCTATATAAAGAGTACTTGCCAATTAAAAACAAAACTTAAAAAGCAAATTTCTGTTGTTTATAAATTACCCAGTATGAGGCATTTTGTTATGACATCCCTAAAGGACTAATACGTGGGAGGTACATACTAGGACTGCAGCGGGGACTTCAGAAAAGTACTCTCAAAATTACTTAAAACTAGTCTTTGTCAATAATCTGAGTTAAATACAGTGGAGAAAAGGGACACTGAGTTCAACTATCAAGTAAGTTTAAATAAGTTCAATTTCTTACAAAATTCTGAGCCTGTCCTAAGGAGATATTTTAGTTTCTTGCATTATAAAAGGAGGGTACCAGGGACACAGCAGAGATGAACAGTGTGGCCTTAGTAAAATAAAGTGGGAGGAAGCCAGGAGCTGAGACGTGAATCTTCCTGACTTGGTCAGCCGCCCTTGGAGCAAGCCAACCAAATACACCAGAAGGCTTGCAGGGCACACTGCTGATGTCTCTCTGGCCCATTTTTTTGGTTTAAACTTGAAGCTGTAATCTTCCTCTCTGTCTTATTGTCCATTCTGAGGGTGAAAATAATTCTTGTGGACAAAGAAAAGCCCATAACCAACATTTTATAGTGGCACAGTAGCCCAACTGCCCATCAACTGGAGACTGGATAAAGAAGATGTGGGGGTTTTGTTTTTTTTAATAAAATGGAGTACTACTCAGCCATAAAGAATGAGAAACTAGAGACATTAATAGCTAAATAGATGTATATTGAGGCCGTACTCTTAAGTGAAATAAATAGGACACACATGTGTAAATACCAAATAGCTTCTCTGACATAAGAACCTAAAAGTGTAAATAAGGATCAAAATGTATAATTGATAATGTGAAATAGGAAGAAAAGGTGCAAAGGGGAAGGGCAAGTCAGAGGGGCAGGGGAAAGGAAAGAAGGGAAGGGAAAAATGATGAGAAAAGGAAAACGTGGAAACAAAGTCTCTGTAAATAGGAAAAGGTGGAGGCATTGAAGGGAAGGCAGGGGAAGGGGGAAAGATTAAGAACCAAGATACATCATGTAAGGGTACAAGTTCCCAATGATGACTGTAACTGTATTTGTAATGTAATTGTATGCCTAAATAATAATGTAATTGTATGCCTAAAATGTAACAAAAAACTTAATGGGGAAAAACCCCAAAAAGCAAAATCAAAAAGAAAACCCTCTAATTTGTTCATCCATTCCCCTTGCAGACTGAGCAGGCTCTCACTCTTCTTGGTCCCTGCATCCATGGTGTTTACACTGGCCAGCAGCACACCCCATCTTCTGGAATCAGGGTGTATATTGCAGTCCAGGCAAAGAGATCAAATACATTTTATTATGGCAGTCTGGTACCCTTTTGGTCTGGCTATTGGGACAAATCAAGGCACATACCTGTGGTTCATCTCTAAAAGACACCCTAAATTAGTGATACAGATTGATAAATTGTTATTTAACTTATGACATAAACCAACTACTGTCAATTTTTATGACTATGTGAGGAGCTTCAGAGTGACATATGTCTCCAATCTGAAAAACTGGAAGTCATTAACTGGCAACTTGAAAACAGTAAAGGTGAGTCTTAGCCCCAGGAGAGCCTGGCTGCAGCCTATTGTGCAGCTTTTGTTTGCTCTCCTGGCCACGCAGTGTGGAAAGGAAAATGACACACACAATTCATACAGCACTGTCAAAACTCCCACCTCATTATTTACTATTTTTGCTTTTTAGTAAGGCATGCTTCAGTCATTTTTCTTCAGTCATTGTTTCATTTTTCTCTGAAACAGCTATCCAACCTCCTGCTTCTCCTCTGCTGCGGAGTAACATCTACCCAGGTTTGCTTGACCCCACAATGATAGAGGGGCGAATCAATAGTCCCTCAGCATCTGCAGATGCGGGAGACACCCAGATCCACGGATGCTCAAGTCCCCGATAGAACACTGTGCAGGGTTTAATATGGCCCATGCACATTCTCCTGTGCTCTTTAAGTAAGTCATCTCTAGGTTACTCATAATATTTAATACAATGTAAATGCTATGTAAATATTTGGTATACAGAATTGTTTAGGGAAAACTGACAAGATAAAGGCTATCTCTATTGAATACAGATGAAATTTCTTTTGTGAATATTTTCTGTCCGATTGGTTGAATTTGCAGATGCACAACCCACAAATAAGGAGGGACAATTACAGTTCACAGCATGAATTCTGGAGTCAGTCACCTAGAGTTCAAATCTTAGCTCTTTCACTTACTTCCTCTGTGGCTTTGCACAAGTTACCCTTTTTCTCTGTGTCTTAGGTTAAATGAATGAATGTGGATCTGTATCTGTATCTGTGTCATCATTTATATTTATCTACATCTCTTCAAATGATACCTGATACTGGTAATATATTTTAGAAGTGGCAGAAATGTTTATATATTTACTCCAGAAATTTTAAAGACTGGTTTTGAGTCATCATGAATGGTTTTTTTTTGAGCAATACCAGTGATTATAAATTAAGCATGAATGTCGCCTTGACTAGAAGCCAGATAATCATTGGGAATAGACTTTCAATGTCCTGTTTAGGTCACCAACTCATTTTAAATACTTGAAGAGATTTGTTTATTTCAGATGTATTTATCTTCAAGAGGAGTTAGGTTTTTTTAAAGCATGGATTCATTGAAGTCAACTATAAAATTATAAAACTTTGTTATAATAAACAAATTTTATCTTCTCTTCCAACTGTTGCTCATTATTTCTTTCCCCATTTGATCAGATGTTAAGAATTTCATTGTGTTCCTCTAACTTTGCAAACCAAGAATCACTCAAAACCAACATTTGAAGAGAAAACCAGATGGACAGAAGATCTTTTCTCTTAGTGCCTTCCATTCACAAAACTCCATTCTCCTCATCCTCTATTCATTTCCTTTGGTGTGTTAAACACGTAGTTTGTTGTGGATGTTGACCAAGAAGTCATTACAAATGTTGCCTGGGCGGGTTCCAGTTTAGTTCTCAAGCTATGAAATTATTTTAGGAAGAGAGACATCAGATTTGATTTCCTTGAGAGGCCACTGGGCCTGGAGCATATAGTAAAACCCAGAACAGATAAATAAAACTTACCTGGAAAGGAATGTGCAGACATTTCAAGAGTTTCTTGTTTCTTCTTGAAACAATACATAAAATCCCGTACTTTCAGTGCTCTAGAAATAAAATAATTACAGTCACATAAAAATGGGAGATCAAAATATTTTTAAAAGTTTTAATTACTACTGTCAAACATTGGTTCAAACCAATTTATGAAGTATAATATTGATGGTCTACTGGGGTTCCATAGCATGTGCCAAACAAATACTGAGGTTCCCAAATTCATCACATGAGAAGGGCTGGAGGGGATAAGAGATGTTCAGCCTAGTGAAGAGGAGGAAATCAAAGTTTTCTTTCTGTATTTGAAGTCACAAGTCATTAAAGAGGAAGTAAATTTATTCTGTGTAACTTTAGCTGTCCATTGCCTTAACTACTTGACCACCTCACTGCTTATTCTGTGTAACTTTAAAGAGCACAATTAGCATACAGGTGAGAGTTACAGCAAACTAAAATTTAACTCAGTACGCATAAGCAAGATCGAATAACTATTAGAAATGTCCAGGAAGTAGACTGGCTTGCTTTAAGACGTGGATGCACAAATGAGCTCTTCTGATGCCATTTCACAGATAGATTTCATAGATATTAGGGATTCTTCAGACAGTCACTGTGAATGGCCAGTGGGTCTTATCCATCTCTCCAGTTCCTTGTAGCTTGAGATCCTGAGACTTTAAAAAACATGAGGGAAAGGGATATAAGAATAAAGATGGTTACGTACATGTTAACAACTCCCCATAAAGAACATAATTGTTGTGTACTGCAAACATGTACTAATAAAAATAATGTAAAAAAAGAAAGTAAAAAAAATGAAGAATCTACATGAGGAACAAACAAATTGCAGCCTACTTTGCTCAGAGGAAAAAAAGGTATGCTGTTATCTAAAAGTAGAGCAGAAAGAAGGAAACTGTCTTCTAGTGTGAGTGGAAATGCGCTGACTCTCTCCATGCACAATTATGAACCACCCATTGCGTGCACAGTGCTATGCTAGGCTGTGTGCAAAACATCCTGCAGTGCACCGGGATTGTGTTTTTTGGCTGCCCAACGTTTGTACTTACTTCCTACATTTTTGGGAATTTCTTCACATTGCAAGCCTCGGGACAGGTAGGTCCTACTGATTTTTACAGAAACTCCATTAAATTTTAAGATTTACCTGCAGAAAGCCCTCAGGGTTATAACCAGGGGTCTACAGATGAGAGGCATGCACTGCAGACTTGCAGAGGTGATGGCTTGGGAGTTCATGGAACAGTCGCAGCAGGCTGCTCCAGCAGGCGTCCACTGGAGAGCCCAGGGGGGCACTGCAGCTTCCAGTCTGATGGAAGTGGGTAAAGACTTCCTCACCAGCAGATATACAATGGGACTTGAGGCAACATTCCTAATTGCATACCTATAACCTTGTTCTCCAGCCTTCCTGAAATTCTGGGAGAAGTGAAGTATTTTTGAATAATTTTCTTCTTAACTATATCAGTCAGAATTGAAATTGTTGCTTTCATAACAGAACCCTTCATGATGCTTAAATTGGCACCAGGCATGGCTGTAAGCAACTGATTTTCAAAGACACGGGGGGATCTGGAATGTTTGATATGTTCTCACAGGGGCTAAAGATTGTAAAAATCCAACTAAACATCAAGGCCTGGACTCTTGAAGCTAGTGATATAGTTGTAAGACCATTGTGAATTTAGTAATACCTGTAAAAGCACTTAACCATTGCCAAGTTATAGACCTTCTAAAGTCTGAAAATTGGTGTAAGAATAAGTTCTGAAGTAGGTAGCTCAAGGAAGAGGGTATATTAAATAAAGTTGTTTATTTACTTGGTTATTCTTAGCCAGTGTTCTAGGTGGTGGGAAGTAGTTCCAACTGGCTGCTGATTTCAGAGTCAGAAGTCCGGGTTGAAAGGTGGCCATGTTAAATGAAGTTTGAATGGCAGGATTCTGTTAGTGCTATATAGAGGAAGAATTCAAACCCTCTGAAGATGAGCAGTGGGAGCACATTTATCATGTGTCATCTGCGTACACCAGCTATGTCCCATTGATAAGTATGTTGGTAAAGGAAGTACCAACACTTTTCTAGAGTTCTATATGTCTCCTCTCCATGAGCAAGATGTTGAAGTGCTCCCTGTTTTAATATGCAAAGCAGAATATGATTATGTGGTTTCTACACTAGACAACAGAGCTGGCATTAAATCCAGAATTCTCTGATTCACAGGAATCTTTGGTGATTGTCAATTGATCACTGGGTAGAACTGTAGAAATGAAGAGGTGAGCACTTGAAATATTATCTGATTTGTATAAGTTAAAACTTAACCTGTTTAACAGAGGCCTGATGAGCCACCGGAATGGAGGTTCAGCCCTATTTTATGCTTAGTTCTTAACTACAGCGATCATAAAGAGGCCAACGCCATTAAAGATTTTTATTTTGTGTTTTCTGAGGGAAGAGGTCACACCCTATATCTCAGGACACACAGGAAGCCCCAGTGTTATGGCTCGGGTTTAGCTGTTTCCCTCAAACCTCATGTGGCCATAGTGGTGCTTTTTCAGAGGTGGCTTGATTCAGAGTGTGTGATAATGGAATTGATTCATGGTGCAATGCTAGGATCAAGGGCATTAGGATTAAGGGTGTGAGTGCCACCCACCCTGAGTAGGTGGATAAGATATAAGGGATAGAAAGAGCTGTTGTCATCCCCTTGTTGCTTTGCTACCTTCTGCCTGCCATGAACTGTTTCTCCTCTGTGATGTCTGTCTGCCATCCACCCTACCTTGGAGCCAGCCAATTATGGACTGAAAACTCTACAAATTGTAGAGTAGAGCTAAGTAAAACTTACCTCGTTTAACTTTGGATATTGGGTATTTTGTCTCAGCAATGAGAAAAGTAACTGAGGCAACCAGGGTTAGTCACAAGGAAGGAAATAGAGTTTAGACCCAAGTTTTTATTGGGTTTTCCTTAGGAAAGCTGAAGCAGAGTCAACAACTAGGATTGACCTTGTTTGAATAATGTAGACAGGCTCTGAGATACAGGGGTGGTCTCTGTCTGGTGTCTGGACCTGGGTCGACTTAGTGGGAATATTGACTTGGTGTGTGAAAGTTAGATAAAATGGGCACATTCAGGGTTCTAGACTCCCAATGAACTGGTTTGCCTCTGAAAGGCATTCTGAGAGCTGAGCCTTTTGCTTGTTCTAGGAACTGGCTAGCCCTGGGAACAATGGTCTTCCCCAGCCAGCAAGATCTCAAAATATCACATGATGCATCATTAGTGTGTAAAACTTGATTTTTACAAATGCCTGTTGTGTTAGGTTTTCACTGTTGTGCTGAAATGACTGAGTGGGCAGCTTGGAGGAGGAAAGGTTTCCTATAGCTTAGGGTGTCAGAGGGTTCAGTTGGTAGTTCGCTGGTTTGGTTGCCATGGGCCTGAGGTGAGGCAGGACATCATGGCAGAGTGTGCGGTGTCAGGATGAATGACTGTGAGAAGAAAAGTACTTGAACATTTTGACAATTACTGAACATTGGGTAAAACCAGTGCTAACTCCTAGAAACCAAGAATGTTATTGGCAGAATAGGGTGTATGAAGTTTGGCAAATGAATAGTTTTTAATTCCACTTCTGTATTATTGTAGGCTCACTGAGATCTTAATTACATATTGTGGTTGTTCCCTGTCAAGTTTTCAGTTGTATGCAGGACCATTGCGTCATGCTGAGTGGAATTATAACCTTGTGGATTATTTGTGGATAAAGTATGGTTTAAGGAGAAGGGCTTGGGTATAAAGTGACAAAGGGTGGAATGTGGTGGTTAGGGTGAAACGCCAACTTGATTGGCTATGGGGTCCACCTAGGGTTTTCCTGGAACACACCAGTAGGTGTGTAGGGGTAGGTTTATGGAGGTGTGGCCTTGGATACTCTATCTGGTCTCCTCTACTCTTCCTCTCTGGCACTGCTCTCCTGCTCTGATTCCCAGCTGCCATGAACTAAGCTGCTTTGTCATTCCCTTCTGCCATGATGCTTCTGCCTTGGAGCCAGCCAACCATGGCTTGAATCCCAGGAGAGCACGAGCCAAACTAAACCTCTTCAGTCCTTTAAGTTGGGAATGTTGGCTATTGCACCCCAGCAATGGGAAAGCTGATTAATACATTCCCCCATGAGTGTACCCATGATGGACGTGCATGTCAGCAAGCAGATTCCTACAATGGTTTTCTGCTCTGCGGTAGTGGCTATTTATGGTAGGAAGGGCCAGTGGAAGTCCTTAGGATTCCTTCTCTCTGGCAAAATGACAAACCAGTGCCTCACCACTGGGGGAGATCCCAAGTTAAAAATCACCTTCAAAAACCTGAAATGTGCAGGGGTGCTCATCCTGTGGCACACCCATTTAATTTACTCTTTCAGCTTCTGCTGAAGATGGTTTGCTTGATCCATAAGAATGTCTACATGCAGCCACTGTTACTGATGCATGCTCCTTCTTAAAGATATCAATATGTCCTCCGGTTATGGGTATGCAATTAGTAACTCAATGAAATCTTTTTTCTCCCAGGAGCCAACTGTTTCTTAAAGGAGCAGATAGTAAATATTTTAGGCTTGTGGAGTCTTATGATCTATACTGCAGTTGCTCAGCTCTGACACTGTAGTGCAAAAGCAGCCATAGATAATACAGAAGTGAGTGGGTATAGCTGTTTCCATAAGGTTTATTTAAAAACACAAGTGGCCCCAGGCACAGCTTAGCAACCTCTGCTCCATCTCCATAACCAGTAAACAGCAAAACTGATCTGCCTGGGTAGGACAGAGGTGCATCTTTGTCAGTGAGAGTGAGGCAATAGATACATGCTGAGACCAGACACTTTCATTCCAAGATAATTTGGCCCTACGATTCCCTGGGTGTTTACAGATATTTCCAACCCTTTGTCATGGTTGTCCAAGGTTATAGAAAGAGACACTGCAACATCCCTCTTGCCTATTAAATTGGCTCTCAAGATAAAAAGTCCAATTATACTCTTCTTTCAAAATATTGGGTGGAACTTTCATTGTACACATATAGTTCAAAGTTTCCATTTTGGTGACTTTCCCAAGCAAAAATTAATCTACTACAAGGTGACTCACTAGAAACAAACTTCCAGGAACCCATCACCCTAAAAGTAAAGTAATAAAGTTTGGCCCCATCCAATACTCTCCTATATCCATGATTCTTTTCCTGTGTTTTTCAGTTGTGTGGAAACATGTGATAGTTATTTTGGGTAAGAAATCTCAAATCTGGTGTCTCCTCAGAGGGCATCAGTTATGTGATCTTGCTAGTGCACCCTGACATCAGGTTTTAATGGGGATGGAGCTGGGTTTTGTTGGAAACTTAATGCCCTTGCAGCAGTGTGGGGAGGCAGGCCTACCAGGAGAGGTGAGTCCAAGGGCACAGCCTCCTTCCATGGACTAAGGTCCCTGTCTCCAGCATGGGCTCCTTATCTCAAGGTGGGTTGCTCTAGAAGCATGCCTGTTCCTTACGCTTTCCCTCAAGAGTAGGACGCAGAAATGAAGGTCTTTACCAGGCCTTGGGGCTTTGCAGCCTCCAGAATTGTGAGCCAAATAAGCCTTGTTTCTTTGTGAAGTACCTAGTTTGTGGTCTTCAGTTATAGCAATGGAAAATGGATTCAGGAAGTTATGGATTTCTAAACTTCATATACGGGATCTTTGCTCAGCAAGGAAATGCTCAGGCTTTCACTGGCTTCCTAACGATTGTTTTCTTTTGAAATCTGATTTCTCCTTGTAGAGTCTCACCAGGAGTTCTGAATTACTCCATGGCTACTCTAATAATCCCTGCAAAACTGCTAATGTCCCCCACTCAAACAGCAAGGCTGGATTACAGACCAGCACAGGGCTAGAAGGCAGAGCTAGCAGTGGCTCTGTCAATCATTTTTCTAGGCTGTGGCCTGAAGCTGTTTAGCTTTATCCCCTAGTTACTGTTTAAAATAGACATTTTATAACTGTAACTCAAAGGCAGTGTGCCCACAATGGGGAGAAAGCTGGCCCTGGAGGCCCAGGGAATCTCTGTGGTTGGATATATATTTAAGCCTCAGTTGTTTGAATATATCTCATTACTCACTCTGAGTGACCCTATCACTTGCCCCATTAAAATGATCAAGCTTACCGCAGAGTGACTAAATGGAAATATACAGCCCACTTTGTCTGTGATCCCTCCTCATGAAACCAAAGTGCTTAAATACCCAAGACAGGTTGCCGAGTCCATTACTCAATGGCTATAGCTTACTGTTGTCATGGCTTCAGTCTTGGTTGCTATAGCCTAATTAAGTTTGCTGAATGCTAGAGTCTTCTATAGGAAGTATTGTGTCAACCAAGTAAATTTTTCTCTTAAGACAATTTGTGGCAAAATGTCTCAAATAAATTATAACAGCAAGAGAAAAATCAGAGGCAGAGAGAAAAAGAGAAGGAGTCAGAGCTGAAGAAGACAATGAGCTAGGGTTATATACAAACTGTCCTAGGAAATTCATGCATTTCAGTCATTATCATAACAACCACAAATCAGCACAGATAAATGGACTGTGGGATCCACTTCACTCACTAAAACAGCTGTGCCAGGCCTCTGCATTTTGTGAGTGTGAGCTGGACCTCAGATATGAATTGCTTTTGAGGGTGCACTAGTCAGCAATGTGAACCGTCCCTTGGCTACAGATCCTGAAGTAAGTGTTCTAAAGAGAACTCCCCTCCATGGCCAGAGTAGGGCAAAGAGTACATGCAAAGAAAGGTACCGCTTCTCTTCATACCTGCTCCAAAAAAGAGCTTCCCCTGGTTTCTCTCAATGTCAGGACTAGAAATTTAAGTGAAAAAGTCAGGGGAAATTCCAGATATTATCAGGCAGTCAACCTTGATTAATCCATGTGAACTATAAGAACAAAATAGTCTTTTGGAGGCTTTATATATCAAAATCAGGTGTTTACTATCTGAAAAGATATTTGTTAATGGTTCAGACAAGGACTTACGGTGTCTATTAGCCATGAAATATGTTTTAAATCGCGTTTGAATGAGTGATGTCTTGTCTCCCTCGTGGATTTAGTTGCCATTGGATGGTTCTCTTTTTCACTCTGTGAAATTTGAACTTGAAAAGAATTTTGAAACTTGAATATTTTTCAAATTCAATCCATGAATATTTTCAGAAAGAGGAAACTTATTTTGAAAAACTGTAAATGACATGTTTACATATGCAGTGCAGGTTCTTACAACACATTTTCATTGGATTACAATTCAAGATGGATTTAGATACCCAAGCTCTTTGGGCAAGGGCCTTGGGAAGTTGGGTGGAGCCCTGGAGGGTGAGGATGTACCTCACTCTCAAGCTTGTAGCATTTTCCTTCTCACATCATCTGATCCCCCTGCTGTCTCAGGAGCGCAGCCAACCGTGGATGCAGAAGAGTATGAGCAGCGCGGAATAGCAGCCTCAAAGTTTGAATGAGTTGCTGGACCTGTGAGGGCCAGAAGATGCTGCATGAGATGAAAGCATGGCAGGCAGGGCAGTCTCTGCTCCCAGGTGCAGCCCTCCCCAGTGCGGCCCCATATAGATGTGCTCCCCTGGTGTTCCACTTGGGACCGAGTGATCTTACTGCACATTCAGAGGGCACAGACTTCCAGGGCCCACAGGCAACCATAGCTGTGACCTCCTGAACACACAGCCAGGCCAGGACCTCTTGGGTTACCACTTCACTGCAGGGAATGGGCCCAGGAACACTTCTCCAACTTGAATACCTATAGAAGGAGGCAGGATAGCCTTTATTTATAGACAAGATAATGAAGGCAATGGAATGAATGTAACCTAACCCAATCAAGGGACTTGTAGAAGAGACTGTGTCAGGAGCCAGGGAAGGATGACCCCAGTGCAGGGGTACACCTGGGCTGTCTGTTGATCCCATATTGGCCCATATTCAAGACCCAGTTCCTCCATGAGCCTCAGTTTCCCTTTCTATTGGTTGATATTCTAGGGCTTTCCAGGGGCTTGTCATTCCAAGAGGCTCAGAGGAAATAGTCTCAGACAAGCCTTGGATAAGGTCTCAGAGGATCCCGACTGTGGCTCAGATTGGCTATCATTCGATCTCTGGCTTTAGCCCCAGACCCTTTGCCTCCCTGCTTCTGAAGATGGCTTTGTCTTCTAATGCTCCTTGGAGCTTCATAACCTCCTGTAGAAGGTATGTTGGTTTTGTGCTCTCCTTAATATTTGTGGGATTCCAGGCAAAAGTACAAATTCCTGAATGCTTACAATGTTTACATCAAGCCACAAACTGTGAAGTAAAAGATGTTCTGTTCTCAAATTTAAAATGAAGTGTGGCATGAGAAGGTCTGGCAGTGGTGTCTGTCTGGGATGCATGTCTGGGAAGGCAGATCTCTCCAAACACCTGCAGTTTGTGCTCCGAGCTTATGTGCTGTCAGTCATCGGAGGGACTGGTACAAATGCTGTGATGGGCCCAATCCGGAACATTTAAATGCAAATATTACAGGTGGGCTTTGTATGAGGTACTTTTCAAGAAGGCTTAGTTGATTTTAATGTTCTGCCAGGAGTGATAAGCTTTGACCCATCAACGACGGGCCTTATTCTTAGAGAGCTTTTGGCTCTCGATATGTCAGATTCTAAAAAATACGTGTTTCAGAGTTCCAAAATTTTATGTTTTCATACTCGTCTCCTAATAGCTACCTCATTTCATGGCTACTGGACTCTGCAGTCTCTGCTGGAAGGGTGGGGTGGTGAGATCTGGGGAGCCCTCCTTCTCTGATCCCATTTTGCTGTCCCCCAAGGCTTGCACCCTGTTAGTTGCAGTTCATGGAGGGCTAATTCACTCAGCACGGAGCCAGATGCCGACTGTGACTGAGAATATCAAGAAAGAAGGGAAATGAAAAATGATAAGAAATGGAAAAAATGGAAACAAAGCCTTTGTAAATAGGAAAGGGTGGAGGGGTGAAGGGAGGGCAGGGAATGGGAAAAAGATAAGAACCAAGATGCATCATGCAAAGGTACAGTTCCCAATGAGAAATGTAAATGTATTGTATGCCTAAAGTGTACCAATTAATATATAAATAAAAAGATATACCAATAAAAGAATTAAAAAAAAAGAGTTCCCATCAATTTCATCAAGAGGGAACATGTAAGTATTTGAAGGCAGTGTGTTTTGTCTCTAGAAAAACTTAACAAGGTTTCCCAAACCTTTCCCGTTTTCTCCTCCAGAGTCACCTTAGTTTATAAATGGCTTTCTTCAAACATGTGGAACCCCACTCCCCTTAGATATGGCGTGGTCATTCATTAGGCCCTATTCGTTGTGGTTAGATTCTTTTTTTTGGTACCAGGGATCGAACTTGGGATCTTGCACTTGCAGGGCAGGTGGTGGAACCACTGAGCTGAATCCCTGGCCCTAGATTCTTTTTTTTTTTTTTTCCAGAGTGTTGCTTTATTTTCTTCATTGCCCCAAATTTATGACTTTAAGATTGAGAATAAACAAGACACAAATCATGTTTTTAGAGGAAGTGGTTTTATGTGACTAAAGGGATGTAATTCTCCCATGTTCTGTTATCCTGCCTTTTCTTTAAACTGTAAGCCCAGTCTTGAAATAGTGGAGAAGGGAATATTGTTTTTTGTCCTCAGAGAAGAGATTTATCTTCTCTCACTCCCTCTGGGCGGGGTCTTGACTTCTCTACTCACACGGAACCTGAAGGGAATATAAATGTCACTGCCTCTTGGTAGGAACTGAATTGGAGTGGAATACCAAAAAGCAGTTGTTGCACAAGGTAAAGCCCATTTGCAGCACATGAGGAGAGCATGGAGAATCATGTTCAAAGCTGCAACTCCCCACAGTGTGGCAAGGCAGGTAGAGTTTTCTGAGCAGAGTTCATATCCAGCATCTTCACCAGTGTGGGTGGGACCAATCCAGGCCAGCGAGGTTTGGGAGTGGGCAAGCACATCAGCACTTAGACCAGGGAAAGTCCTCTGAGGATCAGTGCGCAGGTCTGGTGTCTTCTACGTTTCAGGTGGCTCTGACTGGTGTGAATCTATGTGATACTTCTCTTCCTTTCTCAGGAGCCTCCAAAGAACAATTTAAAGGGAGTTAGCTGGAAAACAAGTTTATATGAAAAAGAACATTAGAAGCAATTTACCAGGGGGACAGCTGCTGCTCAGCCTCTGAATTCTGCAGCACTTGCTTGCCTTCGCAGTAGGGTGTGCATGGGAGAGATGCACGAAAAGAGTTTTACTCTATAGGGACATCTGTGCCTTCACATATCATATTCCATGGAAACACCCTGTCACAGCCTAGGTGTGATTGCTCACGTACTACCCCCGGAGCTAAAGCACCCTGTGTTGGGCCATCTTCATATTCTGCAGGCTCACAGGTCTAAGAAGAACTGTGGCAGCCCCATGCTCCACGCCTCTAGCTTCACAGTCACTGGGTATGGTTTTCCTTCCAAAATTTCTGCACCTATTGTATTTTTAACATCC
Organism: Heterocephalus glaber; assembly: GCF_053883595.1. Classification (NCBI taxonomy): domain Eukaryota; kingdom Metazoa; phylum Chordata; class Mammalia; order Rodentia; family Bathyergidae; genus Heterocephalus; species Heterocephalus glaber. The sequence continues at coordinate 41,704,406 of NW_028258147.1, read as the reverse complement.
AGCCACTCTCAAGTCAATCCATACAGCTTTTCTCTTCCAATGTTATTTCTCATTCTGCCCATTTTAAAATGGTACTCTTCACCCCTTTCTAACCAGGCTCCTCCTTGCTAAACTACTAGTCCATAAGACTCATTGACTCATTTACTTACACACGGAGCAGATAATTATCCTGGGTCTCATCTATGTTTCGTGCTTATCTCTGAGAGTGTTTTCAGATATTTGGCACACTTATGCCTACATTTTGTACCTGTTATTTTAGTAGCCTACAAAGTTAGTTCCCTGACTTCTGTAAGCAAGAAATTTGCTGTTATTTTTAGCTCAGAGATATAGAGGTTTTGGAAAGAGAAGAACAGAGAAATATAGCAGTACCTCAGTTCACAAATGCCTTGGCTTGCAAACAATTCAGTTCTCAAACAAAAGAATTCAACAAAATTTTGCTTCTGCTCACAAACTGCATAGTGGATAACAAACACAACAGCAGCCATCTTCCCCAAAATTGTAAAATAAATTCAGTTTGTGAGCCAAAGTACCACTGTGTTATTCTTCAGGACCCTGCTACACTTTGGAATAATGGAAGTTAGCTTCCTATCATGTTTATCATGGGCTCATGCAGATTAAGAGTCCAGGTATCTCTGGAGTGGCAACCTTCAGGTTCTTCTGAAACCACAAAGACTACTTTCAAAGGAGTATTTGCCAGGTCAAGGGCAAGGCTTTGAATTTCCCTCCATCTCAGCTCTCCAAGGGAAAGGCTCTGGGTTTTCCATGCTTGCACAACAAAGACGAGGAAGAGAAAGAGGGAGGAGGAAGAGGAGCACGAGGAGGGGGAAGAGGAGGAAAAAGAGAAGGAGAAGGATGAATGGCTTAGAAGATCAGTGGGAATTTGGAGGGAGTCTTTGAATACAGCTCTGCCTGCCATGGGCCGTGAATACGGATGCTAGGACTGAGAGGAGAGGGTGGAGGCTGCTGAGAGTTCTCACCCAGAGGGAGCTTCATGCTGAATAAGCCAGTGAACCCTATTCACATCATCTCCGGATGTGCTGGGGGATAGAATGGGGGGCATTAGGTACACAGAGACCAAACAGGCGGGTAGCCTGTGCCGAGGTTGGAAGATCCCATGGAGAGGTGAAGCAGCAAGGTTGGGTAAGGGTACTCTGTGGTACCGAGGGCTCATTGTCGCCTCTAGGACGGACATCTCAGTTGGCAGAGAAAGGCAATACAATGCGCGTGCGCACACACACACACCCCTACAGTACCTGTATGTACATGAAATAAACATTAACTCATTCAGATGTCTCCAACTGCTGTCCATTGGCACATGGGTCAATCCAGCCTCCTTCCCTTACTTGTCACCTTGGACTCCTACACTGAGAATCCTGACCCCTACCATTTTCTGATCTAATAGGGAAATGAGTCACGTAGCACAGGTACATGGGAAGGACAAAGATATTCCTGGGAGGGGATGGGGGATGCGTGTGATGCCTAGCTGGGCTCAGTGGACCAGGTGGTGCTAGTTACAGTGTAATCTCAAGCTGTCATTTGTCTCCAGGGAGACACGCAGACCTAGCTGTCACGGCTCTCTTGGCTCTTTTCAGATTCACCTCCAGCCACAATCTTGACATGTTTTAGCCTCTGTGCTGACTTCCTTGAGGTCCCACTCCCTCTCTAACTGCATCTTCATTTTTATCTAAATTAGCTGCTTATAATAAATTATCACAGATGTGTGGCTATGGTGTATGGCCCTCCATGTCCCTACCAAGCACTGGACATATTCTTTAGCAACACATATCCAAGCTATAGGGAGAAGAATACAAGAACACTCACAACTGCACGAGAGAAACTCCTCTGTGTGGAGACAGCATGGACTAAGCTCTTGGGTGTTGGGAATCTTCAGTCTTCTCTCAAGCTCCTTCTTGTGAGTTGATGGGCATGGCTCCTAATGGCACTGGGGCTCTAGACAGAGCGGTGTGGGAGACGTGTGGAGCACGTGAGTAGAAAATAGAAATCCAAGGAGGATCTGTGTTATAGGAGGAAAAGGACAAGGCGGACCCTACATTAGTAGAAAATTGAGCTACATCAACACAAATTCTGAGAAGTATTTCAAGTGAGCTTCACTGTGATCAGATTTTGTGGAGATGGAGAGAATGAGGGGAGGGAAGAAGAGTAGGGGAGGGTGGGAGAGAGGAAGAGGAAGAGCGAAGACAGAAACACTAGGAAAAAATAAGCAAAACTGTGGGATGTTTGCATTTTTATCCAAGAATGGGAGAAGAATATAAAAAGAGCACAACAAACTAGAATACAGTGTTACACCTTTAGTTTCCTTAGCAACAGAATTTCCTCCAGTGTTTCCTAAAGTAATGAAAATGAGAAAAAACAAATTCAAATGAAGAAAACAGTAATAAGAAGTAGCATATATGTGGGCTCTGTGGGCCATCGTACGTGAAATTCCAGGAAGAATTTTAAGTATGTTTGTACCTCAAAAACTGTAAGAAGGAAGGTGTTTCTAAATTTTTTTCTTTTGAAAATTAAATCAATATGCTCTAAAGTAGTACTTCTGGAATATTAATGTGTTTATGAATCACTGATTTTTTTTAATGTAGGTTGTGATTTAGAAAATCTGGTTTGAGTTCAGAAATTCCGTATTTGTAACAAACTCCATGGTAATGCTGATACTGCAGATGCAGGACCACACTTTGAGCATCACAATCCCTGACCTGAAATTATACTACAAAGCTACTGTGACAAAAAGCATGATATTGGCAAAAAGCAGACCCAGGGATCAATGGAACAGATTAGATGATGCAGAAACAACCACAAACACACTTAGCCACCTTATCTTTGACAAAGGCACCAAACACCTTCACTGGCAGAAAGATAGCCTCTTGTAATAAATCCTGGAAAACTGGCTTTCCACATGCCAAAGATTGAAACTAGAAGCATAACTCTCACCATGAATTAAACTAAAATAAAAATGGATCAAAGATCTAAATATTAAAACAGAAACACTAAATCTGCTGGCAAAGAGAATAGGTAAACCCTTGAGGACATTGATTTAGGCGAAGACTTAATGAACAAAACCCAGACCAGACAGGAAATACTACAGAGAATCTGTTGAACTCAGAGAATCTGTTGATCTGTTGATCTGGGATCTCATCTTATTAAACAGCTTCTGCACAGCAAGAGAAACCACCAACAGAGTGAAGAGACAAACCATAGTGTGGGAAAAAATTTTGCCAGCTGTTCTTCAGACAAAGGACTGATATCTAGAATACATAAAGAACTCAAAAAATCAGAGCCCCCCAATATAAGACCCAATCCAAAAATGGCCATCTGAAATGAACAGACACTTCTCAGATGAAGACATTAAAACAGCAAATAAATATATGAAAAAACGTTCAACATCACTGGTCATCTGAGAGATGCAAATTAAAACAACACTAAGGTTCCATCTCACTCCAGAAAGAATGGCTATCATCAAGAAATCAATAACAAATGCTGGCGGGGATTGTGGGGAAAAGGAATCCGTTATTCACTGTTGGTGGGAGTGCAGACTGGCGCAACCACTGTAGAAATCAATGTGGAGATTCCTCACAAAACTAAAACTAAAGTTCCGTTTGACCCTGCTATTCCCCTTCTTGGTATCTTTCCAAGAGAATTAAAAGAATCATAGCACAGTGATACATGTACACTCATGTTTATAGTAGCACAATTTGTAATAGCTAAATCTTGGAAATAGCCCAAATGCCCATCAACCGATGAATGAATAAAGATGTGTTTTTAGAATACTACTGTGGCATAAAGAAGGATAATCTTGAGATATTTCTAGGTAGATGGATGCACCTTGAGACCACACTCTTAAGAGAAATAAATAGGACACGCACGTGTAAATACCACATTATTTCTCTGGTGTGAGACACTGAAAGCGTAAATGAGGATCAAAATGTATAATAGATAATGTGAAATAGGGAAAATACTCAAATGGGTAGAGGAACTGGGGATGGAAGAAGGGGAAAAGAAAGAAGGGAAAGGAAAAGAAAATGAGAAAAGGAGAAAAAGGGAAACAAACCTTTTGTAAAAAAGGAGAGGAAGAGGTGTTGAAGGGAGGGAGGGTGATGGGATGAAAAAAAGAATCAAGATAGATCATGGACAGGTACAAATTCCCTGTGGTGAATGTGATCATTATGTATACCTAAACTGTACCAATACACTTAATCAATTAAAAAAAAGAAAATGCTTTCCCAGACTTATGACTTGACAAACATTGTTGTGTCTCTTGGGGGATCTGAAGCCACACATCACCTTCCTGGACACCTGTACTTCCTCCTGACCTTATCATTGGGTAGGCTGTAGAGTTTTCTCTGCTTAGCTACCACATCCCACCCTGGCATTCTCACTTGTTCAAGAATGCTCAAAGTACTCTGCACTGGCTTCCAAAGCTTCACCAGGAAAAGGTGGGATAAAGAAACAAAAACAAAACAAAACACAACAGAAAACATCAGAACATCCGGGGAAAGGGAACACTGAATTCGCATTGTGAACTATATTCTCAGTGAAGTGGAAAAGTCCCTGGTAGTTTAATGATGGCAGAGTCCTGTGGAGAAGGACGAAGATGAGCCTGGGACTCATGGAAGGGACTGGCAAGTGGTGGGACAGAAAAGGCAGGGATCAAAGGCAGAAATGCTGTGTGAGCAAGAGAAACCTTTGGGGATGTCACAGACTGACTTCCAGAAGCCTGAAGGGGGAGTAGACATCTCTGACACAGTCCTTCATGTTGCTCACTCTTGGCTTGTGAAACAAACCCAAAGAAACAGTGGAGCAGGATTGGAAAGAGAAGGCATCATGTCTACCTCTCAGGGCCCCCACTGGGTTGACAAAGATTGGAAAGAGAAAGTGCTGTGAGAGGAAGTGACTCGGACTTACTGCGTGGTATACGCGTACCTCAACCCTGGTCTCCAGATTCACGCCTCTGTAGATCTTCCTGTTGTTCCTCTCTAAAACATCCAAATCAGCTGCAGCAACACACAGTGACTTGCAGAGCCGGTCTGTGTGCAGCATGGGTTTTATCTTTACATATTTACTGAGGTTTTTCCTCTCCTTGATAATTCCTTTTTTCCCCTCTAGATTTTTCCCTTTCCCACCAGACCTCAGGGCATCTCAGCTTGAATACAGGTTATTATAAGCAGGAGAGGGGAAAATTCAGTTTCTTTGCTTTTGAGGTTCAACAACTTCTTTTGATTTCTAAGTACATGGACTTTTGAGCAATAAATTCTGAGCCTTACAGGACAGCTGGGAGAATCTTTTCCAATAAAAGTCAATTATTCTTCTTATCTCCAACTCCCCAAGACAAAGATTCCCAAGAATGAGGACCAAAATGACAGTGGAGAAGGTCAGAAGCCAATCATGAGAGTTCTTGCTCCTGGAGGCCTCCATAGGGGCTGAGTCCTTCTGGGGGAGGGAAAATTTGAGTTCAGAGAGGACATGAGCTTCTTCTCTTAACATTTTTTCTTTGTATTTTATGAAAAAATGAAACAAATTTGCAAAACCAAGTAATGAGAGAATAACAATAGTTATTACACCCTGTACATCGTTGTCTTCAAAGTAGTTACTCAGCACAAGACATAACCCAAAAAGATTCTTACAAAAAAGAAAGAGGCAGATAATAACACAAACTCTTTTCAACAGATAAACTATTAGTATAAATGCAACAAATTAGCATATGTATTGAAATATTTTTAAAACAATGGAACGTGTAATTTGGGAAAGTATGTGAACTTGCCCCTACTTCCTATTTATCTGTCTTCTATTTTGGTCTTTATTTGTGTACATATATTTATAGTGCTTCTTATCCTTGTTTTGTTCCATTTAATATGATGTTGGCAGTGGTTTGGTCATAAATGGGTTTATCATGTTGAGATAAAGACCTTCTATACCTATTTTCTTCAGGTATTTTTTTTTTTTATCGTAAATCTGTCCATAGTTTCTAGTTCCTTGAAATGACCAGGGCCAAACTATAATTTTTAACAAGTTAAAAACATGGCTTGTATAATAGATAATGTGAAATGGGAAGAAAAGGTGCAAAGGGGAAGGGGAAGCGGAAGGGGTAGGGGAAAGGAAAGAAGGGAAAGGAATTAATATGAGAAAATGAAAGAATGGAAACAAAGTCTTTGTAAATAGGGAGGGATGGAGGGGTTGAAGAGACAGCAGGGAAATGGGGAAAAATAAGAATCAAGATATATTTTGTATATCCAATGAAGAATGTCATTATATTGTATACCTAAAATGTACCGATAAAATTCATTAAAAAATGGCTTATGTAAATACATAGTAAATGTATTTAGTACATGTACATAGGATGACAAAAATTAATTTAAATCATTAGTGAGGGAACCAAATGGATGGTAAAGCTAATTGAAAGGGAAGCATAAGGGTAACAGATTAATGTATCCTTACAGCAAATACATCCATATATTATGGGATTATCTAATCTGCTAGATAGAAGTAAGTTGCAAGTTTACTGACCAAAAATAATTAGCAGCGTATTGATCTTCTTGTAAGAGTCTGGGCCTTAATTAATAGTAAGTAGTGAGTCCAACAAAGTTGCCTTCCCCTCTAGGGTAGGACCTTTAATTTAAGAATGCTATTGTCCTTGGCAGATGAAAATTGGTTTTTGGTGGATGAGAAAAAGCATTACAGTGTTTTGTGGCTCTTCAAAGCTTAATGCTATCTTAAAAGTCTTATTCCTGTTTACTGTATTTTATTGGGGTAAATTAAATGAATTAATCAACCAATTAATTCTTTCACCTTAAAGAGTTCCACCAATTTTGTATTGTGGTAAATGTATATAACATGAAATTTAAGTTGTGCCACCATCCCCATCATCTGTTTCTATAACTGTTCATCTTGAAACACTGAAACTCTACCAGTAAACAACTTTCAATTTTCCACTCCCCACAGCCCCAGATGACCATTCTTCAGCCTGTCCTCATGATTTCTGACCACTCTTAGTGCCCATATAAATGAAATCACGTGGAACTTGCCTTTCTGTGACGGTGTCATTTATCTTAGCATAATGTCCTCCATGTTCATCTGTGTTGTGGCTTGTGTCAGAATTTCCTTCCTGTTTAAGGCAGCACAACTTCCACTGTGTAGATACACATTTTGCTTATCTATCATCTGTCAGTGAACACAAGTGTTGCTTTCCTGTTGTAGTTATTGTGAACAATGCTGTTGTGAATAAGAGTGTAAAATCAACCAGTTGTAAATTAATAAGTTTAAATTAATGAATTAAAATTAAATTAAAATGTACATTGGAGGGCATTAGGGAACATGCAGTTGAGAAACACTGCCATATAGCATCAGGTGACCCATGATCTTAGGTAATGCTCCACAACTAATTTTAAAAAACATGCAACCATGTTTTGTCTTCTTTGTAAGTTGTAGGTAATTTTTCTTAAACTAAGAGAAACAGAGAGTACAACTGGCTATGTGGGACATCTAGGCAGAGAGGGCCAGAGGCATTTAGCTTCAGAGAGTCCTGACAAGGGCAAAAGAAAAGTATCTTCTGTGAGCTCCATGGAGCTCACGACTTAGCTGACTGACAAGGACCCAGGGTGGACCAAAAGCTGGGGATCCAGGGTCAGCAGTCACACTCATTCCAACAGATGCCAGCACAGACAAGGACAGCAAGCACCAGCCACATGTGGTGCTCTGGTACCCACACATCCTCTTGGATTGCACCTGCACCCCTGGAGATAGGGATAGAGTGGCTCTGAATCGAATCCAGTTACATCTCTACCAGCCAGCGCAACAGGGGCTGTCTTAGAGCGTTTCCCATTGCTATAACAAAATCCCGATTCTGGGTGATTTATAGAGAGAAGAGGTTTATTTTAGTTTACAGTTCTGGAGGATCAAGAGCATATCACAAGCATATGTTAGGCCTCTGGTTTCAACTTTCATTCATGGCACAAAGCAGAAGGCAAGTCGGTACATGTGTGCCGGGGGGAGACACAGAGAGGCTGAGTTATTACAGCAGTTCATCCTGAAGGGGATTAATCCAGGCGCCAAAGATCTAACTCACTGTTCCGAGCCAGCTCTCTGGAAAGACTTGGATCCATTCATGAAAGGGAGTCCCATTGTCTAGTCTCCAGGCCCACCCTCCTTAAGGTTCCACAACCTCAACACTCACTTTGGAGATCAAGCTTCCAGCACATGCACTTTTGGGGGGACAAACCCAGTCTAAATCATAACAGAAACTTACACTACAAATTAAGCCCAGATAACAGAAAACTTAACACATCATATCTCTTATACTCTTGGATCAGTGGCATGAAATTTTACCTACTTACTTGTGTGTGAGGTAGAGGAGATGAAGAAAAAAACTCAATAATGTGGAGGGACAGAATGCTGGATCCCTTAGACTTCTTGAGAACTGAGAACAGCTGCTGGGCAGGTCATGGAAGAGCACTCCTGGGCTTGGTGAGCTTCCCTTACATGGGTTAGGACATGTGTGCACAGGAATTGTTACTGTCTTCCATCAGACACCAAAACCAGCTTGAACTGGCAGAACTGGTGGTCTTTCTCCAGAAGGTTCTGCTGGCTGACTTTTCTCCTTTGCCCATCTTGCTGCCAAGTGGTGATATCATACCTGAATCTAAGTGCAGCTCCTTGAGCTGCTCACAGCTCCAGAGAAAGAGCCATGAGCACTGTGAAGGGAAGCTCCCATGAATACTTCTGGTGAGATTTCACTGGCAAACCAGGCATTCAGTACTGTGGGCTGTGTTCACTTGCTCTGAATAAATCCGCATGATAGTCCAGGCTGGTGTTGGCTACCACTACCCTTAGCTGTGAGCCCAAAGGAAGTTCCATGAATGCCCTTGTCCTGGCAAAGTATAACTTTGAAAGGTGAAAACCTAGTCTCATAAAAACATAGAATGTTCTTGTGTCAGAGATTTAGTCAACTCAGTAGTGGGCAAAGTTGTGTGATGGAAAAGCTGATTCAAAGAGCACTTGAGGAATCAATATTTTATAAACACTTAAAAATACATATTAGTGGTAGGGAAAAGAAAAGAAGGGAAAGAAAAAAATATGAGTAAAGGAAAAAAATGAAAACAAAGTCTTTGTAAATAGAGAAGGGTGGAGGGGGTGAAGGGAGGGCAGGGGAATGGGAAAAAAATAAGAACCAAGATACATCATGTAAAGGTACAAGATACCCATGATGAATGTAACTGTATTGTATACCTAAAATGTACCAATAAACTTAATGGAAAAAATATTAGAATAAACTGCTAGGTTATATGCATAACTCATTAATGCCTGCAGGGAAAATAATGCTAAAGCCTTTGGAGTTCCTTCATGTACCAGAAAAATTGTGTTTTTCCTGGTCAGAAATCTATATGCTATGAAATATTTCATACAAGGTCCAATTATATACTAGATAGCAAAATTGACACAATTATCTCCTGCTAGATAATTTAATAGTGTCTGAGCAGGTTGTTGTAGTTTGGATGTTGATGTCTTCCAAAGGTGCATGTGCTCAAGGCTTGGCCTACAGCCTAAGGTGCTCCTGGGAGGGGGTGTCACCTTTAGGAGGTGGAGGCCACTGGAAGGAAGTAGGTCACTGGGGACATGCTCTTGAAGGGGATATCGGGACCCTGACCCTTACTGTCTCTTTCTTTTGCTTGCCATTGGCTATGAGGTGAGTAGCCTCCTCTGCTGCATGCTCCCACCATGATTCATTCTGCCACTAAAGGCCCAAACCAAAGGGCCAAAGGACTATGGACTGAAACTTCTGAAACTGTGAGCCAAAATAAACTTTTCGTCCCTTTTATTTATCTTAGGTATTTTGTCACATTAATGAAAAAATGACTACCACACAGGGTTATAAAGCCATGCTTACTGAAAGGACCTGATTTCTTCCCTTATCTTAATTTTAAGAAAATGTACATTTGCTTTTTGAAAAACTGGTGGCAGTGTCCAGAGCTTGTCTGAGAGCTATAAACTCTGTTAAATCAGTGCTTTGGGGGCATGATTGTATACATATGCACCACGATTAAGGGAAACACAGCACGTTGCTGAGGACCTTGGCTAGAGATGGGGAGAGCCCAGCTAGGAAGGGCAGAAAGTTAACAGCTTTATGTGTCATTGGCCTTCATGTAATTATTACTTTGGATTTAAATCAGGATTTTGGCTGAGCTCAGGTTTAAAGGGAAAATAGAGCAAAAAAAAGCTAATTGTTTGAGTTCTATTTTAGCTGTTAACTGAATGGATGACTTGAGCAAGTCATATATGATCTCTTGAGGTGGTAGCTTGTCTCCAAAGACAGCCCAACCCTCATTAGTAGGTGGTCTATACCTCCACTTGACCAATGGAATGTGAGCTAAATGATGTTGTCTAGCAAGGCCTCAACCAAAAGTTCTTTGGAAGCCAGTAAGCACGTAAGGCATCTGACTGTACTGCTGGAGAGCAAAGCCACATGAGAGGGCCCTGAAGGCTAAGGGGCCACGGGAAAGGGAGGCCCCAGAGAGGAGCGCTGAGGTCCTGGACACATGAGTGGAAGACAACATCTTGGATGTTTCAGCATCGGAGAACACCAAGCCACCCGTCATGTGATGGCAGCCATATGACAGCCAACTCAGTGCAGCAGAGCTGTCCAGCAGGATTGAAGGAGATATTAAGCTGCTGCCCTGTTAAGTCCTGTATTCCACAACGTCTTCGGTTGTGATGGAGCACCAAGATGCTGCTTCCAGAAATGACTTCTACGATTCTTTTCTCGACCGACAGCTCTTTGGCTCTTAGTCAGATGGGCAGGTTGTACGGTACCTAAGCCCTATGAGCACAGCTTTGTAATATAATGACACACATTTAGCCTTCACTTGAGCAAAAGAAGTCTTTTGTTGCATTTGAAAGATGTAGTGATACCACTGGGGAAGAAGAAAACAAAACTCAAAAAAACAGATGTTTTTCTTTACTCAAAAGGAAAATTTTAGGTTAGCTATAAACTGACCCACATATGCTAAGTACCACATCTTATCACCTCATGTTTCTTGACTTTAAAGTTTCTTTGCACCACGTCTTTGTTCAGCTCATCTTACAGAAACTTTCCCTCACAACCCCCTCTAGAGTGGCACTCTGCCCCTTGAGAGCCCCTCACCAGCTCCGTTTTGCTTCATAGCTGCTCTCTACCTGCATTCCTCAACTCTTCTCATTCTAGATGGTGAGCTTCTGAGGGCAGACACTTAGTCTTTCCTGTTTGGAGTATATTCACCACTCAAGGAACATGTGTTGAGTCCATGACTTTCTTTTCCAATATAGAAAAAAAGATGATTAGGAATATTAAGAATTCTGGGGATCACAGAAGAATGCCTGACGATGTCCCAAAGGAAAGAGGTTTGTTATTGCATTCACACTAACAGAGGCAGTGTCAGGGAAAAGTCTTTTTTATTTCTTCCCAGAACTTATACAACAATTCAATGCATGCGTATTTAGAGGGGAGCCTCTCTAATGTGGGGATGCTGGAGCTAAAGGCCTCACAAACAAGCAAACAAAAGCCATTTAAAAGAGCTAAAGACTTCGCTGCCAGGCAAGGATGAACTATGTGAGAGACCTCCCTCAGCATGGAGCTGAGCCTGATGAGGACAAAGGGAATTTTAGGGGGAAAGTAAGCTCAATTGCGATGATGAAAAGTTATGGAATCTTCTTTTAAAAGAAGCCAGGGATGTACCATTTCTTGAGTAACTGTGAGGTTGGACAAATCACTGGGGGAGAAGCCTCGGGGAGGAATCTAGAGTGAGCCTCGATGAGGAGGAGAGAGGCCTTTCATGACCAGAGGGTCTTTTCCATCTCTGAGGGGAAGGTGTTATTGCTGCAGAGCTGGGTGCTTAGTGTAAACCTGAAAAAGAAAGAATTACTTCAGGATGACATTTACTACAGCAACAAAATATCTTTCTTCTAAGGAAATCTGATTGAAAAACAGAGTTTATGAGATTTTAAACAGAAACATACTTTATTTAAAAAATACAATACTCTCATGATTGTTTTAAAACATTTGAGCCTCCCCTAAAATAAACCATACCCTTCATAAATCTCGTTTGGAGAGTAATATTTAAATAAAGAAGAACTAACATTTGAAATTGTGTAATTCATTGTAAAAGAAAATGAAAATTTTTCCTTTGAATTATTTAGAAGAGGGAATTTTAGTATTTTTCCAATGGTATGAATACTGAATGTTTTCAAACACCTCAATATGATATCAATAAAGAAATGTCAGTATCAAATGCAGCCCTCATTGTGATTCTTGCTTTTTCTTAAAAAGTCCTAAAACATCTAACCACTAGCTATTTCTTTCTGTGCATTCTTTGTTCTGTGTTGGTGACTCAGTTTATGATGTATGAGCTGCCTGCAGACCCCAGTTGTATTGCCTCCATCTTTAGTCTTTTCTGGAGCTCTGGGAGCAGCTGGCACTAAGTCCTGAAAGAGGCACTGTTCTGTGTCAGGAGGGTCTAGGAGACGGGAGGGGAAGGATGTAGAATTGCACTAGCACACTAACTGTGCACAGAGTAACTGTTGCAATGCAATGCAAACATAAGCTTGATTCTGAAGTCAGTCTCCTACTCAGCTCACAACATCTTTAACCTGATAGTGGTTTCAAAAAATCATCTGAACTCCATGTTGACAGCTAACTGCCTTGACGAAAATGTCAGATAATGGAAGAAATCTTTGCAAGTGGTCTGATGTCAGAGATAAGGAAACCAAGCCAAATGGCCTAATGGCCAGGGAGGAATGACCCAGGAGACCCAGAATCTGGATAAGGGTGTGAGAAATGTTGGGTAACACTTAAGAAAATGTAAAAGTCTCCAAAAGTCACAGGCAATCTTTATATGTCATGGCCTTAAATGGTTTCGTATGTTTGCTTAACTGCAAAATGTTCTGTACAAAGAAACATTGAGGGTTTCAAATAGGATTTTCTTCTCGGAGTCTAGATAACATAGATATAAAGAAATCTTTGTGCATATGGAAATGAGAACATGGCTGTTTCTTCATAGTTAATTTTATGAATATGATGGCTACACCCAGCTTAAAAGCCCTACAAACTTTCTGCCGTACTTGATCACCACTACGCTAGGGTTTTTTCTCTAGGAACCCCTTCTCTTCTCTTTCTTCTGCCATCTACACCCACATTTCTATGTAACATTCTAGTTTACAGAAATAGAAATATAGGCTAATTTTCATTCTCTCTTGGATGTTATTTATTAAGTTTCTATTACGTTGATTCAGTCCACTGTTGCTGAAAATGGAACCTGAATAAATTTCTCAACCTGTGGCAAGCAAGGACTTAATGGGATCAGATTAACTGAGTTTGAAAATGAAGCTCATGTGGCATTTCTTGTGTGAGGTCAGTCTTGGTTGTCAATTTGACTAGATTGCAGGAGGTGCAGGTAATTGGTCAATCACACTTTTAGGTGTGCTGTGAGGGTGTTTCCAGAGAGGACTGGCATTTGGGTCCTAAGTTGAATGGGGAAGACTTGTGCTAAATGAGGGCAGCCTCATTCAACAGCTGGGACCTGGATGGAACAAAAGGAGGAGAAAGAGGAATGCTCTGGGCAACACATTCGGGACCCTTCTTGAGTGGCTTCATTTTTGCTGCTTTTGTTGCCCATGGCTGTTGATCCCAGATTCTTCAGCCTTTGGTGTGGACTTGCACCAGCAGCTCCCAGGGGACTTTCAGGCCTTCCCATTGCCCTGGGGATACATTATGGGTCTGTTTCTCTTTTGTTCTGAGCCTTTCAGTTTCTTAGACTGTGCCGCTTCTGGTTTCCCTGACTCTCCCGCCTGAACGGGGTTGTTGTGGAACTATTCAGTCTCGGGTTGTTGTGGAACTATTCAGTCTCAGATTGTGTGGGATGATTAATAAATACCCTCTCACAATTCTACATATTCTGTTGGTTCTTTTCCTCTGGAGAACCCTTACCAATGGCCATACAATGAAGTATTAGAAGGCAAGTTCATATCTGTTCCTTTACCTATGCATTAAGTTCATTACAGATGCAACATCATTTAAAACTCATGTCTTTTGAGATATGTTATCACCATCATCATTCTTGTTTTACAGTGTTCTCCTAGGATCCCAGTGAGCCCAAGTCTGAGATTACACAATCCATAATTGGCAAGGATTTAAACTCTGACCTCTTTGATACCAAACAGGAACCCTTCCCCAATTTTTCATGCTGTCTTTACAAGAGAGCTTCATGTAAACAAAATTATCTTTGTCCTTGCTATGGCTCGAATGTGGCTTGTCTTCCAAAGTTCATGTGTTGGAAACTCAGTCCTCAGTGTAATGATGTGAGAAGGGTGGGGCAATTAAGAGTGATTAGATCAAGAGGTCTCCAACTCCGTGAAAGGATTAATGTAGTTTCCCGTTGAGTGGGTTCATCATCACAAGAGCTGATTGCTATAAAGTAGGTCAGCTCTCTTGTCTCCTTTTTCTCTGCAATATCCGCTTGCTTCCCCTTTAATTTTTCTTCCATGCATGAAGCAGTGCATGGCTCTCATTGGAGATTGAACAGATACAGCCACTTTGCTGCCCTCCAGAACTGTGAGCCCAAATGAGCCTCTTTTCTTTATTACCAACCCAGTCTCACATATTCTGTTACAGCAACACAGCATGGACTAAGACAGTTGTCTTCGGGTTGTCTAGATATTTTGGCTGTGACTACCTTATTTTGGCACAGAAAGCCTTTGCAGAGAGAATTTTGTGGGTCTGGAATAGAAATATAAGTGTCATCTCAGTGACTCATTGTCAAAAGAGGCATGAGGGGGATAGAAAGGGTCACTGGCACCTTTTGGTGGGGTTGGGGGCCTAGGATCCTAAGTGGATTTTGTGAGCTAAGTTCAGAAGGCAGCAGAACTTCAGTACCTCACCACCTAGGTGGTGCCCTTGGAAAGACCCACTGAACTCAGGCATCCAGCTAGTAGGGAAACCTGGCTTCTTCAGGGACATTTCTCCAATATTTGAATGGAAAGTTTTCTCACTTTGTCCTGTACCTTGAGTACCTTTGGAAGGCAAGTTGTTCCCACTCATGAGGCAGTGCTACGATCTGCTAACATATCACTGAATATAACTGGATGCCTAAGAACAGGATTATATTCTTAAAAGTACTGGTTTCAACAACATGGCAGCATCTTGGTCAGCTAAGAAAATGACCTTGCGAGGCATCGGTCTTCATGATGGCAGTTTTCAGTTTTTAGTGGGTCTGCAGGTGGAGAGCAACAGTGGTGAGGTGGCCGGAGCAATCACACATCCTCAGTGTGGCGATGCAAAGAGGAACACCATGGCAGCACAGCGGGGTTCTTCTTTCCGGTGTTTGATGTTTGAATAAGAATTCATATTTGCTCTTAGAGGCAGAGTGTGTTTGTGTGTGTGAGTCTTGGTCTGTTTGCTTGACTCAGTGTTACTTCTGAGACAACAGAACAGAGGCTCACATTGGTGGGGAGACCTTGGATAAACTGGGGCTTGGGGAGCATATATCTGCAGAGCCTGAATGCAGACCAAGTTGTGTGGAGTGGTCAGGACGCACTGTAGCACAGATATGTGCCCATCAGGAACTGCAGTCCAGGATGCCCCCGAGGCTGATCTCCACAGGCAGGGGTGAGGCTTTCTGTAGGGCTGGTGGACATTCAGAGAGGCAGGGTCAGTAGGCGCAGAACAGCGGTGAGGAACTGGGGGCCCAGGGAAGACTCTGTGAAGGTTTAACTTCCTAGGTGATGTTTCTTTTGAACTAAGAGAAAAATCTTACTTAGGATATACAAAGAGAAAGATCTTTCTTCCTCTGTTGAATTCTTCAGCAGAGCTTTGTGCATGATGTGGTGAGGAGAGAGGGCAGGCGCAGTGGGTAGGTGAGTCCATCCAGGCCGCCTTTTCATAGGATCTGTGTGTGGGGCAGTGTTATGGGAACTGCCCAGCTGTGCTGCTGAGGAAACGTGGTACAGACTGTGAGGCCCGACTGCTAACTGAGCAGCTCTGGAGAGAGGCACATAAGTCTCCCTCTCGCTTCCCAGACTGTCTTCAAGAAGGTGGTTATGTTACCTTATTTGATGAGCAGCTTCATTGTACAACCAAGGCTGTCTGGACTATGAAAATCAGAGCTCATTTATTTTGGAAAAGGCACTAACTGCCTCCTTTTTCCACTTTATTGATCTCTGCTTTTAGAATATGGAAGGAACAATAACACGGAGACATGCAAACACCTGACAATGTCACCTGTGGTCCGAAACAGCAATTATGGTATGTGCTCTTGACATCACTGGGAAACTGAGACTCCAGGAGCAGTGTCAGTTTTGAAACTTCTCAAATTGCCCAACAACATGAGATAGAACAACTTAACAGCAGAATCACCGCTTTCCCCTTCTGACCACATTAACATGATTAGGAAACAAGCTGTTTCTCAAAATACAAATGGGTGGGGACAAATCACTAGTAGGCACAAGGGCTATGAATTACTGGCTTCCAAGGGAGAGAAAGGACAGAAATGAGCAGGATTGTTGCTTGTGTGTGTGTGTGTGTGTGTGTGTGTGTCTGTGTGTGTTAGTGTTAGGTGTGAGAACAGGAGAATCTCTGCATGGCCAACAGACGTTCACTGGAAAGCAAGGCAAGTGAATCTGAGACCAGCAGCTGAAGCTGGGGGTCTCTCCTGTCACAGGTACAGGGGATGCAGTAAGGTCTGAAGGCCAAAGCTGAGCAAGGACACCTCTGCCCGGGCCTGGGCCACACTCAGAAGGAGCTGCTGGAGGGAGCAGGGCTGGCAGGAGAGGGGAAAGACAGAGAAGGAAAGGAAGAGTCTCACATGATGGGGGAGGGACAAATGGGGAATCTCAGACAGTGCTCCACCTGTGATGGGCAGAAGAGGAGCCCTGTACCTCAGACGAGCAGCCAAACCAAGTGTTTTCTCATAGTTAGGGTAAATGAAATTTGCATCAAAACAAACAGCTGAACAAAAGTTCTACACATGCTTACTAAAAGATAAAAGGGAAAAAATCTTGTCCTCATGGATAATGAAAGCATGCCACAGACTGCACTGTGTGGCTTAACCTCTTCATTTTAAAGAGGAGGGAAGTGAGAACTAGACAGGTTTGGTAAGTGGACAGGCCATCACAAGATTAATGGCACTGACCCAGGACTTCCAGGCCAGGAACTTTTCGATACTCAAGTGAAATTCAGGTCTGTTCCTGTTATGTACCTTAAATGCGTGTGAGTCTTTTTAAGATACTATTCTTTATTATACCTGTGATGGTCTAAGTGAGAAGCTCAGACTGGAGTGTAGATTCTCTTTGGTTGTGTCATATGGCACCAACTAATGTCAAAGGAAATTCAAATATAGCTCATGACTTCCCTGCTTACTTTATCTATTCAAAAATTTAAAAATACATTTCAGAATCCGGGTGTGGTGACATAGACCTGTAATCCCAGCACTCTGGGAAGCTGAGGCAGAAGGACAACAAGTTCAAGCCCATCCTGGGAAGCTTAGTGAATTAGTGAGGTCCTGGCTCAAAATGAAAAATAAAAAAGGAGGCTGGGGTTGTAACTTAATATGAAGGCTGTGATTGATCCCTAGTACCATATAACAAAAAAACAAAATGACTCCCCTTCAAACAAAAAAGGAACAACCATTTTAGAATAGGGAATATTTTATGAAGGGAATCCCTGATCTTTTTAAAAAAATTTTATTTATTTATTTATTTATTTATTTATTATTAAATTCTTTTATTGGTACATTGTAGGTATACAACACAATTACATTTCTCACTGGGAATTGTACCTTTACATAATGCATCTTGGTTCTTATTTTTTTCCCCATTCCTAGCCCTCCCTTCACCCCCTCCACCCTTCCCTATTTACAAAGACTTTGTTTCCATTTTTTCCATTTCTCATAATTTTTCCTTTTCCTTCTTTCCTTTCCCCCGCCCTTCCCACTACCCCTACCCCTTTGGACCTTTTCTTCCTATTTCACATTATCAATTATTCATTCTAATCATTGGTACATTTTAGGTATACGATATAATGACATTCATCATTGGAAATTTGCACCTTTACATACTCTCTCTTGGTTCTTATTTTTCACCCTTGATCTTTTAATGAAAATTTAATTGATAGTTATGTATTTGCATCTTGAACGTTCTTTAGCCCTTGGTACTACTGGAAGAGGCTCAGCCTAGGGGGAGGTTTTGGGTCTTTGGAGTGTGACTCCAAAGGGGACCTTGGGGCCTTTGTCTCTCCCTCTCTCAGTCACTCCCCTGCTGTGTGGTGGGCAGTCTGTTGTTCTCCCTTATGCTCTCTGGTGTGATGTGCTCCCTTGCACAGGCCCAAGAGCAGAAGGATCAGCCATCCATGGAAATGAAAACCTCTGAAGTCATGATCCAAAATGAATCTTCTCAATTTTTAAGATGTTATCTCAGTTATTCTGAAACAGAAACCTGACCAACAAAATATGTCCAGACAATCCCTGACTTAAACAATGTTTCAACTTATATATATATATATTTTTTTAACTTCACAATGGTGCAAAAGCAATACATATTCAGTAGAAACTGTACCTTGAATTTAGACCTTTTCCAGGGCTGGTGATAGGACCTATAACACCCTCTTGTCAGGCTCTGTAGCAACAGTGCACTGCAGTTCCTGGCCAGCAATACTATCACAGGGGAAAGAAAGGGCTCTACAGCGTTCTGTGTTACTAAGCAGGTATGCATGGTAGGCTAGAGATATGGCACACATTTCCTGACTGACCACATTTTCAGCTTATGATGGGCTTGGCAGGATGTATCTTCACTGGAAGTGGAGTGTCATCTGCAGTAGAAATGCATATTGATATTTGATCTACAGATATTGAGAAGTTAAATGAGGTTGAAAGAAACTAGGTCAAGAAAAACTGAAGATGATTTGTTCTCTGAATTTTGTGTGTTTGAATTTGTGTGTGTGTGTGTGTGTGTGTGTGTGTGTGTGTTGGGGGGAGCAGGTAGAGAAAGGAAGAAGGAGATAGCAAAGGGGAGAGAGGAGGGGGGAAAAATTAATAATCAGCAGTGGCTTCCCACAAAGAGATGGTAGTAGACATGGGTCCCCATTTGTGGATTTGCTAATGTGGAAAGAAAGTGTTTTCTCATGATGTCAGCTCCACTGGGCATCTTCAAATTGTTTCCTTGTGCAAGACTGAGTGAAGTAGTAGCTCTGCCCTGCATGTTCCTGTCACCTCTGTGTGATCTTCACTCTCAGAATTGTGCTCAACAGGTGGAGGAGGGAGGTACCTGGAGGGTTTCTTAGGTCCAAGCCGCAGTTCACTTCCAAGAGTCCCTCAGAGTAGAAAGAGAGATGACCAGAATGGACAGCTCCAGAAAATTATTTTCTTTAAGGATCCAAGTTTCTCTAATTCTCTTGTCCCATCACTGAAGTTTTGCCTACTTTTCCTCTCTCTTCATTTGTCTTTGATGCTTTTATAGCCTCTGTGAGGGAACAACTAGTCCTAGACTCTTCCTGTCCCTCATGTTATTCCTGACCATCACTTGTGCTTTCCCAGTGGGGCCTCATTTCAATGTAGTTACAAGAAGGCAAGAGTTCTTCAGGGTACAGATGGAAGAATTTGGCGGGTGTGGAATGGGGTAGAAACACAGATTAATATTTAAAAATATTACCTCATATTACCCTGTGATGCAGAGTGCAAGGACTGTTTCTGTGTTCTATCACTTCTTTACAAGTGGGTGCCATATACAATTCTTGATGGCCATCTAAGAGAAAATGATGACATCACTTTAATAGAGCTGAAAGTGCACAGAGTAAAACAAAGGAAATAAAAAAAGCACACAGTGAGAAAGAACATCTGGGAGAATTTTTGTCTATGTGCAATAGGTTTGCTATGTGTAATGAGGGATGCAAATTCACCATGTTGATAGAAACCACATCTTGGCCTCCAAGCTAAAAAACCTATTTGAGTTACTACAGGGTTTGCACAGGCTAAGTTGGTACCCTCTGGCTCTTGACCAACATAAGGTCTGAAATCCAGACCTCCCAGAGACTGAGTACAGAAAACTGTTAATGCTTTGGAAGTGTTTCAAATCTCTCAGGCCATTAGGGGACCATTTGGTGTTCTAAGAAAGAGAATTCACTAAAACAAATTGAAATAGTATGAAATAGCTAATTCAACTGTTCAAGTCAGTTGTTTATTCCTTACTCCCTCATAGGCCAAGGGCACCCCAGTTGGCATTCATCTCTTCCCACCAATTTCCACATAGGCTTTGAGGCGTTTCCTTATTTCACTGTGTCAGAGTTATTTGAAACTAATGTAAAATAAGACTGTGCTGTAAGGGTGACACATAGAAACAGGCTGAGCTAGAGGAAAACATGGCCCAAGACAAATGGAGAGTCTGGGGGGAGGGTGGGAGTCAGGAAGAGGATGCTGGGCCTAGGCAGGAAGAACAATGGAGAGAAGAGAAGTTAGATGATGAGCTATAACTGAGACATTTCAGGTCCTCTTTTTCTAGGGACATCTGACAGTTTTTGCTTCATGAACACACAAGCAACTCAGATAAGCAATAGCTACCCACTGGCATTGGAATTTTTAGGAAAGAGGAAAATTAGGAAACTGCAGCCACGGTGAATAGGGAAGGAGTGAGATGGAGAGATGGTGGTTTGGCTGGAGTTGAGTTAGAAAAGAATGCTTAAAATTTGAGAACTCATTGTACACAGTAGAGTTCTAGGGAAACAGGATTCCAACTGAAAATACAAGCCAGGGTCTCCCATATCTGTTCTCAGAAACTACAAAGAGGCTTGTCTAGCAGAGAAATTTACTCCTGACACTTCGGAGAAGCTCCTCTCCTAAGGTTTCTGAGTTTCTACGTGGCAAGTTCCCAACTTTGTCACAATTTGCATTTTGTGTAAAAATTTCTTTGTTGTTGTGGCCCTGACCTGAGCCTGTTGTAGGTTAAACTACGTGGCACTTTTAGCCTCTATACATTGGCTACCAATAGCACCTCCTCACTGAGCTGGCAGCGGCCAATCCCTCTTCCTGGGAGCCATGGAGCTGTCCAACTGCCCCTGGGGTCTCTGGGTGCTAAATGGGGAAGCCACACTGTTATGGTTTGGAAGTGGGTTCTTCTCCAAATGTTCATGTGCTGTGATCTTGGTCCCCTGTGAAATGATGGTGAAAGATGATGCAATTTTAAAAGGTGGAGCCTTGAGGTTCTGACTGCCCTCGTGAAAGGGTTAATCCTGGTGCTGAAAAGTTTGAATTGGGTCTATAGGAGTGGACCCCTTACTACAAGAGGTTGGGTTGGTGTAAAAGAGTGAGCGTAGTCCCTCACTGGACTTTTGCTTCCTCTCCAGAACTGTGAGTTAAATAAACCTCTTTTCTTGGCAAAGTACTCAGTTTCAGGTATTTTGCGAATGCAACACAAAACAGATATGAATGAAGAGGCTGTTTGTTCTTCTTGTCTTTTATACTTTAGCTTGGGAATAAAGCATATTATGTTTCTCCTATGTTTTTCTGAAATGGTCAAGGAACGCTTCAGAGTCCACAATTCCATCTTCTCTCCTTGATCTGTTAATGTAGGACCACTCTGTGGCAGAGGCGATCTTGTTCCCTGCTCCCTTTCTCCTCTTAGGATCTGTACTCATAATGCTCTTCCCATTTCCCCCTTGTCTACCTCAAGCAGCAAGACTGTGGTGTTTCCAGCTCTCAGAAAGTTACTGGGTGGGAAGATACATTTCCTTAGAACAATTCTCTTCTTTGTTTTTGTTCTCAAAAGTTTCAATTCATGAAAGAGAATATGGTGTGTTCTTTTGAGAGAAGGGAGAAATGTTTCCCAGGTTAAAAGGGCAATGTGATCCTTGAGTTCCAGTGCAGTTCTTTTCTTGGCAGTGTCTTCACAGAGGAGAGAGAATTTCAATGAAGAGGTGCTCCTAAAGTTTCCAGATTCTGTACACTGGGACTCTTCCTGACACTGATGCTCATGCCTGTGAGTAATTTAGAAGCACAGGCCCACCTGCATCCTCAGTGAGGGCTTGAGCCCTAGGAAGCAAGCAGTGTGACTGTGTTTTCCAGAGATGGTTACAGTATCCCCACCTTGCATGCTATTTTACAGTGTGACCTGGCCTATGCCATAAAAGGTAGGATCTGTTTCTCCTCCCTTGAATCCTGACTGGCCAAGTGGATCTCTTGAAACCAACTGCATGGCAGCTGTGATGCTGTTCAAGATCCAGAGTGAGGTCAAAAAAGGTGATGCAACTTCTGCTTGGTTCTCCTGGGAGACCACACCATGGGAAAGCCACTGGGAGGAAATCTATCTGCTCTGAGGCTGCCATAGTGGAAAGACATATGTAGTTGTTCTGGGTTTTCAGCCAAGCTGGGCTCCAGGTCAGCATCTAGGCTCATCTGCTAGCCATGTGCTGAGGCATCTTGGATGTTCACGCAGTGGTGTCTGTATGCTTGAGGCCCCAAGCAGCATCTTATTGGAGCCACATGAGAAGCTGAAGCAAGAATGGCCTGCCTCATCCCTTCCCAAATTCCTGAACCTCAAAGTTTGGAGCAAAGGAGAATGATTGCTCTAAGTCAGTAAACTGGAGTGGGGGGACCTCCTGTTCAATATAGTACTCAAGTCTTTAACCAGAGCAATCAAGTAAGTAAAAGAAATAAAGGGATTATATATGAAAGGAAAGAGCCAAACCATCCTTATGGGCAGATGACATGATCCTTTACACAGAAAGTCCAAAAAAACACTACCAAAAGACTTATGGAACAAATAAATTCAACGAAATAGCAGCATACAAAATCAACACACAAAAATCAATATACAGCATTCCTATATAACAATGAACCCACCTAGAAAGAAATCAGGAAAACAATCCCATTCACAATAGTTTCATAAAAAACATTAAATACCTAGGAATTAACTTAACCAAGGAAGTGAAAGACTTATGTAATAAAAACTATAGTACTCTCAAAAAGGTTGAAGAGGGCATCAAAAATAAAAAGACGTCCCTTGTTCCTGGATAGGCAGAACCAATATTGTTAAAATGGCTATTTTACCAAAAGTGATATATAGACTTAATGTGATATTAATCAAAATACCAACAGCATTCTGCACACAACTAGAAAAAAACTCTAAAATTTATATGGAACCAAAAAGGACCTAAAATAGCCAAAGCCATCCTGAACAAGAACAGCAAGCAAGAAGCATCACAATCTCCGCCTTCAAGTTATATTACAAAGCTATAGTGATAAAAGCATCATGATATTGGCACAAAAACAGATATGTGGATCAACAGAACAGAATTTAGGATGCAGAAACAACCCTAGGCAGCTTCAGCTCTCTGATCTTTGACAAAGGGGCCAAAAACATACACTGGGAAAAAAATACAGCCTCTTTAACAAATGGTGCTGGGAAAACTGGCTATCCACATACAGATGGTTGAATATAGACCCATATTTCTCACTCTGTACTGAAGTCAAATCAAAATGAACAAAAGACCATGGTATGAGAACAGAAACCCTGAATTTTCCGGAAGATAAAATAAGCACATCCCTTGAAAACATAGGCATAGGAAAGGACTTTCTGGACAGAACCTCAGCTGCACAAGAAATGACATCAACGATCAACAAGTAGGATCACCTAAAATTAAAATGCTTCTGAACAGCAGAAGAAATAACAGTGAAGAGACAACCTGCAGAATGGGAAAATGTTTGCCAGCCACTCTTCAGACGGAGGACTAATATCTAGAATATATAAAGAAGTAAAAAAAATTAGAGCCCCGTCAAAATAAAAACTGGGAAATTAAAATGAATAGACACTTTTCAAAAGAAAAAGTACAAATAGCCAATAGGTACATGAAAAAATGTTTCAGCAACTCTGGCCATTAGAGAAATACAAACCAAAACAATACTGAGATTCTATCTTACTCCAGAATGAATGATTACCATCAAGAACTCAAAAAACAAAACAAAACAAATGCTGGCTAGGTTGTAGGGAAAACAGAACTCTTCTACATTGTGGGAATGTAAGATGGTACAATTACTATGAAAATCAGTATGGAGAGTCCTCAGAAAACTAAAAACAGAAATTCCATTTGACCCAGATATATCTCTTCTGAATATCTTCCCCAAAGAGCTAAAGACATCGTATTATAGTGATACATGAATAACTATGTTTATAGCAGCATAATTCATAATAGCTAAATCCTGGATGTGGCCTATATTCCCAACAACAGATGAGTGGATAAAGAAAATGTAGTAATATCCAGTCATAACGAGAATAAATTTAAGTTATTTGTAGGAAAATGGATGCACCCTGAGACCATAATGCTAAATGAAGTAAATCAGACAGAGAAGGTTAAATATCTCTTAGATTTCTGTTAGATGAGAAAGCCAAAGTATAAATAACTTAAAGAGAAAAATAGAAGAAAGATGACAGTAAAGAGTAGACTTTGGGCCGGGGATTTAGCTCAGTGGCCCTGCACTTGCCTGGCAAGTGCAAGGTCCTGAGTTCAATTCCCAGTACTGGGGGAAACAAAGTAGACTTTGTAGAGATGGGTAGGGGACTTGCAGATGAGGGGAGACAGGAGGGAAGGGGGAGTAAAGAGGATCAAGATGCAGTATATGTATGTGCCAGTACCCCACAGTGAATACATTTATCATGTGTCACAAACACACACTGATAAAAACTGGGGGAAGTAGATCTGTTACACAGAAATCGTAATCCATGTGACCTTCCCAAATTTCCACCTTTCCTCCTGGGAAAGACATTCCATGAGTTGAATCCCATCACCACTCTGTGGATATTCCCCCTAGCTCTTTAGAATAGAGATTCTGAGTCAGATGGACAGGACCGCACTTTGAATGTAATAACATGATTTTCCCTGTGTACACAAGCTTGTGAAGAGAATTCAGACTTTTTCTGCCTATCTGTTCCAGGCTCCTGAGAGGCCCAGGCCAAAGCCTCATCAACAGCAGTAGGTAGAGCTGAGATGTGCACTCCAGTGGAAGCTCAGCTGGTCTTCCCATGGCTGGAGGGCCTGGGTTGCCTGGCACAGGATAGCTTCCCAGAAAATATTAATTGAGTGCGTAAATAATGTTGAGAAAGAGGATAGGAAACATAAAATAAGGGATTGAGGTTAAATTTAGGACTTAGGAGTCAGGGCAGGAGTGTTAACAAATGCTAAATGTTTAAATTGAAATTACCTTAACACAAGAAAACTTTTTACCTTTATGTTTTCAAACTATAGAAGCTCCAGTCCTCATTTCAGCAAGAAAATGAATTCGGCTGTAGGACTCATCAGTCAGTGGGTGATGCAGAGGCAACTCTAGATTTCTGTTTCTATTTCTCCCTTTGTCAGGCTGATTGCTTTAATAGGTCCTTTCAGCTGAGAGATCACATTTCCCTTTAGAAGTTGCTCTAGGTCTCTGTATTTATTATGATGCTTAATTAAAAAGTTATACCCCGGGCTTCTGAAGTATTCTGCTTTCCATTTGTATGAAGTTTAAAATGAAATATTCAATTTTGTCTCTAATTTTTCCTGTTTAGCTAATAAGTCAGGGTTGGCCACAGTGCTACATTTAGACCAGGTTTCTTTTAAAGAGTGTTGATTCTAGGGCTGGAAACAAAAGTGAGTATTTATAGTAGGGGATTATCAATCCGGTTGTCCAGAGCTTTCCAGGCAGTTCTGTATAAACATATTACAGTCATGACTTTCATCACTTCTGATCTTGCAGGAATAGATCAGTTCAAATTCCTATTCTCCCTCTTTATTTTTCACTGGAAAGGAAATTAAGTCAAGAGAGTCTTCAGACAGACTGCACTCTGTATAAATAGTCTTAGTATTACAGTATCTGAATTATTGATACTTTGGGTATCTTGGATTAAGAAGGGGAGCCAGGCATTTCTGTAAGCCCAGCACTCTGGGAGGCTGAAGCAGTTCAAGTCCAGCCTGGGTTATTTAGCAACTTAGCAAGACCGTGTCTCAGAATACAAAATGAAAAAAAGGCTGGGGATGTAGCTCAGTGTAAAAGCCCTGTGTTCAATCCCTAGTACTAGGGGGAAAAGAATGGGAGCAATAATATTTTCTGTACAGGGCTGTGATATTTGTGAAAAACGCTGATGTTCTTTTGCCAACGTGTGAGATAAATACTGGTTGTCCTTTGAGTTCCCTCCGTTTTCCTTCCCTATTGGCCTTATTCTATGTATTTACAGCTGGCATCACGTAATTCTGCACTCAGTTAAATACAGTTTTGTGTTGTGGTTATTTTGACTTTTTTGGCCCCATTTTAGATCCTAGTTAGGCTTCAATATACACTTGCTGGCTTATTCTACTCTCTTGTTTTTAAAACTATGATCTTGAAACCACAGGACATTCTTAAATGAAATGATGCCTGATTAATTCTGACCCTCTTTTATTTCCTTAAACCCAGATGAGAGTGGGCTGAGTCTCATAGTTCTTAGATATGTATTAAAGAGAGAACATTTTCCAGTAGAACCATGGATATGCTTCATAAAATAAACAGAATTTCTATTAGGAGTGTGTTTATTAAATGAACTTGTCCTCCTGTTTTGAAGAAAGCTGGGGAGACATATGAGCTACTCTCCTCATTAGTAACAGGCCTTGGGATCCCTGAAGGCAAGACCCAGAGCCATCTGCCCGCCAACTAGTGCTGAGTGTCTGCTCTGGGGGAAGGATTAGAAAAGATGTATGAACCATGTAGCCAGCCCTGTCTCTGGGTTGTGACAGTGCCAAGGAAGCCATATGAGATGAATTTAGCCCATTCTTAGAAATTCAGTTCCCGGTGATGAAATTTCCACTTCTTGTCTGCTTCAGGTTCCATCTCAGGAAGGTCTTGGGTACAGGGTGGTGAAGGTACATGTTGAAATCCAGGTCCTCATTCCATATCTCCTTGTGAGCCCTCTTCCTGACACCCCATGAGGTGGCCGCATGCAATAAGGCAGACATAAACATGGTGTTTGAGGTCATGCCAATTAGGGCTAGAAGTTTTGCTCCCCTACTTCCTGCTTGTCTTACTTTGGGCACTTCGTTTAATCTCTTATTGCCTTAGTTTGTTCATTTATCAATTGTGGTCCCCAATGACTACCTCCAAGGGTTGCTGGAATGATAATTGTGTAATGTTCAAAGAACTGTCCTGGTGGTTCTTGGAAACACATAGTGGCTATTGGAATTCTTAGGTGTGCTTAGAAAGTGACTCCCGTGACATGCCCGAGTTCTCTCGTGTGGTGTCAGACAGCAAGGTCCCTTTAGAGAAACTATAAATGCCACTAGGCTGGACTCTGAACAGGGCTGACAATTGTGTGCAATGTACTGAGACCAAAAACAAAACAAAACAAAAAACAAAGCAAAAAAACCCTGTTTCTCTGGAAAGCAGAGAGGTTTTCTCCTTTTGTAGGAAACAGTGGCTTTGTGTTCCTTCCCAAAAAGTCATTAAATAAAGAGGCGTCAGATGAAAGGACATTTAGCTGCTACTGTCTCTCTTCTTTTCCCCAGGGGAAGGCTCACTGGTGGAAAGGGTTGAAAATGACTCTATTTACAATGGCAAATCTGCTTACAGATCATGCTTTTATATCAGTTCTCATCTAGACTTTATTACCCAGGGCATGTGAATGGAAATAAGCATCTGGGGTTTAAAAGATGGGAGCATTTGGCCATTCCCACTCAGACTCCGTGGAACCACATCTATGGCTCCTTGGAGGGAAATCCCATCTCTTCTTCCTTCCAACATAGTTTAGCAAGACAAGATGGTGCTATCCTTTCCTTTGCATTTCAACTGCAAACTCATTTACTTCCCTTCTTGTTGATTCCTGATAACCTGGGCCCCTTTGAGCACAGTGTGTGATGGTGACAGATACAGCCCATCTGGGCAATTGGCAGGGCCAATGCCCAGGGCCAGGCAGCCTCTGTGGGCGAGTACTGGACACCGGATGGGAGAACAGCAGACTCCCTGTGCCTTGTGGCTTTTCAGGGAGGGTGAACTCCTCTGGGTATTCCAGATCTTAGTGCCCTTTGAAACTGAGGAGAATTCCATTAAAGCCAGGTGAGTCCAGGGTGAGAAGACAAGAGACACAAGGGGTGCTGGAGCCCACAGGCCCTTCTTTGGTGCTCTGAAAACCTTTTTAGAGCATTCTGGAAAATACTTTCTCATGTTCCATAAAAGTGTCACCAGGTATTGATCATGGTTTTCTCTCACGTGGGAAAGCTCTCAGTTCTCTGAGAACATCACTGCTCTCAGTCTTTACACAAGTGCAGAGAGCCTCAGATGTGCTTGCTCTTCCATCTCCTTCTTACTAACTATGCCACCTCGGTGACCCCCTGGAAAAAACCCCATCTTAGGTGTTAGGGTGTCTGGAGAGGCATCCACTGGGGGTGTGGTCACCAAGGAAGCCTCACAGAACTTTTGGGAAGGGAGAAAATCCTCCCCAGGACAAAGCCAGAGGAACCTGGACTCTCCATGACATATGATGGAAACATGAGTGGCTTCCTGTGACCCAGCCAAAGTTGCTCTTCTATTTCAAACATCATCACAGGCTTATTGATTGCTGAGATGTGTTTTAGAAAGCATTAGGAATCAGCCAATTAGTTCCTGCTTCATGCAGAATGTCAAAACAGGGCCACTGATTCTCTAACTGATCACCTGATTCATTATTTCCCTGCATGCTTAGATGCAGATGTGGGCTGATGGGAGTAATAAAGTACAAGAACAATTTGAGAATGTAGAGCCAGAGATTTATTAGCCTCTCCTAAGAAGCGCATTGTTTATCCATCATTTCCCAGTAATTGCTTGTTTATTAAAGTAGCCATTCAAAAAGAAAGCGACAGCAGGTATTGTCAATAACAAGAGGGCCATATGTTTTCTGTAAGTAGGTGGTATTGCGTTCTACTTATTAGACCTCCTAGATCATAAAGAGGCAGAGTGAGAGTGCTTGGGGCATCAAACAAGACACAGCCATTGTCCATTAGGAAAATCTTCAAGAGGAAGCTGCTTCAGGGTAAGGGAGTTATCAAGTCAGATAACCTTAGTCTTTGGAGCTGTGTCCTTGGAAGATAGCAAGTTACACTGCAAAGTTCAGGCATTTCAGATTTTCTATACAGTTTTCCCTGTATGAACTGCATTAATAGCTGTTTGACCTTGTTGGGCCCCTGATCGTCTTTATCTGAGAGGTAAAATAGCTAAGATGGGCTTAACTGTTAATGTGGCCTTGGCAGTTAAGATGACTGATTGGTTCTGCCACTTTCTTAGCTGTGGGACCTTGAGCAAGTTCCTTCACTTCTCTGTGCCTTGGTTCCTTGTGAAGTCAACTATGGGGATGCTGTGGATGGAGCCGGGGTGGTTGATGGCTAGACGTAGACGGTCCTGGCCCCAGGGAAGCTGTGCACGGTAGGTGATGGCTTTGGACACCTCCTCATCTCATGCATCTGACTTCTCTTCTCTAGAAGCTTGAGGCTTGTCTTCTGGCAGCAAGTGCTTGCTTGCTCCCTGTACTCCTAGAAAGAGGCTGACTGCTGGAGCTCATGCCTTGGGGACCACTCTCAAGCCGTGGGGATGGGAGTGAGTCCTGGATAAATATTTCAGCTCCTCTACCCTCTGGTGGAGCAATTCTGAAGAGGATCTTTTTGGGTTCCTCGGTGGGCCCCCAATAGGATTGAGCCCACTGGACAACAGCAGGGATAACCATTACTAGGCTTTCTCTCTTCAGTGTTTCACATACATCCTCATTGTTCATCCATGCTCACCTCCCTAAGTAACTCTTTGCACACCAGTCCTTATCTCAAGGACTCACTTGGAGGGAACCCAAAATAAAACATACTAGTGTTTACTCTGGACAAATTAAGGCACTTACAGCTGTGCCTGGCACATGGCAGAGTGAGGCAGGAGATTAGGACAGGCCAAACTGGCTGGCCAAGTGGGTGCAACCTGTCAATCACAGAGATCCAGAAGACATGTGTGCAAGCCCTGTACCTGGAACTGATCAGAAAGTCTTCAACTGTCTTCAATTCAAATTGTCTTCAATTCTTCTCCAAGAAATTCAGCAAGTTTTTGATAAGACAGTCTAGACTTGGCATCACCCCAAGGAGTGGGAGACACAAAGGACAGTGCCCATTGACCTTGTGACCCATCTGCTTTTTTTCACAGTGATTGCTCTTCCCTGCATAGTGCACTTCTACTTTCAGTTGACCCACTCTCACTCGGCAGAGCATTTTCTTTTTCTACTTTTAGTAAATGTAAAACCTCATTGTCTTTTGTGCTCTTTTAGTCCAGTCATTGCTCAGGACAAGACGAACCTAGAAAGAATCTCCAGAAGAAGTCCCCAGAAGCTGGTAACAATAGTACATGTTAGCAATTTATCAGCTCTACTTTGAACATCTGGAAGATTACAGCATTGTATAGACTTTTCTATAGTGTCAGAATATGAGACTAAATAAATATCCCTGCTGTACTGCCCCCCTCAGTTCTCATCCACCTATTTCCTTAGCCAATCCTAAGGAAACCTGAGTCCAGTGTTCCCTTCTTTCCGTTCGCCAACCCCTCCCCACTTTCCCCACCCCTTTGCCCCTTTTCTTCCTATTTCAGATTATCAATTATTCATTTTAATCCTTATTTACACTTGCAGTTTCTCACACTGGAGAAACTATTCGGAATTTACACACGTGTGTCCTATTTATTTCACTTAAGAGTATGGCCTCAATATGCACCCATTTAGCTATAAATGTCTCTAGTTTCTTGTTCTTTATGGCTGAGTAGTACTCCATTTTATAAAAAAACCACATCTTCTTTATCCAGTTTCCAATTGATGGGTACTTGGGCTGTTTCCAAGCTTTGGCTATTACAAACTGTGCTGCTATGAACATGGGTGCACATATATCGCTGTGGTATGATTCTCTTAATTCTTTGGGGAAGATCCCCAGTAGGGGAATAGCGGGGTCAAATGGGACTTCCACTCCTAGTTCTTTGAGGTATCTCCATACTGATTTCCACAGTGGTTGCACCAGTCTGCACTCCCACCAGCAGTAGAGAAGGGTTCCCTTCTCCCCAAAACCCTGCCAACATTTGTTATTGGTTGATTTCTTGATAGAAGCCACTCTTTGTGGGGTAAGGTAGAATCTCAGTGTTGTTTTCATCTGAATCTCTTGAATGACCCATGATATTGAACATTTTTCTTATGTTCATTTGCTGTTTTTACTTCTTTGTCTGAGAAATGTCTGTTCATTTCAGATGCCCATTTTTGAATTGGGTCTTTGAATTTGAGGGAGTCTGATTTTTTTCAATTCTTTGTATATTCTTGATAGTAGACCTTTGTCTGAGGCACAGCTGCTGAAAATTTTTTCCCACATTGTAGGTTGTCTCTTAGCTCTGTTGGTAGTTTCTCTTGCAGTGCAGAAGCTTTTTAATAAGATGAGATCCCAGTTGTTCTTTGTGCTAGTTCCTGTGCTATCGAGGTTTTGTTCATAAAGTCTTTTCCTATGCCAGTGTCTTTGAGAGTTCTACCTAACTTATCTTCCAGCAAGTTCAGTGTTTCTATTTTAGTATTTAGATCTTTAATTCACTTCAATCATAGTTTAGTGAAGGGTGATAGATATGGGCCTAGTTTTAATCATTGGCAGGTTAAAATCCAGTTTTTCCAACACCATTTATTAAATAGGTTATCTTTCCTCCAATGAGGGTGGTTGGCTCCTTTGTTGAAGATGAGGTAGTTGAGTATGTCTGGAGTTGTTTCTGGATCTTCTAATCTATTCCACTGATCCTTGAGTCTGTTTCTTTGCCAGTACCATGCTGTTTTTATCACAGTAGCTTTATATATAGTTTTAAGTTGGGGATTGTGATACTCCCTGCCATGTCTCTGCTGCCTAGAATTGCTTTTGCTATTCTAGGTCTCTTTTGTTTCCTAATGAACTTTTGGATTGTTTTCTCTAGTTCTGTGAAATATATTGTTGGAATTTCAGTCTGCATTGCATTAAATCTACATAGCAGCTTTGGAAGTATGC
The DNA here is from genome assembly GCF_053883595.1 of Heterocephalus glaber. NCBI lineage: Eukaryota > Metazoa > Chordata > Mammalia > Rodentia > Bathyergidae > Heterocephalus > Heterocephalus glaber. Next base: position 41,672,392 of record NW_028258147.1, on the reverse strand, counting down.
TCATTTTCACTATATTGGTTCTAAGTATGCAGGAGCAAGTGATGTCTTTCGATTTTCTTGTATCCTCTTTGATCTCTTTTTTTCAGAGTGCAATAGTTTTCTTTATAGAGCTCTTTTGCTTCCTTTGTTAGACTGATTCCTAGATATTTCACTTTTTTGGATGCTATTGTGAAAGGAATTGTTTCCCTAATTTCTCTCTCAGTAAGTCTGTTTTTTTGTCTACAAGAAGGCTATTATTTTTTGAGTGTTGACCTTGTACCCAGCTACTCTACTGAATCTGTCAATTAAGTCTAGAAGTCTTTTGGCAGAGTATTTTGGGTCTTCTATGTAAAGTATCATATCATCAACAAATAATGACAGTTTAACTTCTTCCTTTTCTATATTTGTTCCTTTTATTTCTTTCTCTTGTCTAATTGCTCTAACTAATGTTTCCAGAACTATATTGAACAGGAGTGGTGATAGTGGGCATCCTTGTCTTATTCTTCATTTTAGCGTGAAGATTTTCAGTTTTTCACCATTTAGTATGATGTTGGCTGTTGGTTTTTCATATATAGCCTTAATCAGGTTGAGATAAAGACCTTCTATTCCAAATTTCTGTGGGTTTTTTATTATGAATGGGTGTTGGATTTTGTTGAATGCTTTTTATGAATCTACTGAGATGATAATACGGTTTTTGTATTTGGCTCTGTTAATATAGTGTATTACATTTATTGATTTATGTATGTTGAAACATCCTTGCATCCCTGGGAAAAATCCAACTTGGTCAGGGTGTATGATCTTCTCGATGACCCTCTGTGTTCTGTTTGCCAATATCTTGTTGAGGATTTTTGCATCTATGTTCATTAGGGAGACTGGCCTGTAGTTCTCTTTTTTGGTTGGATCTTTCTCGGGGTTTTTAAATCAAAGTATTGGAAGTATTGTTTTCCTTTCAATTTCCTTGATGAGTTTAAAGAGTAATGGTGATGGTTCCTCTCTAAATGTTTTGTAGAATTCAGCAGTGAAGGCATCAGGACCTGGGATTTTCTTTGGTGGTAAAATTTTAATTGTGTTTTCAATTTCAGTTATTGTAATTGGAGTGTTTAGAAGTTTTATATCTTCTTCATTTAACTTTGGCAATTCATATGTATCTAGGAATCTGTCCATTTCTTCTGTGTTTTCCATTTTATTAGAGTACAGGTTCTTGAAGTAGATACTGATGTTCTTCTGGATTTCTGCTGGATCTATTGTGACTTCACCTTTTTCATTCTTGGTTGCATGGATATGAGCAATTTCTTTCCTTTTTTTGATAAGGTTGGCTAAAGATTTATCGATTTTATTTATTCTTTCAAAAAATCAACTTTTCCCTTCATTGATTTTTTTCATTGCTCTCTTAGTCTCCATTGCATTGATTGCTGCTCTGATCTTTATAATTTCCTCTCTTGTATGAGCTTTGGATTTGTCATGCTCTTCTTTTTCTAGGAGCTTGAGGTTCCGGATTAGGTTGTTTATTTGAGCTGTTTTTGTTTTCCTAATATGGGCATTCACTGTTATGAATTTCCCACTTCGAACTGCTTTCACTGTGTTATCATTTACTTGTAGAAACTGTCTAATTTCTTCTTTAGTTTCCTCTGTGACCTATTGGTTATTTAGGAATGTGTTATTCAATTTCCATGTGTTTGTGGGGTTTTTGTGGTTTCTTATGCTATTGATCTCCAATTTTATTGCACTATGGTCTGACAATATACAGGGGGTAACTTCAATTCTTTTTCATTTACTTAAACATGCCCTATGAGTTAGCATGTGGTCTATTTTGGTGAATGACCTATGTATGCCTGCAAAGAATGTATATTCTGATTTTGTGGGGTGGAACACTCTGTAGACATATATTATGTCCATTTGTTCAAAAGCTTGGTTCAGGTCTAGAATTACATTGCAGATTTTTTAACTAGATGATCTGTGTATTTGTGACAGTTGGTTATTGAGGTCCCCCTCTACAATTGTTTTAGTGCTTATTTGGTTTTTCCTGTCCACTAATACTTGTTTTGTACAGTTTGGGGCATTCGTATTTGGTTCATATATATTTAGGACTGTCATCTCTTCCTCTTGGATTGTTCCCTTCACAAGGATGTAGTGACCATCTTTGTCTCTCTTAATTAGTTTTGGCTTGAAATCTATTTTGTCTGCAAATAAGATTGCTACCCCTGCTTTTTTCTGGGTTCCTGTGGCATGGATAACTGTTTTCTATTCTTTTATTCCCAGTCTATGAATGTCTTTTTGAATTAGGTGTGTTTCTTGTATACAGTATGTTGTTGGATTTTGCTTCTTAATCCATTGTGCCAGTCTATTTCTTTTGATTTGTGAATTGAAGACATTAACATTGATGGTTATAATTGATAAATATTGACTCATCCTTGTCATGATGTTTTACTGTTGTTGGCTCTTTTATTTTTAATTTTCCCCCTTTCCCTTTAGTTTCTTACCTTGCCTGGTGGCTTCCTTCTATTGGGCCTGATGGAGTTGTGACCTTCATTGTGTTTTTCTAGGATATTGTTTAGAATTTTTTGGAGTGCTGGTTTGGTGTTCATAAAATTTCTCAGTTTTTCTTTGTTGTGGAAATATCTAATTTCCCCATTGATTTTGAAAGATAATTTTTCAGGATACAACAATCTAGGTTGGAAGTTATTTTCTTTTAGGGCTTCAAATACCTCACTCCAGGCTCTTCTTGACTTGAGGGTTTGTGTTGAGAAGTCTGCTGTGATTCTGATGGGCTTTCCTTTGTATGCGATTTGTTTCTTTTCTCTAACTACTTGTAGGATTTTGTTCTTCTGTTGTTTTTCTGGGATCTTGACTATTACATGTTTAGGTGTAACTTTTTTTTATTGTGGCTAGTGGGAGTTCTATATGACTCACTTATCTGTATGTCAAATTCTCTACCTTTGTCTTCAAAGTTTTCAACTATTTCTTCTGTAAACAGTTTTTGTATGTCATTTGTACTTTCTCTTGTTTTTTTGTGGACTCCTAGCAGCCTTATATTATTCTTCTTTGCAGCTGCTGGATTGATTTCTCATGGTCCCTTACTATTTTGAAGAAATCTCTGTGTTCATGGTCACTAACCACAATCCTGTCTTTTATATCTGATATTCTATCTTCACATTCATTCAATCTGCTGTGAATACTTTCAATGGGGTTTTTAATCTCATGGATATCTGTTTGAATCTGTTTCATGGATTCTATTTCTTTCCTATGATGGGTGATCATGGTTTGCACTTCTTTCTTATGCTGCGCATTCATAGCTTCTAGCATGGTTCTGAGCTCATCTTTTTTTTTGATCTGTTTCTGTTCTAAAGCCTCTAATCATGTCTTTCACTCTGCTCACCATCTCTGCAGTTATCTGAGAAATTATTTCTGTTTTGAATTTTTCTAGAGCCTCATTCATCTGTTTTGTTACTTCCTGTGCTATCAGTTCAGGGTGTCCTGGTGGTTGATTATCATATTTTTTCCCCTTGTTACCCCCAGAATTTGCCTTTGGTGAGCTGGAAGTCTGTATTTGTGTCCTGCCAAGGTGTCTTCTCATGTTTAATTCTGTTGTTCATGCTGTTTTTTTGCTTTAATTCCTGGGAATTTCTTATTTTGAGTATCTTTATTACCGGTGTTTAGTGCCCTAAGGAGTGATTACTTCTCAGAGATATTTTCCAGGTATAACTGGACTTTTTAGGCTTTGAGTCTCTAGTGACTCTTGGCAATCTCATTTTCTGTATACCAGGGTGGACAAGTGATTAGATCAATCACAACACCTTAGCCCAACTGACAAAATCAGCATCAAGCACACGTTAGCAAATGACAATTTGTGGTAGCAGTTAATCTGTGACCTTTAACCTCGTTAGCTAGAGCAAAATCTAGGGCCAGCCCAAAATATGTTTGTAGTAAGTAAATCCTTCAATACGGCAAATTTACCCTTTGGGATAAGGATTTAGCAGGGGTTCGGGAGTGAGGGGTAGAGAGAGAGGGAGGGAAAAGTTAGAGGTAAGGCTAGAGAATATGGGAAGACCATGCAAAATGTGGGGATCTGTTGAAGACAGGAGGAAAAGACAGAGCAAAAGAACAAAGACAAGTACAGAACAAACTGACAACAATAGGGAGGCTAGAAATTGTATTCATCTTCCTATAAAAGTGATAGTCAAGAGGACAGAGAGAGAGAAAAATTCAGGATGGGACAGGAATAGGAACAAAGAAAGAGAGAAGTATAGAGCCAGAAGGGATAGAGAGAGAAAAAAATAAAAGACAAAAATGAAACAAAACAAACAAACAAACAAAAAAAGGTCTCCCTCAGGATATGTCTCTGCTGTCCTGGTAGGCAATGTGGCAGCAGTATATGGGTCTAAGTGAATTATTCTCAGCAAGCCAGCTGTAGTCTACTGAGATTCTGGCTGATTTCTAGCTGCAAGGTCCAAGTTGAGGTCCTTGAACTCCTGCAGCATTAAACTCTGTAAGGTTCTACTGCAGGTTCCTGGTGTCCTCCCCACTATGCGAGTCCAGGTTTCTATGGGAGGTAACAACCACAATGGTCCAGTGTGCTTTTATTGAAGAGTTTTTCTTCACTTTCCCAGTGGGCTTCGGTTTTCATTGAGAAGCATCAGAAAGGCCCTCTCTGTTGTTCACTTCTGCTCTATATTCTGGGCCTCATAACCATGGCCTTTATGTTCACCCTGGTGCTTCTGCTGTGCGGATTCAGATGCGCCTCACCATGTTGCATGGTCTGGCAGGGTGCACCATGCAGAGTCCACCATACTGGTTCCGGTGGGGCATGGGCTGCTGGCATTGATCAATGTAACTTTTAGATCATATATTTATCTGTACTTGACTTTATCACTCTTTAAAAATTTTTGCTGATTTAATTCTTGAAAATTTCCTCACTTTTGATCAAAGAGGATATAAGAAAATGGAAAGATATCTCCTGTTCCTGGGTGGGAAGAACCAATATAGTGAAAATGGCCATACTTCCAAAACTACTACATAGATTTAATGCAATGTTGATTGAAATTCCAACAATATACTTCACAGAACTAGAGAAAACAACCCAAGAATTCATTTGAAAGCAGAAGAAGCCTAGAATAGCAAAAGCAATTCTAGGCAATAGAGACATGGCTGGGCGTATCACAATTCCTAACTTGAAACTATACTACAAAGCTACTGTAATAAAACAGCATGGTACTGGCAAAGAAACAGACCTGAGGATCAGTGGAATAGATTAGAAGATGCAGAAACAACTCCAGACATACTCAGCCACCTCATCTTTGACAAAGAAGCCAACCACCCTCATTGGAGGAAAGATAGCCTATTTAATAAATGGTGTTGGAAAAACTGGATTTCAACCTGCCAAAGATTAAAACTAGACCCATACCTATCACCGTGCACTAAACTAAGATTGAAGTGGATTAAAGAGCTAAATATTAAGACAGAAACACTAAACTTGCTGGAAGATAAGTTAGGTAGACTCTTAATGACATTGGCATAGGAAAAGACTTTATGAACAAATCTTCAGTGGCATGGGAGATAGCACAAAGAATCAACAACTGGGATCTCATCTTATTAAAAAGTTTCTGCATTGCAAGAGAAACTACCAACAGAGGTAAGAGACAACCTACAATGTGGGAAGAAATTTTTAGCAGCTGTACTTCAGACAAAGGTCTACTATCAAGAATATACAAAGAATTGAAAAAAAACAGACCCCTCCAATGCAAAGACCCAATTCAAAAATGGGCATCCAAAATAAACAGACATCTCTCAGACAAACAAGTAAAAACAGCAAATAAATATAGGATAAATGTTCAACATCACTGGTCATTTGAGATATGCAGATGAAAATAACACTGAGATTCCCCCTCACCCCACAAAGAATGGCTTCTATCAAGAAATCAACCAATAGCAAATGCTGGCGGGGGTGTGGGGAGAAAGGAACACTTCTCCATTGCTGGTGGGAGTGCTGACTGGTGCAACCACTGTGGAAATCAGTATGGAGCTACCTCAAAGAACTAGGGCTGGAGGTCCCAGTTGACCCAGCTATTCCCCTACTGGGCATCTTCCCCAAAGAATTCAAAGAATCATACCACAGTGATATATGTGCACTCATGTTTATAGCAGCACAGTTTGTAATAGCAAAAGCTTGGAAACAGCTCAAGTGCCCATCAACTGGAAACTGGATAAAGATGTGGTTTTTTTTTTTATAAAATGGAGTACTACTCAGCCATAAAGAATGAGAAGTTAGTGACATTTATAGCTAAAAGGATGCATATTGATGTCATACTCTTAAGTGAAATAAATAGGACACACATGTGTAAATACCAAATAGGTTCTCTAGTGTGAGAAACTGAAAGTGTAAATAAGGATGAAAATGATTAAAATGAATAACTGATAATTTGAAATATGAAAGTTCCAAAGGTGTAGGGGTGGTGGGAGGGGAAGGGGAAAGGGAAGAAGGGAAAGGAAAAATTATGAGAAAGAAAAAAAATAGAAGCAAAGTCTATGTAAATAGGGAAGGGTGGAGGGGGTGAAGGGCGCATAGGTAATGGGGGAAAAACAAGAACTAAGACACATCATGTTCAGGTACAAGCACCCAATGATAAATGTAAATGTATTGTACAATGAAAATGTACTAATAAATGTATAAATAGAAAAAATTTCCTCACTTTTAATGGGCATTTGATAGTGACATTGGAATTATATTTTTCTCATTTCCATCGACTACTTGTAATTTTTATCTGTGTTGCTTATTAATGGCATGTGATTATTACATATTTTTCTTCTTTATAAGTATTCTCAAGTAAAGGAAATATTAACTCTTTATTACTTGGGTTGTTTTTTTTTTGTGTGTTTTCTTCAATGTAGTTTATAAGTGAGAATTGTTTTCTGTTTTATTTTATGTATATTATACAGAAGCTTAAAGCATGCATAGCTTTTATAACATATGTATATATTTTTAATAAGAAGTTAAAAGATCAAGGGTATAAAACATTTTTATTAATGTTGTCTTCTACTTAGTTCCATAATGTCTTTTTATGTTGAAAACTTCGTATTCCTGTGTAATCTACTTTGCAACAGAAACTGTGGTGGACAGGCTGCTCTTTTCTCCCCAGCCCACTGCCCAGGACAGCTCCGCACATGGACCTTCGCCTGAGTCTGTAACCCTCGCAGACCTAACTCTGGGAGTCCCTAGTCCACTTCTCTCCCTGCCTTTGAGACTCGCAGTGCAGACAAGCTAAGCTCTACAAAGTCCCTGCGATTCCCGGCCTCATCGCAAATCCTTTCAGTGCCCATAGATCTTTGGTTACTGAGGTTTTTGTAAAGTTCCTGTAACAACTCTCGGACTGGTTTTCATGGACCTCTTCTGTACTTCAAGTCTCCTTTGAGGTCTGTGGGGATGGACAGCATATGCATAACTCAGGTATGGAAGTGCTCAAGGCTTGGGTGTTCGCTAAATAGAGGCGAGGATGAGAGATTTTTCCAGAAAAAGCTTTAGACAGGTTGGAGTGACAGAAATATTTATGGGCTAATGACAAACAGAGAAAAATAAATGTGCTGAGACTTCAGAATGCTCAAGTGTTTCTTGGTTGGTTTATAAAGATTTCTAAACTGTAGCCAAATGCCATAAGCCCTCTGTCCCCTTCCCAGCCCTCCCTAAGCACCTGGGACTACTGGGGAGAGAGAGCCTCCATGCAGGAGAGTCCTCTGGCTGTAGGCATGCCTTCCTCAGGGGCCACATTGCCCTTGTCCTATCCAGGGGGCATGTCCCTCCTCTGCCTCACCTGTTCTTCCTACTGGACCCTTTCCTACAGGAAATAAACACATAATCTCCTCTTCCCTTCCATTTCACTCTCTATGGTTTTAGTTATTGTGGTCCAAAAAGATTAATATTTGTGTTGACTCTTTCCAGAGAGGGAGACCATAGTAACACGAGTTTTACCTCAGCATTTGCTATAGTTGTTTTATTTTATTATTACTTACTGTTAGTGACCTCTTCCTTTGCCCAATTCATATGTTAGACCTCAGCATAGGTAGGTACGTATGTACATATGGGAAAAAATAATACATCCGGAGTCCGACATTATCTAAAGCTTTGGCATCCCCGGGTCTTGGAATGTGTCCCCTGTGGATTTGTAGATTTCCATGGTGACAGCCCTCCATATGTCCCCTTCTCCCCTCCATCTGTACCTTGTCCCTGCTCACCTTCAGAACCACCTTGTCCTGCTTGCTCTCAGCCCTCTGCAGCCTGGCTTCCACCCACCTGTGCTCCTGAGTGGCTCATCCTGAGGTCATTCACTGTGACCTCTCGCTGGTCACTGAGCAGTGTCAGTTCTCAGAGCTTATCTCATTTACTTATTGGACACTTGTGCTCTTCACTGTTTTCCCTTTTTCAAACCTGTTTGCTGTCTGGATCCTCTGAGAGCACCGTCTCCAAAGGATGCCCCAAAGGGTGGCTTATCCATCCCCTTCACTCTGTCCTCTTTTTCTCTAGATGACTCTCAAAAGTAGATGCTCTTCATATCCCTTCTGCTCTCCCTCTGACAGGATTCTGTCCTTGGCTTTAAGTTTTTTCTTCATACTTTATACTATCTCTGATCTATCTTTCTCAAAACTGCTACTTTCAGGAAGAAATCTAACATTGTGACTCCCAAACCTCTATCATCAAAGTGGGTCTTCTCCTGAGTCCAGAACTGTGTTTTTCTGTTATTTAATGAGTGTGTTCATCACTCTCTTGTTGCTGACATTGCAACTTAAAGGAGGAGTGGTTTATTTAGCTCACAGTTTCCCCGGGTTCAGTCCATGGTAGGCTGGCACCAAGACAGAAACAGCATGGTAGAAATGCATGGCAGAGGACAACTGCTCACCCCATGGTAGCCAGGAAGCAGAGAGAGGACCAGAGACAAGAAAATGGTGACACAGTGCCCTCTGTTCTCTCCTTCCCTCCACTCCTAGTGACCTATGGCTCCAACCAGGCCCCTGCCTCCTAACAGTGGTTGGACTCATCAATGTGTTACTCCAATGATGAGTGAGCAGACCCATTAGTCAATCACCTTTCCAAGCCCCACCTCTGAACACATGAGACTTTTGGGGGACATTTTAGATTTAAAATATAACAATGACCATCTCTAAGTGATTAACACAGAACCACAGCCTGAACACATGTACAATTAAGCTTATTATTTGACCCACACCGGTTTCCATGTCTCAGTTCAGAGCTTCCATATCCTACTGGTCTCTTCACTTCTCACTGCCAAGCAGTTATAAATCTTGTGAATTCTTATCCATCACAATTATCCATATTTTTCTACCAATTATTTTTACAAAAATTTGCACCTTTACATGATCTCTCTTGGTTCTTATTTTTCCTCCTTCTCCTGCCTTCCCATCAACCCCTCCATCCCTCCCTATTTACAAAGACTTTGCTTCCATTTTTCCATTTTCTCATATTAATTCCATTCCTTTCTTTCCTTTCCCCTACCCCTCCCACTTCCCCTTCCCCTTTGCCCCTTTTCTTCCTATTTCATATTATCTATTATACCTTTTAGTCCTTATTTACACTTTCAGTTTCTCACACTAGAGAAACTATTTGACATTTACACATGTGTGTCCTATTTATTTCACTTAAGAGTATCTCCTCAATGTGCATTCATTTAGCTATAAATGTCTCTAATTTCTCAATTTTGATGGCGAGTAGTACTCCATTTTATAAAAAAACCACATTTTCTTCATCCAGTCTCCAGTTGATGGGCATTTGGGCTGTTTCCAAGTTTTAGCTATTACAAATTGTGCTGCTATGAACATGGGTGCACATATATCATTGTGGTATGATTCTTTTAATTCTTTGGGGAAGATACCCAGCAGGGGAATAGCTGGGTCAAATGGGACTTCCAGTCCTAGTTCTTTGAGGTATCTCCATACTGATTTCCACAGTGCTTGCAGCAGTCTACACTCCCACCAGCAGTGGACCAGTGTTCCTCTTTCCCCACAGCCCCTCCAGCATTTGTTATTGGTTGATTTCTTGGTAGCAACCATTCTTTCTGGAGTGAGGTGGAATCTCACCATTGTTTGCATTTGAATTTCTTGAATGACCAGTGATGTTGAACATTTTTTCATATGTTTATTTGTTATTTCTACTTCTTTGTCTGAGAAATGTCTGCTCATTTCAGATGCCCATTTTTGGGTTGGGTCTTTAAATTTGGAAAGTTTGATTTTTTCTTTTAAGTTCTTTGTATATTCTAGATAGTAGACCTTTGTCGGAGGGACAACTGGTCCCACATTGTGGGTTGTTTCTTCACATTGTTGGTGGTTTCTCTTGCTGTTCAGGAGCATTTTAGTAAGAAGAGACCCTCTTGTTAATTGTTTGTGCTAGTTCACAGGCAACTGAGGTTTTGTTCATAAAATCTTTCCTACACCAATGTCTTCAAGAGTTCTTCCTAAATTCTCTTCGAGCCAGTTTAGTGTTTCTGTTTTAATATTTAGACCTTTAATCCATGTAGATTTTAGTTTAGTGCATAGTGAGAGATATAGGTCCAGTTGTAGTCTTTGGCAAGTTGAAACCTAATTTTTCCAGCACCATTTATTAAAGAGGCTATCTTTCCTTCTGTGAGGGTGTTTGGTCCTTTGTTGAAGATGAGGTGGCTGAGTGTCTCTGGAATTGTTTCTGTATCTTCTAATCTGTTCCACTGGTACTCAGGTCTGTTTCTTTGCCAGTACCATGCTGTTTTTATCACAGTAACTTTGTAGTATAGTTTCAAGTTGGGGGGTGTAGTACCCTCTGACATGTCTCTGTTACCTAGAATTGCTTTTGATATTCTGGGTCTCTTCTTGTTCTAAATGAATTTTTGGAGTGTTTTCTCAAGGTCCATGAAGTATGCTGCTGGAATTTCAATTGGGATTGCATTGACTCTATATAGCAATTTTGAAAGTATGGCCATTTTCACTATGTTGATCCTTCCTTCCCAGGAGCAAGAGATATCTTTCCATTTTCTGATATCGTCTTCAGTCTCTCTTTTCAGAGTGCTATAGTTTTCAGAGAAGAGGTCTTTGATTTCTTTTGTTAGATTGATTCCTAGGTATTTCAGTTTTTTGGATGCTATTGTGAAAGGAACTGTTTGCCCTATTTCTCTCTCAGTGAGTCTGTTGTTTGTGTAAAGCTATTGTTTTCTTTGTGTGTGTTGACCTTGTATCCAGCTACTTTACTGAATTTGGTTATTAAGCCTGGAAGACTTTTGGTGGAGTTCTTGGGGTCTTCTATATAGAGTATCATGTCATCTGCAAATAATGACAATTTGACTTCTTCATTTCCTAGTTTTATTCCTTTTATTTATTTTTCTTGTGTAATTGCTGTGGCTAATGTTTCCAAAATTGTATTGAACAAGAGTGGTGATAGTGGACATCCTTGTCTTATTCCTGATTTTAGTGTGAAGGATTTAATTTTTTGACCATTTAGTATGATAGTTGCTGTTTGTTTTTCATAGATGGCTTTTATCAGATTGAGGTAGAGACCATCTATTCCAATTTTTTGTAGGGTTTTTATCATAAATGTGTGTTGGATTTTGTCAAATGGTTTTTCTGCATCTATTGAGATGATCATATGATTTTATTCCTTGGCTCTATTGATATAGCATATTACATTGATTGATTTGGATATGTTGAACCATCTCTGCATCCCTGGGATAAATCTGACTTGGTCAGGGTGTATGATCTTCTTGATGATCTTCTGCATTCTATTTGCCAGTATCTTATTAAGGATTTTTGCATCTATGTTCACTAGTGAGATTGGCCTATAGTTCTCTTTTTCAATTGGGTCTTTCTCTGCTTTGGGGATCAAGGTGATGCTTGCTTCTAGGAATGAATTCAGGAGTATTGCTTCCCTTTCAATTTCATTGAAGAGTTTAAACAGTAGTGGCAGTAGTTCCTCTCTAAATGTCTTGTAGAATTCAGCAGTGAAGTCATCAGGACCCAGGCTTTTCTTAGTTGGTACGTTTTTAATTAACTTTTCAATTTCGTTGATTGATATTGGGTTGTTTAGAATTTTTAGGTGTTCTTCGTTCAAGTTTGGTAATTCATGTGTATCTAGGAATCCGTCCATTTCTTCTGTGTTTTCCATTTTATTGGTGTATAGGTTCTCAAAGTAGGTATTGATGATCCTCTGGATTTCTGCTGGGTCTGTTGTAATTTCATCCTTTCATTCCTAATTGCATGTATTTGGGCCATTTCTTTCCTTTTTCTGATAAGGTTGGCTAAGGGTTTGTCAATTTTGTTGATTCTTTCAAAGAACCAACTCTTGGGTTCATTGATATTTTGTGTCATTCTCTTAGTCTCCATTGCATTTATTTCTCCTCTGATCTTCATAATTTCCTCCCTTGTATAAGTTTTGGGTTTGTCCTGTTCTTCTTTTTCTAGAAGCTTGAGGTACAGCATCAGGTTGTTTAATTGGGCTCACTCTGTTTTCCTAATATGTGTATTCACTGCTATGAATTTCCCTCATAAGACTGCTTTCATTGTGTCCCATAGATTTCGGTATGTTGTATTGTCATTGTCATTTAATTGAAGGAACTGTCTGATTTCTTCTTTGATTTCTTCTATGACCCATTGGTTATTCAGAAGTGTGTTGTTTAATTTCCACGTGTTTATGAAATTTTTTGAGTTTCTTTTGCTATGGATCTCCAATTTCATCACACTATGGTCTGATAATATACAGGGGATAATTTCAATTCCTTTGCACTTACTTAAACATGTACTTTGTGAGAGTATGTGGTCTATTTTGGAGAACTACCCATGTGCAGCTGAGAAGAATGTATTCTGATTTTGTGGGGTGAAACACTCCATAAATATCTGTTAAGTTCATTTGTTCAAGAGTTTGATTGAGTGCTAGTATTTCTTTCCTTGTTTTTTGTCTAGCTGATCTATCTATTTGTGACAGTGGGGTATTGAGGTCACCCACTACTATTGTATTAGTGCTTATTTGATTTTTCATGTCCGTTAGTATTTGTTTTATATAGTTGGGCACACTAGTGTTTGGTGCATATATATATATATATATATATATATATATATATATATATATATTTATGATTGTCATCTCTTCCTCTTGGATTGTTCCCTTTACAAGGATGTAGTGTCCTTCTTTGTCTCTCTTAATCAGTGTTGGTTTGAAATCCACTTGATCTGCAAAGAGGATAACTACTCCTGCTTTTTTTTGGTTTCCTGTTTCATAGAATATTGTTTTCCAGTCTTTAACTTTCAGTCTATGAGTTTCATTTTGATTTAAGTGTGTTTCTTGTACGCAGCATATTGTTGGATCTTGTTTCTTGACCCATTCTGCCAGTCTATTTCTTTTGATTGGTGAGTTGAGATAATTAATATTGATGGTTATAACTGATACAGATTGACTTATCATTGTCTTTTATGATTGACTTTTTTTTTTGTTGGATTCTCCCCCTCTGCTTTTAATTTCTTGTTTTGCCTGTTGTGTTCATTCTCCTGGGCTTCCTGGGGTTGTGATCCTCATTGTCTTTTCCTAGGATTTTGTCTAAAACTTTTTGGAGTGCTGGTTTGGTGTTCATGAAGTTCCTCAGGTGCTCTTTGTCATGAAAGTATCTTATTTCTCCATCAATTTTGAAAGTTTTGCAGGGTACATCAATCTGGGTTGGAGGCTGTTTTCCTTTAGGGCTTGAAATATGTCACTCCAAGCTCTTCTTGCCTTGAGAGTTTCTGTTGAGATGTCTGCTGTGATTCTGATGGGCTTTCCTTTGTGATTTGTTTCTTTTCTCTAACTGCTTGTAGAACTTTGTCCTTCTGTTGGGTTCCTGGAATCTTAACAATTATATGCCTATGTGTACATTTTTTTTTTAATCAAGGCTAGTTGGAGTTCTATATGCCTCACTTACATGTATGTCAAGTTGTTTTCCCCTGCTTGGGAAGTTTTCTGCTATCAGTTCTGTGAACAGTTTTTTTCTTTATGTCATCTACATTCTCTCCTGTTTCTTCATTGACTCCAATGAGTCTTATGTTATTCTTCTTTGCATCATCTAGCAGCTACTGGATTGATTTCTCATGGTCCCTTATAATTTTAAAGCAATTTTTCTTTTCCTGGTCTCTAATTGCTATCTTATCTTCTATATCTGAAATTCTGTCCTCACATTGGCTCACTCTGCTGCATAGACTTTTGATAGGGGTTTTAATCTCCTGGAAATCTGTTTGCATCTGTTTTATGGATTCCATTTGTTTCCTATGTTTGGATTCCATCATGTTCCTCACCTCCTCTCTAGATTTATTAATCATGTCTTGCACTATGGCCACAATCTCTGCTGTTATGTGAGAAATTATTTCTGATTTCATTTTTTCCAGATCCTCTTTTGTTGCCAGTCCAGGTTGTTGAGTATCAGGGTGTTCCATCTCACTCCCCTTTGGGGTTGCTGTAGATGATCTGTAAGTCTGGTTCTGAGGCTTGTTTACCTGTCTTCTCATTTCAAAGCAGGGCAGGGGGATTGCTGCTTGTGCCCACGCAGCTCACCTCCTGTGTGCTGGGAGTGGTGGTTTGTTGGCCTGGAAGCTTCCTACTCTGCTCTGGGAGCTGTGGCACATTCACCTGGAAGCCTCCTCCCTGCACTGGGAGCTATAGCATGTTGACCTGGAAGCCTCCTCTGTGCTGAAATCTGTGGCATGTTGATCCAGAAGTCTCCTCTGAGCTGGAAGCTGTGGCATGTTGACCAGGAAGCCTACTTCCTCTGGTATCTAATCATAATATTTTGACTTACCAGTAGAAGATTATAGAAATACTACTCTAAAAACCAAAAGTTAATACAGTAGATAATAATTTAAAGTTATTAAAAGAGAAAAGGCTTAATTATTATATTTAGGTTGGCATAATCAACTATTCAAAGTTTACATCTTCATGATGGGTTCCACAGAGTTTTGTCCATTTAAACAATTACAAGTACAGTCTAGAATCTAAGACAGTTTTTCCTCAGGCATTCTGTGGTGGGTCATGAAAGTCTGCTGATAGACCATAAAATAATAAAAATTTGTTTCTGTGCCTGCCTTGTAATGGTGAGCATGCAATTCCACTGACACATCTCCTTTGCAGTGGAAATTGGGAATAGAAGGTAAAGTGAGCCACTGAGGTCTCTGTTTCATCCTTTCTTGTCATTTTGGCTTTGCTTATATGAATCCCAGTCAAAACTGTTCAAGAGTCATTGGTCTAAAGTAGCATTTTCCCAAAAGCACATCTAAGTTTGGGAAGGCTGAATTCTACATTTTTACTTGGAGATGCACAATGCATTTGAGCATAATAAAGACATTAAGTGGTTGAGGCAAATGTTTAACATTGTTTAACTTATTTTATTGTCTATTTTGAAGGAAAATTATCTTTGTTTTTTGATCATGAAATACCTAATATACTTGAGATTACTAAGGTTCCAAGGAAAAAGTGGGAACTGGGGACTTAGGAGAAATGAAGAAACACCATCTAAATCCATGCGGAATCATAGCCATAGACCGATGAACTTGGCCACATTGACTATGAATTGTGACTGTGCTCTTTTCAATTTGTTTTCTGTATATTTTACACTATGAGTGTTTTGACTGTGGTTACTATGGAATGTTACACACACACACACACACACACACACACACACACACACACATCCCAGATCTGCCCAACCTGCACACAAGTGTGATCTGAGCCCAGGAAGACCTGCCTTGGATTTCTGACTTCTAACACTGTGAGATCATAAACATGTATGGCTAAAGCCACTAAGGTTGGGATGGTGCATTGCAGCAGCAATAGAAAGCCAGTACACTGGTATCAGAGTGTGGCAAGGACAAGGAAAGGAAGAAAACTACTAAGCCAATTTCATTTAGAAACATAAATGCTATCCTAAACAGAATAGGAGCAGACTAAATCCAGCAATATGTAAAAAGGAAAACACATCTTTCCCATGTTGTACTTATGCCAAGCAGGCAAGACTGCCAAGAAAACCAGTCAATAGAATTCACCATGTTGACAGACTCAAGGGATAGAGCCTGTGGTGTCCTTAGCATGTGTAGTCAGCATTTGACAAATGACATCTATTTGTAACTATTTTTATAATTATAACCTCCATTTAAAAATTTATTATTATAAACTCTTAGAAAAGAGGAATTGAAGGGAGCTTTCTTAAACTTGCCAAAGATAATCCATACAGCAAATATGATATTAAATTGAGTCACTTTGAATGTTTCCTTTGAAACTGAGGACAAAAGAAAGAGATCACCACTTGTATTCTGCACTTGATCTTAGTCAAAAGGCCAAGAAGTGATAACCACTTGTATTCTGTATTGTACTGAAATCCCTGGCCAGCACAATATTATCATTTTTAAGTAGTGAGAATGAAGAAACAAATCATCATTATTTGCAGATGATACGCTTAGAACACCCAGCAAAACTAGTAGAATTTTCAATAAAATTCAGAAACTCATTGTACCAAAAACATAAATTGTATTTCTATGTACCAGGAATGCAGAAGTACCTAGTAATGCATCATGAATGACACCAGGAAACCAGAAAACTTTATAAAGAAATATTAAGATACAGTGCATTCATCAATTGGAAAACCTATTTTAAAAATATTAATTTCTTCCTAATTTATCTGTAGGTTCAAGGGCATGCCAAACCAAATCTCAATTGAGGATATTTTTGAGGCATCTTGGCAAACTGATTCTAAAGTTTATACAGATACACAAAAGGGCAATAATTGAAAAATACTTTTGCAAAAAGCATGAAGACTTGCTCTACCAGAAACACACACACAAACACTGTTGAGTGAAAGTGATAATACAAAAATTTTTAGTAATATCATAGAAATAGAAAACCAGATCATTGTAAAAGAATAGAGAATCCAGAAACAGACCACCCATATATAACCTGTTGACTTGTGACAAAGGAGCGTTACAGCACAGTGGAGACAGAGGGTGATATTTTCAATAAATGATACCATGTTAAAGTTCCATAACAATTAAACTACAATTTAATCCCTGCTCTATACACAAATACCAATTACAGGTAGATTGTTAACTTAAATGTGAAGTGAAGATTTAGGCAGCTTATTGGAGGTAATATAGAAGTTACATTCATGCATTGCTTCTTGGCCTTTTGGCTAAGATCAAGTGTAGAAGTTACATTCACTCCCTGAGAAGAGGAAAGGATTTTTGAAGGAGACCTGTAAACACTAATCATTAAACATGTGCCGTCCTTCCCAGGTCTGATTCCCCTCCTTCCCTGCTCTGTGTTGTGAGCAGCTGACCCTGGAAGGGATGGCGCTCAAGCTCCCGACTGTTGGCTGGGCTCACTGGAGAGAGTGTGACAGGAGGAGGAAGACAGAGCTCTTTCTCACTTTAGAATGTGATGGCTCTGTTGGCCATGACTCATCCTCTACTCGATGGTCTTTCTTTCCAAAGTTCCAGACCCCCACAGAATTGCATCCCATGGGTTCAGCTCCCCCAGATGGTGTCAGTTCCTTAGCTCTGGCCAAGTGACTTCCTCCACTGGGAGCAACAGCTACTTCCTGCTATTCTTGGTCTCTGATCACCTCTGTACCCTCTGTTTGGCTTTTCAGCAAAAATTTCAGCACTTTTGTGACTACGTCTCCATATAAAATTCTCTATTGAACCATGTGGAGGTGATTTTTTTTGCGGCTTTTTTTTAGTTGTCTTGCTTTCCTGGCATTTCTGACCAGCATAGAAAAAGATGAATTCAAATTACATTAAAATTAAGAACTTTTGTCCCTGAAAGGAATATATAGTCAGGGAAAGGATTAAATATCTTTAATCAGATTATATAAGTGACCCTGAAATTAATTTTTTAAAAACCCTGACAACAAATAAACAACAACAAATAAACAAATATTTGGCATGTGCAATAAGTTCACTTGATCCCATAAAATTATTTCCTTTCCAATAAAAAGGAAACAAATCCTTCTTCTCCAGTTAATTTTTTTCCCTATTGTAGATGTTGGCTGGCAATCAGTCTGTATAAGCTTATGTACTGTTACTATAGTGAAATGCTCAGGGCTGGGTAACTTATAAAGTAACAGATTTATTTAACTCATAGTTGTAGAGATTCAAGGGCAAGGCACTGGCTCTTGTAAGAACATTGTGTTGATGGCATCACAGCAGCAGGACTGTGTATGAGCAGGAGAGATTGCATGGTGAGACAGGAAGCCAGAGTGTCAGTGGTCTCAGGAGAACTACATTCACTCCATTCAGGGCCCAGCTCCAGTGACCTAAAGACCTCCTATGAAACCCCACCTCTTATATGTCCCATCGCCCTTCAGCAATGCCACACTGAGGACCAAGCTGCCAGCGCATAAACCCTTTGGGAACAAACCAGGCACAAATTGCCTTGCAGGCTCTAGCTCAACATTCATTTTCTACTCATCCACAGAATGCTTTTGCGGTGCCAACTATAATCCTATCGTTTGGCAAAGATGTTTCTGGGGCAGTCTGCAAAACCAGACCTTTGCCTGAAGTGTAATTGATATTACAACCTCCATAACTGAGAATATGGATTGTTCTCCTCATCAGGAGTGGGGCAGGTGCGGGGAGACAAGAATGGTTGTTGCAAAGTGGAGAACAGGCTTTCACTGAAATTTTTATTTGACAACACTGCACTCTTAAGTGCCAATATTCTAATAAATATAATTTAACTACTTTTTATTCTTGATAACTAAAAATTTAAATTTTTCTAACATTACAAGTGTTAAAACTTGTATAGGACAAAGACCTCATTTGTGCACCAATCTTTCACTGCATGCATCTCCAGGGATGCTGTTGCTGCCGCCGGTCTGGGCATCACACTTTGAGAACCTGGGCTGCAGCTGGTCCAGGGCTGGAGCTGCCTTGTCTCCTGGGAGACGTCACCCCTTCTGTGGGTCCCCATACCCCTGTCTCCCCTTTTGCAAATGGCCCTGCTGTCCTCAGTTACCCTTTCTGTGCTGCTCCTGGCTCATACGATGCTTTTAACCTATTACCTTTAAAACAAATATATTTCCTTTCAAACAAGACAAAGAAAAAGAGAGAAACAAAAGCCCAGTTGTGGCCTTCCTAACTCCTACTGATGAAGATCAACGTGAAACAGCCTGGAAAATAGCATGACACTGCTTCCTTCCTGAGAGGAATCTGAGGAGTCATCAACCCTAAAGTCTGGTCAGCCTGTGATTCTGTCCCAACACTACAGTCAGGTCTGTTTTTCAACACCATAAAACGTGCACAAAATTAGACCACTTGGGTGTTCTCCACACCAGATCAGCCAGGGTTTCATGCCACAGTGGTGGAGGCGGCTTAGAGTGACATGCACAGTTCACCACACTCAGAGAGCTGCACATAGCCACCCTCCTCCTCATCTAACCCTCACTGCAAATAATACAATTCAGGTCACTTCTCAACACAAGGCTTCTTTCTGTAGGAGGTGAGCATGAGGACATAGCCACACAAGAAGGACAGGGTATCTGGAAGAAAGGCTGTGACCACAGGACTGCAGCTCACAGTTGCTCTAAGGAACTGTCCAGCTCTCAGACACTGCCTCAGCTCTCTGCAGATAAAAGGCTCTGGTTATTGACTGGCTGGTTACCAGAGGACATAGAACCTTCCAGGGGGTGGAAACTTGAGAAGGATGGAAACAAAACATGCTAATTATTTCCACAGATATTTGGTCTTTAGTGCTTGACAACATAAAAAAAGAACCCAAATGATACTGAATACTAATATTCCCAGTTCACTCTATACCATTTATTTCTGTTTTCCTGTTACATAGCCTCTTAAAGAAGGAAATGGTTTTAGGAAAAAGCAAATGGGAAACTGTCAGAGAGCTCAGCTTTCAGACACGGATGAAGATGCTCCTTGAGTTGTTGTGAGGGAAGCTCCCCCT
This sequence comes from Heterocephalus glaber, assembly GCF_053883595.1. NCBI lineage: Eukaryota > Metazoa > Chordata > Mammalia > Rodentia > Bathyergidae > Heterocephalus > Heterocephalus glaber. Next base: position 41,652,483 of record NW_028258147.1, on the reverse strand, counting down.
TGGATGTTTGATTGTCTAAACATGAAAATGCACGCACCGCACTGAGAACTGGCTTCCCCCCCAGACGTCAGGACACACACACCCACTCTCTACTCTGTGTACCAACTGACGCTCTGTGTCACAGAAACAGGAGTGTTAGCACCACACTCCTGAGCAGGTAGAGGATGTAGCCCACACATTCTTGCTGCAGGGGAGGCAATGGCACAGTCTGGAATCCATGCTTGGCTCTCCTAACCAATGATTTTATTGAAAGGAAGTCTGAGGGGCACAGTGGTGTGCTGGGCCCGTGCTGGCCAGAGGGCTGGCTGGAGCCGTGTTCGTTATTCTTTTTCCTGTGTGCAAGTTTTCCCTCCTTCTTCTGGTTTCCTTCCTCAGGGTCTCTGTCTCTCTTTCTCTTAGAATGTGTCCCCAAGAAAGGACCTGGACCTTCCGAGGTTTATACCATGTGGTCTCCTCCTAGAGGTGCCACCTGCTTTTAAAGGTGGTGAGAGGGTGGGGTTGTTACCATGGATGGCTTTGAAATCATGTAGGTGGTCCAGGCTTATCCATGGCCATGGGATTTAAGAATCAAGCTCAGCACGAGAGTCTCTGGTCACTATTGTTCAAACACCACTGTACAACCCGGGCAGATGATATCTTTCATCAGGGCCATTTGTCAGTGATATCTCTGTCAGAGGGGACTTTGTAACTCATGTGATCTACCCAGAAGCCCGTGATGTCCATTTCCAAATCCAGGTTTCTGATTTAGACTCTGGTGAGACAACAGTCACAATTAGGAACAGAGTTAGAATACACCCTTCTCAAACTTCATGGCCCCTCGTTTGCTTGCCTTGTATATAATAAAGCAAAACAAACAAACAAAAACAAGCCTTCCCCCTTTCTGTGCTGCCCAGGGCCTCCTCCTAGCCCACTCGTGTGAGATGCAGCATCTACCCTTGTCTTCAGTAGGCTTTCTATGCTTGTGAGCTCTACATCCATGGATCCAACCGAGGGCCAACAAAAATTATTAAAAATTCCCAAAATTTCCAAAAAGCAAAACTTAAATTTATCTCATACCAAGCACAACATTCAGTCCATGCAGAAAGTGGTGATTTGTAGGCACACCTTTCGGCAGCCTGCCATTATTACACAGATCTCCAGTCTCCTACTTGCACTCGTTTGAGGGTTGTTTGCTTCACATCTCATTTATGTGTTACATGCTTAAAATAATGGTTATGTTTGTACTAAACATGTACAGACTGGGTCTTTATTTACAGCCACTATCCTCTAAACTGCACAGTACAATAAACAACTATTTACACTGTATTGCATATTACATGTAGTTTAGAGATGACTTAAAGTATACAGGAGTATGTTATAGGTTACACACAAACACTACACCATTGTACGTGAGCAAGAGCATGTGTGGAATTTGGTATCTGTGGAGGGGAAAACTCTGGACTCAATCACCTGTGAATGCTCTGGGTTGCCTATAAGTATTTCTTTCAGGATGAATATGCAAGAAATTAACACTGACATTAAACATCAGATCCTATAGAGCATTACCCATCATTCTTGAGAGTTACCAAGGGTGCTTGCTAGTCTCTCAGCAACATTTTGTATGGTTTATTTTGAATGGAATCAACTCTTCCAATTTCTAATTCCTTTACTCCTTGTTCACAAAATGATTGATAGATTCAAGTTGGTTCCTCTTCAAACCTCTACCATTGAGTTCTTGCAGATTTAGGAATAATTCTATCTATATACCTGTATTTCCCTGAAAATAACACCTAGCTGGAAAATAATCAGCCTAGAAAACTATAGATCAAGTATGCCAGCCACAAGCAGCTTGTTCTTACCTTACCCTGGCTCCCTCTCCTTGGCCTCAGTCCTGAGAATTGACTCAGGCACAAGCTCATTCATCCTTAGCTCTTCCTGTCTATGGATCTGCAATCATGTGCCCTTCTTCCATAGGTTCCTTACTAAACTCTGCGAAAGCTTCTTGTTTTGGCTTCTGCCTCTGAATTTTTTTCTTAAATTCTTGTATTGGTACATTTTAGGAATACAATACATTTAAATTTAACATTGCGTGCTTATACCTGTACATGATGTATCTTGGTTCTTTTTTTTTTCCATTATCTGTGCACACTTCAACACCTCCACCCTTCCCTATTTATGAAGGCTTCATTTCCATTTTTTTTCTTTTCTCATAATTTTTCCTTTCGCTTCTTTCCTTTCTCCTTCCCCTCCCACCATCCTTACCCCTTTGGAGATTTTTCTTCCTATTTCAAATTATTAATTATTCATTTTAATCATTTTAACACTTATTTACACTTTCAGTTCCTCACACTAGAGAAACTATTTGGTATTTACACATGTGTGTCCTATTTATTTTACTTAAGAGTAGCGGGTCAGGGGGATTTAGCTCAGTGGTTTTGCTGCCTGCCTCATAAGCACAAGGTCCTGAGTTCGATCCCCAGTTCCAAAAAATAAAAACAAACAAAAAAGAGTATCACCTCAATTTGCATCCATTTGGCTATAAATGGCTCTAGTTTCTCATTCTTTATGGCTGAGTAGTACTCCATTTTATAAAAAACCCCACATCTTCTTTATCCAGTTTCCAGTTGATGGGCACTTGGGCTGTTTCCAAGCTTTGGCTATTACAAACTGTGCCGCTATAAACATGGGTGCACATATATCTCTGTGGTATGATTCTTTTAATTCTTTGGGGAAGATCCCCAGTAGGGGAATAGCTGGGTCAAATGGGACCTCTAGCCCTGGTTCTTTGAGGTATCTCCATACTGATTTCCACAGTGGTTGCACCAGTCTGCACTCCCACCAACAATGGAGAAGGGTTCCTTTCTCCCCATACCCCCGCCAACACTTGTTATTGGTTGATTTCTTGATAGCAGCCATTCTTTGTGAGGTTAGGTGGATTCTCAGTGTTGTTTCCATCTGCATCTCTCAAATGACCGTGATGTTAAACATTTTTTCACATGTTTATTTGCTGCTTTTACTTCTTTGTCTGAGAAATATCTGTTCATTTTAGATGCCTGTTTTTGAATTGAGTCTTTGAATTTGAGGGGTCTGATTTTTTTTTTCAGTTCTTTATATATTCTAGATAGTAGTCCTTTGTCTGAGGTAGAGCTGCTAAATTTTTTTTCCCACATTGTAGGTTGTCTCTTAGCTCTGTTGGTGGTTTCTCTTGCAGTACAGAAACTTCTTTTTTAAATTTTAAAAATAACTTTATTATCAAACACACACACACATACAAAAAATTAAAACCATTCAAAGAAGAACAATGCAAGGGGAAATAAACTATAATAATATTCAAATACAGTAGAACTCAACTGAAACAAAACTGAGAAGCACTTAAACATTTTTCCATATGACTTAAGAAAGCATCTCAAGCACTGACATGGCACCAGAGGATGTGATTTGTTTCAGAAAGATCCCCAAACCCAACACTGAACAAATAATGACCTGGAAAAAAACTCCAGTTAGTTATCAGACTCCACATAAGCCAAACTTCTCCCTAGTGTAAATTTCAATACAGTCATATGACACACAATGGAAACACAATCCAAGAAATATATTATTAGGCCATTTCATCTGTGTGTATCCTTAATTACAATTTCAGTTCCTCACACTAGAGAAACTATTCAGTATTTAGACACATGTGTCCTATTTATTTCTCTTAAGAGGATGGCCTCAATATGCATACGTTTAGCTTTAAGTGTCTCTAGTTTCTCATTCTTTATGGCTGAGTAGTACTCCATTTTATAAAAAAACACATCTTCTTTATCCAGTTTTCAGTTGATGGGCACTTGGGCTGTTTCCAAGCTTTTGCTATTACAAACTGTGTTGCAATAAACATGGGTACACATATATCTCTGTGGTATGATTCTTTTAATTCTTTTGGGAAAATACCCAGTAGGGGAATAGCTGGGTCAAATGGGACCTCTAAGCATAGTTCTTTGAGGTATCTCCATACTGATTTCCACAGTGGTTGCACCAGTCTGCACTCCCACCAACAATGGAGAAGGGTTCCTTTCTCCCCACACCCATGCCAGCATTTGTTATTAGATGATTTCTTAATAGCAGCCATTCTTTCTGGGGTGAGGTGGAATCTCAGTGTTGTTTTTTCTGCATCTCTCGAATGACCAGTGATGTTGAACATTTTTTCATATATTTATTTGCTGCTTTTACATCTTTGAGAAATATCTTTTGATTTCAGATGCCCATTTTTGAATTGGGTCTTTGAATTTTAGGGGTCTGATTATTTTCAGTTCTTTATATATTCTAGATAGTAGTCCTTTGTCTAAGGTACAGTTGCTGAAAATTTTTTCCCAGATTTTAGGTTGTCTCTTAGCTCTGTTGGTGGTTTCCTTTGCAGTGCAGAAGCTTTTTAATAAAATAAGATCCCAGTTGTTGATTCTTTGTGCAAGTTCTCGTGCCACTGGGATTTTATTCATAAAGTCTTTTCCTATGCCAGTATCTTCAAGAGTTCTACCTAACTTATCTTCCAGCATATTTAGTGTTTATGTCCTAATATTTAAATCTTTAATCCACTTCAATCTTAATTTAGTGAGTTGTGATAGGTATGGGCCTAGTTTTAATCTTTGGCAGGTTGAAATCCAGTTTTTCCAACATCATTTATTAAATAGGCTATCTTTCCTCCAATGAGGGTGGTTGGCTCCTTTGTGAAAGATGAGGTGGCTGAGCATATCTGTAGTTGTTTCTGCATCTTCTAATCTATTCCACTGATCCTCAGGTCTTTTTCTTTGCCAATACCATGCTGTTTTTATCCCAGTAGCTTTGTAGTATTGTTTCAAGTTGGGGAAAGTAATACCCTCAGCCATATCTCTGTTGCCTAAAATTTCTTTTGCTACTCTAGGTCACTTCTAGTTCCAAATGAATTTTTAGATTATTTTCTCTAGTTCTGTGAAATATATTGCTGGAATTTCAATTACCATTGCATTAAAACTATATAATAGCTTTAGAAGTATGGCCATTTTCACTATATTGGTTCTTCCTATCCAGGAACAAGGGATGTCTTCCCATTTTCTTATATCTTCCTTAATCTCCTTTTTCAAAGTGCAATAGTTTTCAGTGTAGAGGTCTTGTGCTTCCTTGTTAGACTGACTCCTAGAGATTTCATTCTTTTGGATGCTATTATAAAAGGAATTGTTTCCCTAATTTCTCTCTCAGTGAGTCTATTATTTGTATATAAAAAGGCTATTGTTTTTTGAGTGTTAACTTTATATCTACCTATTCTACTGAATCTGTCAATTAAGTCTAGAAGTCTTTTGGCAGAGTATTTTGGGTCTTCTATGTAAAGTATAATATCATCACCAAATAATGACAGTTTAACTTCTTCCTTTCCTATTTTTATTGATTTTATTTCTTTCTCTTTTCTAATTGGTGTGGCTAATGTTTCTAGAACTATATTGAACAGGAGTGGTGATAGTGGGCATCCTTGTTCCTGTTTTTAGTATGAAAGTTTTCCGTTTTTGACCATTTAGTATGACATTGGCTGTTGGTTTTTCACAGAGCCTTAATCAGGTTGAGATAAAGATCTTCTATTCCAAATTTCTGTGGGGTTTTTATTATGAATGGGTGTTGGATTTTGTTGAGTCCTTTTTCTGCATCTATTGAGATGATCATATGGATCGCTTCTCGGCCTTTTGGCTAAGATCAATTGAGATGATCATATGGTTTTTGTCCTTGGCTGTGTTAATACAGTGTATTACATTTATTGATTTACGAATGTTGAACCATCCTTGCATCCCTGGGATAAATCTGACTTCGTCAGGGTATATGATCTTCTTGATGACCCTCTCTGTTCTGTTTGCCAGTATCTTGTTGAGGATTTTTGCATCTATGTTCATTACAGAGATTGGTATGTAGTTTTCTTTTTTGGTTGGGTCTTTCCTTAGTTTTTTAATCAAAGTAACACTTGCTTTCAGGAATGAATTTGGAAGCCTTGCTTCTTTTTCAATTTCCTTGATGAATTTAAAGAGTAATGGTAATAGTTCTTCTTTAAATGTCTTGTAGAATTCAGCAGTGAAGCCATCAGGACCTGGGGTTTTCTTTGTGGGTAAATTTTTTATTACATTTTCAATTTCACTCATTGTAATTGGGGTGTTTAGAATTTCTATATCTTCTTCATTTAACTTTGGCAAGTCATATGTATCTAGGAATCTGCCCATTTCTTCTGTGTTTTCCATTTTGTTAGAGTACAGGTTCTCAAAGTAGGTATTGATGATCCTCTGGATTTCTGCTGAGTATTTTGTGACTTCACCTTTTTCATTCTTCATTGCTTGGGTTTGAGTTTTTTCTTTCCTTTTTTTTGATAAGGTTGGCTAAAGGTTTATTGATTTTATTTATTCTTTCAAAAAAACAACTCTTGGATTCATTGATTTTTTGTATCATTCTCTTAGTCTCCATTGCATTGATTTCTGCTCTGATCTTTATAATTTCCTCTCTCATATGAGCTTTGGGTTTGTTATGCTCTTCTTTTTCTAGGAGCTTGAGGTTCTGCATTAGGTTATTTATTTGAGTTCTCTCTGTTTTCCTAATTTGGGCATTTACTGCTATGAATTTCCTTCCGAGAACTGCTTTCATTGTGCCCCATAGATTCCTGTATGTTGTACTGGGATTATCATTTACTTGTAGAAACTATCTAATTTCTGCTTTAATTTCCTCTGTCACCCATTGGTTGTTCAGGAGTGTGTTTTTCAGTTTCCATGTGTTTGTGGGTGTTTTGTGGTTTCTTATGTTATTGATCTCCAATTTTATTGCACTGTGGTCTGATAATACACAGGGGATAACTTCAATTCTTTTACATTTACTTAGACATGCCCTATGAGCTAGCATGTGGTCTATTTTGGAGAATGACCCATGTGCAGCTGAAAAGAATGTGTATTCTGATTTTGTAGTGTGGAACACTCTGTAAACATCCACTAAGTCCATTTGTTCAATAACTTGGTTCAGTTCTTTAATTTTGCTGTTAATTTTTTGTCTAGATGATCTGTCTATTTGTGATAGTGGGGTATTGAAGTCCCCCACTATAATTTAATTAGTTCTTATTTGGTTTTTCATGTCCATTAATCTTTGCTTTGTATAGTTGGGGGCATTTGTATTTGGTGCATACATATTTATGACTGTCATCTCTTCCCTTGGATTGTTCCCTTCACAAGGATGTAGTGACCATCTTTGTCTGTCTTAATTAGTTTTGGGTTGAAATCTACTTTGTCTGCAAATAAGATTGCTACCCCTGCTTTTTTCTGGGTTCCTGTGGCATGGAGAACTGTTTTCCATCCTTTTACTTTCAGTATATGAATTTCTTTTTGAATTAGGTGTGTTTCTTGCATATAGCATATTGTTGGATTTTGCTTCTTAATCCATTCTGCCAGTCTATTTCTTTTGATTGGTGAATTGAGGCCATTAACATTGATGGTTATAATTGATAGATATTGACTCATCCTTGTCATGATGTTTTACTGTTGTTGGCTCTTTTTAATTTTTCCCCCTTTCCCTTTAGTTTCTTATCTTTTCTGGTGGTTTCCCTCTGTTGGGGCTCATGGAGTTGTGACCTTCACTGTTTTTTTCTATCACATTGTTTAGAGTTGCTTGGAGTGCTGGTTTGGTGTTCATGAAATTCCTCAGTATTCTTTTTCGTGAAAGTATCTAATTTCCCCATCAATTTTGAAAGATAATTTTGGAGGCTACAACAGTGTAGGTTGGAAGTTATTTTCTTTTAGGGCTTGAAATACCTCACTCCAGGCCCTCCTTGCCTTGATGGTTTGTGTTGAGAAGTCTGCTGTGATTCTGATGGGCTTTCCTTTGTATGTGATTTGTTTCTTTTCTCTGCTTGTATGATTTTGTTCTTCTGTTGGGTTTCTGGGATCTTGACTATTATATGTCTAGGTGTGGATTTTTTTTGATCATGGCTAGGTGGAGTTCTATATGCCTCACTTATCTGTATGTCAAATTCTTTACCTCCGTTTGGGAAGTTTTCTACTGTTGCTTCTGTGAACAGTTTTTTAATGTCAATCGTACTTTCTCCTGTTTTTTGTGGACTCCTATCAGCCTTATGTTATTCTTCTTTGTATCATCTAGCAGCTGCTGGATTGTTTTCTCATGGTCACTTACTATTTTTAAGAAACCTCTGCTTTCGTGGTCCTTTACCGCAATCCTGTCTTCTATGTCTGATATTCTATCTTCACATTCCCTTAATCTGCTGTGCATCCTTTCAATGGAGTTTTTAATCTCCTGGATATCTGTTTGAATCTGTTTCATGGATTTCACTTCTTTCTTATGCTGGACATTCATGACTTCCAGCACGTTTCTGAGCTCATCTATTTTTAAAAAATCTTTTTCTATTCTAGAGCCTCTAATCATGTCTTTCACTCTGCTCACCATCTCTGTAGTTATCTGGGAGATTATTTCTGCTTTGAATTTTTCTAGAGCCTCATTCATCTGTTTTGTTACATCCTGTGCTATCAGTTCGGGGTGTCCAGGTGGTTGATTATCAGACTTTTCTACCTCATTTCCCCTAGAATTTTCCTTCTGTGTGGTGGAAGTCTGAATCTGTGCCTTTCTTAAATGTCTTCTCATTTTTGTTTTTGGTACTGTCCTTGGTTTTATTCCTGGGTTGATACTTCGAAATTGCTTATTGCAAGTATCTTTGTTGCTTGTAATTAGAACCCTTATGGAATGATTGCTTCTCAGAGGTGTCTTCCAGATATAGCTGGTCTTTAAGTTTTGAATCTCTAATGACTCTGAGGCTATCTAATTTTCATTATACCAAGAAGGACAACTGATTAGATCAATCACAACACCTTAGCCCAAGTGATATAATCAGCAACACCATAGCATCAAGTACATCTCAGGAAATGACAATTTGTGAAAGCTATTAATCTATCACCTTTAACTGTGTGAATTAAATAAAAAATGAGGACCAACCCAACATATGTTTATAGTGAATAAATTCTTCAATATAGCAACTTTTCCCTTTGGGATGGGAAGTTAGAAGGAGTTGGCAAAGGAGGGATAGATAGGTATAAGGAAGGGGAAGGTTAACAGTGAGGCCAGAGGACACAGGTGAGAGATGGAAAAAGAGAAGAAAAGAAAAATAAAGAAGAAATCCTGGGGCCGGGGATTTAGCTCAGTGGTTTTGCTGCCTGCTGCACAAGCACAAGGATCTGAGTTTGATCCCTGGTAAAAAAAGAAAAAGAAAAGAAGAAGAAATAAGAGTTAGGGCTAGAATAGGAACAAAAATGGAGGTGAAGAACAATGTGGGACAGCAAGAGAGAAAGAGAGAGAGGGGGGGGAGAAAGAGGGAGAGGGAAATGAAAGAGAAACTAAAAAAAAAGAAGAGAAAAATAAAACTTTGAAAAAGTAGGAAAAAATTAAATATAAGAGCTCCAAAACCCAATAATAATAATTTTGGAAATAAAAAATAAAAATGAAAATGACGGGCCTCCTTCAGGCTATGTCTCTGCTGTCACAATAGACAATGTGGGCAGCAGTGTGCAGATATAAGTCAATGAATCTCAGCAAGCCAGTCGCAGACCTGTGAGATTCAGGCAGATTTCTGGCGGCAAGTTCCAAGTTGAGCTGCCAGTCCTCCTGTAGGGTTGAACTCTGCCTTTTCCCTGAAGATAGTCCCGGTTCCGATGGGAGGTGATGATCCCTCCAACTTACCAAGTGCGGTGGTCTGGTGTCCCCTGTGTCTTTGTAATGTGGAACCAGGTTAGAGGTACAGCCAGGAGGCCAGAGGTAGGGTGGGGGGTGGTGGGGGTGGGGTGTCCTGCAGGCACCTGCGTGGCTAAGCAGATCGCCGCCGTCGGCTTGGCCAGTGGCGAGGGGTCCTCACCTTCTGGCTGCTTCCCACCTGTGTGTATGTTTCCCCGCCCACCTTTACACAATTGTAGTGCTTTTGTATCTCTAGATATGGAAGAATAGTCCTCCTGTTTCCCCACCAACAACTTATTTCCTTGCCTTCTTTTTTGGTTTACATATATTAATAAGCTTTATTTGTGTGTTTGATTTTTAAAGAAAAAGCAACTTTTCAGCTACATTTCAGACAGATGGGCAGAAGTTGGTCAAATGAACAAAGGGGATGGCATTCCTGTCCCAAAGAGTCACAATCAGAATTTGATATTATTTACATTTTGGGATCCTGGACAAGATATGTGACTTTAGAGCTTCCATATCGTCACCTATAAAGTCTTGCCATGTCTATCCTGGGAAGAATAAATAAGATAACATAAAATATAAGTTGATAACTTTGAATGTGAATTTGCTTGTCACAAGGATGTGGGATGTTTGGTGCCATAACAGATGCTGGAGACTTGCTGAGGAATTCACTTCTAAACATCTAAGCCTGATTATGGCCAAAAATGTCACTGAAGAGCTTTATTCTGGCTGCTGAATTACACTCAGCTGGTGAGCACACCAAGCAGAGAAGCTGAAGAGTTGATGTACCTCCCCAGGCTTGTTAGGTTGGTAGGTGCATGTTCCTCCTTTTCACCCTAGGCCTACTCTGTGCTCTCCAGGGGAGCTTCCTAAGGTCTCTCAGCCTGGCCACCCAGGCAGTAAGTGATAGATATCACTTTTCTGGCCCCTTTCCTTCCCTTTCTCATATCCCCAGCTCCTGGCAGTGCGTCCCTGGGTCACCTTGCAAATCAGGGTCAGATTCTCATCTGCATGACTGCTGAGTCAGGGCCCTTAGTGGTCCTCAAGGTAGTCACTCTGCAAACAAAGTTACCCATGGCAGTCAGGTGGTGAAGAAAGCAAACATTCACTGGCTGCTATTATTTTTCACAAGACTCTTTAGGCTCTTCTTTATGTTAATATATTTGCCTTTTTTCTTTTCCTTTTTTAGTAAAAGGAGAGGTCACACACAACCAGAAGCTCTGCAGCCTGTGTAGTGACCCTCAGCACTGGTTCCCAGGGCAGTGACCTGGGAAGCATGGAGAGGTAGGCTGTCAGTGTTACCTCTTAGATGTGAGTAACCCAAGGGTTTTGTGAAGAGGAGTGAGAGGTCAGCCTGGACTGTGGAGCAGCCCTTGCTGCAGACACACTTCCCTTTCTAAGCAAACGGCTAAGAAGCCTGTGCGTCTGTGGAGGCGGAGGTGAGATGTTATGGCCACAAGCCAGGGAGTGCAGGCAGGTCCTAGAGGTGGGATGGCTAATGGTACATTCTTCCTGGAGGGGCAGACCTACCCAGTACTTGGATTTCACCATGTAGTACAGACTTCAGACTTCTGGCCTCCGTGATTGTGAAAGAAAAGCTTCCTGTGGCTTTTAGCTACCAAGTCTGTGGTAGAAACTGATACAGAGAGATAACTGAGGGATGAACAAAGGATATAGATAGCTGGAGATGGCTGGAGCATCTGCCTAGACTGAGGTTATTTTTTCCGATTTCTGAGCCATGTCAGGGCCCAGCTCCACTCTTCCAGTGCCCCCAGGTCTGTGGAAGCCTCATGGCCATTCCATGGGCCGAAGAGGAAGCCATAGCCTGTCCGAGGAGGGAGCTCAACCTCAACCTCTGTTCTTTGTCATGATGTGAGTGCAGCTCAGTGGGAGACAGAGCACTTGCCTGGCATGGACAGGACCTGTATTGGAATGTCAGTACCCACCTCTCCCCTACAAAGCAACAAGAAGTTCTGTCTCTGGAGTACCCTTTTGACCAGACCCTCCTGAAGTCTTACTCATTTCTACAAAGCTGCCTTGGGGCTCTGCCTGCTGCCTCTTGAGCAAATTCAAAGGCTTTTCTGTCCTGAAAGCCCCATGAAGTCCCAGGGCCAGTCCTCCCTACATATATGCAGTGTTAGGGAAGGAAATGATAAAATGTCAATAGAGGTTACTTTTCCTTCTGGATTAATTTTAGACAGAATTACAAAGCACTCTAGCATGTAGGAGTAATGGAAATATCAAAGCCTATGAGCTTGCTATAAATTTGTTTTCCATCACTCCAAAATGTTTTAAGTAGAAAAATTTGGAAATTAAGAGCATTGTGGAGCCAAATAGTTTTAATGGAGCTGATGCAAATTTAACTTTCTGGCCCAGTTAGAAGAGATTAATTAATAGCTCTGTTTGGGCATAGTTGCAGAATCATAACCAGGAAGCATGGGGTTCAGCGGGACAGAATTTACCTTGCTGAAGGTGTGATCACATCTGAGAGCACTGACGGTGTGTGTGGTGGCCGCCTGCCTCCTCCTTGTGCTGTGGGGTGGGGATGGAAGACATAAATGACTCGGGTCAGACATGTGGCTGAGACAGAAATGATCATGTCTGTGAAAGCAGCACATACCCAACAAGGAACATTTCATCTTCCCCCCATGTCTGCCCTCTTTGAGGGAATAAACTAATCCAGTACTTGTAGCCAGAAATTAAGTTTTCTACATCTGAATCAGTTACCTGGCATTCAATTTCACTGTCACCAAGAGGTGAGGAGAAAATACATACAGGTCTCTGCATTTCATGTTACATCATAGCCTCTAATTCCACAACAGAAAAGTGTTTCCTCTCAGTTCATAGGCATGCCACAGCCCTCTCAAGGGCCAGAAGCAGACACGCATTTGTGTCAGAAGTTAATACTTTCATAAAACTTAAGATTCTTTTTTTCAATTAGAGAGATTTCATCTGGAGTTATTCTAATTTCTGAACAATTAAGTTCCTTTAGTAATTCCAAACAAGGTTTTTCTTAAAGGTGTAGAAAAAAATCAGAATTGATCAAACAGTTTTCTAAAAGCACTTATGGACTAAAGCTGGAATCTCTTTTTCAGATGAGAAGTAAACAATTTCTATTTCTCAGATTCCCCAATTACCCTTTGCTAATCCTTCGTAGTTGTTCCAGAATACTCAGACAAAAAAAAAAAAAAGCTAAAGGTGAAAATATGGTCATTTTCAAATACTTGCCTACATTATCTTTTAGTTTTCACTGGCAGTGAATTCTCATGATCTTTGTTTGTTTGTTTGTTTTGAGACAAGTTATCACTATATAGCTCAGACAGGCCTTGAACTTGCAGTGATCCTCCTGCCTTAGCCTCCCAAGTATTGAGACTACAGGCGGGCTCTACCACACCAAGCTTCATGATTAATTGTTGAATCACTTACACCGCAAACTGGAAAAGGTCTCAAAGATTGTACAGACCAGCCACCTCATTTTAAAATCCCTACAGCCACATGCAGTTGAATGGCCACTGAATTTCTACTTGTATACCTGCAGCAATGGGGGCAGAGCACCTGCTGTTAAATCCATTCCTCTTTGGCTGTCCCTATTTGAAAGACTTCCTCTATGATGAACTGAAATTGGTTTCCCAGAAACTTCTGACCATCAGTTCACAGAATTACCAGTGGTTGTCAGAACTGCAAAGGTCTTTCTAGATGTCATCTTCTGATGTTTTCCAAACTGAACAAACCATCAGTGGGTTATACAAATCAATTTAGTAGAGTGTAACCAGCACTTTATGGAAATGAAATAGAATGTCATATGCATAACCTTTCCAAGGAAACATTTTGTTTTGTAATGTTTTGTCATATGTACTTAAAATTTTTTTGATTCTAAATTGCACTGCACATTTTGTTTCTTGCCACAGATAATTCAGAAACTTAGAAAACACTGATACTGTTTATATCTTCTTTTTGCAAACGTGATAAATTGGGCTCAGAAAAGTACAATGATTTGTGTAAGAGCCCACAAGTGGCCAGGGAAGAGTCCAGCTGGAATTCTCTGAACCTGAATCTACTGTTCTTTGTGGACACCATAAGACAAGGCATTGCTGGGAAAGTCAAATTCCTCTGCCACGTATTTGTCCCCCAGAGATTTATTAGCCTTCCCACCCCTTGAATTTTCTCTTCTTCATAAAAAACATTCCTACTTTAAAAATAATGCCTCAAACAAAATGCCTGAAGCCCTCAGTCTTCCTCTTTTGCTGTCTTCTATTTCTTTTTTCTAGTACAGGGAATCCAATGCAGGACCTTGTGCTGTTGCAGAGCTAAAAAAGTTTTAAATGAGCCAGTAGGGTCATCATGCCCATTGCTGCAGGCACTCTGCCTCCATAAAGGCAATCTAAGTTTGCATTATCATGTTTGGGAACCATATCATATATTTTTGTTTATTTTTTGAGACAAGGTTTTGCTAAATAGTTCAGCCTGGCCTTGAACTCACTGTGCAGCCCAGGCTGCTCTCAAACTAGAGATGATTCTCCTGCCTCAGCCTCTTGAGTGCTGAGATTCTGGGGATGCGCTGCCACACCTGGATTGGGAAGCTATATCATATGATAGAGTCTTATTGAACTTATTTTCAGTTCAACCACTTAATGCCTTTTACTAGTGGTTGGAAAAAAGGAAAGGAGTGAGTCAGGACAGCAAAGAAAGAAGAAAAGCAATTAGCATTTATTAAGTGCCTCCCACACTCCAGGCACGTTCACAAGGGTTATCTGCTTTCTCAGCATTATTTTGCAAGGTATTTATTAGCATTATTATGTGGTTGATAAACGATGTTCAGAGATGTCAAGATATTTGCCAAGATCAACTTACAATGGCAGAACCAGGGCTTGAGAAGGATTTGAATGTGGTTTGTTGTTCCACCATACAACAAAGGGCTCCCTCCACTGTGAATTTATATCTGTTTGGTTTGCAGGAACAAGTATGGTATCTTAATTCTTCACTCCTCAAAGGTAGGCAGGCTGTCGGCCCCTCACCACAGAGCCTTCTGTAAATGCTGGTGGTGTTTGTTCTCATTCCACAGACCATTCTAGTCCCAGTCACTTACCAAGGGCTCTGCTCTCCAAGGACGGACTGACTCACCTTTTCTTTTCATATCATTTTCCTGCTGTATTCTACCTGGGTCTTCCACAAAACAAAATCAGATTTTCCTCATTTCCACATGGAGTCTACTCACAGGAAAAACACACTGTGCATGTTTTCACTGTGGAGATGTCGGTGTGCACTTGGGTTGATAACAGGGAGGGTTTACTCCCCATCCTGCTAGCTTTGATTCATCTTCCTCCATCCCTAATGCAATTTAAAAATTTCCCTCTGTCATGCAGGGAAGTTTTAACCACAACCAGTCTCTGGGGACCTCATCTCTCTCTCTCTCTCTCTCTCTCTCTCGAGAGTTATTCCAAACAAATACGGGATTCTTCTTTCAAGAATTTCTGGTGCATATAGCTGTCTCCCTCTCATTATACCATTATTAAATTTCATGCTATCGTACAATATTTAAAAGGAACCCTTTTCAGCCTAGTTTTGGCTGAGTCTATAGAAGCTGTGAATAATAAATCAGGCACCAAATGCCCAAACATTCCAAAAAGAGAGAGAATAGACAGAATGCAGGCCATGCAGAGCTTACAGAAGTCTGGCAGCACCAGCCTACCTCTCTCAGGAGAGTGTGGAGGACCGGGCTGGGGGAGTGATGTAGTGCTCTGGCTCCCTCCTCCTGTTCCCTGGGGAGAGGGCTGGATTTGCCTTTCTTCTGTCAAGTCAAATGAGAGGAACTTCAGAGTGGCAACTTAAGAGAGTTGTCCTTTGCCCCATGGAGTTTGGGAACTCAAGGACTATTGTTGGACTCCTGCAGGAAACATCTACCGAGAGGAGAGCATGTGCCAGCGAATGAGAGGGCAACAGATCTGGGTCTTTAGCCAGCTGCTAGACCACTGAGCAAGAGCAGAGGTCCATGCTTCCCAGGGTGTGGACCTGCCAAAGGAAATGGGGTGCCCTTACCACCACCATCTTATCCAGCGAAGTCTGAGCTAGATGGGGAATGACTCTGGAGTGGTCAGCTATAGAAAAGCTCTTTGCCAGCCGAGGAACTTGCAGGTAGAAGCATCTTGCAGGAGGCCACAGAAGCAGCCCACTGGGGAGAGATAGCTGCATGCATCTCTCACGCACAGTCCCACTGACGGACCACTGCTGCAGCCGCCCGCCTCTGCTCATCTGCTTTGTCCCTGAAGGGACCAGGAACTGGAGGGAGCTGCGGAGTGGGGAGAAGCTGAGTCTCTGTCCCCTTGCACCATAATTGTAAGCCTGGGTGTTTCTGAACTGACTAGGGTGAGCAGAAGCCTCAGTTGGACAACAGTTCAGAGTTTTGCTCCTTGGAGTTGTGGGGTTAGAGAGCCGAGGACATTTGAATGCTGCAGTGAAGGAACTATTTGATTACTTTCTAAGAGTAACCTAAAATGCTATAGAACGAGCCCAAGGTTTCATTCAGCACCGATAAAGTACGGGTCAATGGTGCTAGTTTAGGAGGGACCATGAGAAGAATTTTAATTGTTTTTGCTATAAATTATCAATGCCAGTTGCTCAGTTAGCAATGAACCAAGTAGGACTGTCATGATAGCCGAGAAATTTCTTTCCTCTTTCTACATGCTGCCTTCCCACCCAGTTTCTTTTCTTTTTCGTACGTGAAAAACCTTTTCTATGAACATGGTAAGAAGTCACTCTGGGAGGCCAGCTGCTGGCTTGGCTGTGACTTTGTATTTTGGTTGGGTTGTTGTGACAGGTGATGGGGTCTCTATAAATGAATGCCATTAACAGATCCTGCATTTATGCAGCATTCTGAAACAGCAGTCTTCTTGTTAGAGAAAGTACTGCTAAAATTTTGAAATACTGCAATAGATGTTAGTAATAATGTGACTTTTCTTGTCATTGATGTCACCATTGGAATAGAGCTTTAAAATAAATATATAATGATTACAAGCCAGGGTATAGCTTTACAAACTCTTCCTATCAATATAGTGAAATAGTGGTAGGAAAGAGACTAAAAATACAATCTTGAATATTATTTTAGCTGAAAGAATTGCTTTGAGGAAGTAAGTGGCTATTTTAAGTCTATTTTGGAATGAATATTGCATTTCTTCTTCTTAGATTATAAAAATCTATAACATCAAGGACCACAAATATTACTTATCTACACTGGGCTTGCCCTGAAGATGTTGACAGGAGGGCTGCACTTAAATGCAGGTCCTGAGCTCCCAGTCTTGTTCTGCTTGAGCTCCTGCTCCTGTTTTCTTTAAATCAGGTCAATATTTCTTTCCAGACAAACTATAGTATTCAGTACCATGTGAAGTCTCATTATAAGGGGGGACTTCCTCAATAAAACAGTACTAAATTTCACAAGGATGCTACTCTTTTGCCAAGATCATTCCTACAGAAATAGAACATTAGAAAATGCAACCAGAAGAAATGGCAAATGTCCCTAATAACGAGGCATTTAAAAGAGATGTATTTTTATTTTTTGGAAAATATCCTCTTTGATACTGCATTTATATTCTAATGTGTTGTCTTAGTATAGATTCTCTTAAAGGCAGACACTGAGACACTGGCTCAGCCGTAGGAGATTATTTGTGTCAATCCCAGGAAATAAGGGAAGGGACCAAGAACACAAGAACAGAGTGGAGAAGGGCAAGCGGCTGAGCCAGGTCCTCTGTGACCTGCTGAGTTCAGTCCCGCTGGGAAATTGTGGTGCCAGGAAGGTGCCCCTGCCAGTTATTTCACCTGGTGGTCAAGGGTGTGAGCTCCAGCACCTGTCCTCGTCTGGGGGCTGCTTTCCTCTCTGGCACTTCCGTCCTGCATGTGCTGGGCTGAATGGGTTAAGAGCCGTGGCTGGTGGCTGGTGGAGGGAAGGGCCAAGAACCTAAGATGGTCTGGCCACAGCTTTTTACGCTTGGGCTGATGAAGCTTGCAAAGAAGGTGGGGGAGGCCTGCTGGGAATCATGAGCCATGTTGGTACGGAGAGAATCTGTACTTTCTGGAGGTGAGCAGGTGTTACTTTCAGAAACCAGTGAGTCGTTGAGCAGAGCACCGGAAGGACTCTGTGAAGCCATCAGACCTGCCCACTGAGATGTCACCTGACCCCAGGAAAGGAGGGAGAGGTTAAGCCAAGACCAAGGTTAGGCATGGGCTGCAGGCCAGGAGGAAGGTCTGTCTGCAAAAGCCCGAGCAGCCCTGGTTTTGTGTGCATAAACCCTGTGCTCAGAAGCTTGGAGAACTGGAAAGGTTTTATACCTTATTGGGAAAGATTTAGTGGGAATATTCTTTAAATTTAAGGACCCTTTGAAAGTTCTTTTCCCCTCCTAGGATGACCTGTGAATTTGAGTATTGGTTGCCTTGGAGAGCTAGCAAATGCTCACAGGCAGTTGCTCCCTTTCATTGCCAAGGTAGCACTTAGAGATCTCTGTACTGTCCTCTGAACAAATGTGGCAACCCAATAATCTAATTTGGTACCTTGTAAATGATTGTATTCTGTCTCTTGACATTTATTTTTAAATTCTACGAAAAAGCCAGCTCACAGGATCTTGCATGTGGGTTTTTTTTTCCTCCAGTATTTCTGCTGTTCCCCAGCTGTTTGAAACATGTTGTAGCTTTGGCTTCTTCCAACTACCTCCTATGATGAAGATTACCTTAATTACTTGTTTGTGGAACATTCAGTCAGAGACAGAATATGCTGTAACAATTACCAATAAGTGAAGGCTGACATTTTACATTCCTTGTTATTCCATTAGCAGTTTTTTTCTGATTTTTTTATTTGATTCTCCCCCCTTCTTGCCTTGAAGCCTAAATATCTTTTGGTACTGGGGATTGAACTCGGGAACTTGTGCTTGTGAGGCAGGCACCAGAACCACTGAGCTAAATTCCCAGCCTCTAAATATCTTTTGAAGTTTCATAGTCACAAATCTATCATCTTCTAAAGGGCTACATCAGAGTCAGAGAAAATGATTATTCCTTTCAAATAATACTCAATAACAATTTACTGAGCATCTGTTATATACTGGACACTAGTCTAGGTACAGGGAATATAGATGTTAATTTGTCAGATTAGGTTTTGCCCCTGGTCTAAGGTGCCTATATTCCAGTGGAGGAAACAGAAAATAAACACACACACACACACACACACACACACACACACTCGCACACTTAAGAAGCTTATCCCACAGGGATGATGCTGTGAAGAAAATAAAGCAGCAACTGTAAACAAGCAATGTTATCTTTTTGTGTTTTTTCTTCTAAGAGCTATTGTAAATTCATAAAAATTACAAATACCATAATCTCTCCTTATCTGTCAGACCACATCTGTAGTTTTATTTTCTGATTTTACTTACTGGGGGCCAAATGCTGTCTAAAAATGTTAATATTTGTCTCGACTCATTCCAGAGAGAGACCACACACACATAGATTTTTTTATGGTTAATGTTTAAATTAAATTTATTGCAAGAAAAGACACATTGGCATTAACCCCCCTCAAAGTACTCCCCCTCACTTTGAACACACTTGTCTTTGTATAGATTTTATGATAATGTATTCTTGTAATTGTTCTATTCTATTATTACTTATTATTGCTAATCTCTTACTGTGTCTAATTTACAAGTCACTTTATCATAGGTGTGTATGTATACACTCTTTTGGAGGTTCACCGATGATGTTTATTTATAAGTATATGGATGAAGATTCAGTGACTATATACAAGAACGGTGTGTGTTTCTGTGCATGTTGCCATTTAATCACATAGTGTTATGCATTTTTGGCTTTATTTATTTTTTTGAAGGATTAAAAGTTTTTGTGTATGTGAAAATTATTGAATCATATGTAAGATGCTAAAAAGCCACAGGATAAATGTTAATGAAGAAAGAGCAACTGGCTATTACACTGAAAAAAGATTTGCTGTTGATGATGAAGATAAATAGGAAAAACTGAATAATTAGAAACATAATTGGAAACATTGAGAAGAATAAAATTCAATGGATACACACAAGCTTAAGAGTATTATGTAGGGAAGGTACTAAAATTGAGAGCTTCAAATGGAAGATGTGGGGATAGCCTTGAAAAATGTTGGATAAAGTCCTCAGTGCTGTCAAGATGGACAGGTTTCTCTGGGACACTGTCTGGGACAGCCACTGAATAATAAAGTCATTGTTCATATCCATGAAGAAACAACCCACAAAACGTACTGAAAAGCGCAAATCGGCAATGACTTTCATGGTGCAGGGTGCAAGATTAAGTCATCAGCTGGAAAGGATCCAGACTATTTTCAGATATTTGGCCTGATAAACAAATGCATCAATATTTTATTAATAGCCTTCTTAATGTGTATCTTAGACAGCATAAGTTATTGTTAATTCTCCTATAAAGAAATGAAAGTTCTAATAGGCAGAGCCGCTAACCTACTGGAAATCTTTGGGATTCTAACCCAGGCAGTAGCAGCTTCAGAATAAGAAGAGCAGAAAGAAAGATAGCTGGACCTGAAGCACAGGTCACACGGCATTTTAGAAACTCTTCTAGGGCTTGTTTCTCCCTGTATTGGCTTCAAGATGAAGTGTGAATCTGAGGGTCACATTTATCTGGAACATTGATAAACTCATGGCTATATGAGGTGCTAGCAGGGAGCAACCAGGATCATGGATAAGATAATGGCTTCTTCAAAGGAGGAAAAGTTGAAGACACTGGATTCATCCTTCAACAGAGAGGGATGGTGTTCCTCCAATAGCCAGGGAGGCATTGCCCTGGAGACACAGCCATTAACAAAGCAATGGAATCCCCTCCTTTCAGAGCTCTATTTTGATGGAAGTGATGGACAAGTAGCAAGTAGATAGCTTTAATGTAGCACATTAATATTTATAATATAGATTAAGAACCAAGTACCATGGGAGGGAGGAGTGCCTGATTCAGCCTGCGAGGGTTGAGGAGGTAGTCTGAAACATGAGCAGGAGAGGTCCATTTAAGGGGGAAAGGGAGCTTTATAGGCAGAGAGCATGGACAGAGGTTCACATGGGAGAGCAAGATGGGCTTGGGACCTGGAAGTAACTCGAGTGTGATGAATTTCGTGTGAAAAGTAAGGGATGGTGAGTGATGGTCATGGAGAAAGAAGCAAGGATCGCATAATGAAAGGCCAATAGCCTGTAGAAATCAACCTCTGTTTCGAAGGCAGTGAGATGCTATGTGAGGGCCTTTTTAAATGAAAATGTTTATGATGGAAATAGTATTAAGGCTAATGTATCACAAATGGGTTGCAGGAGGCAAGAAGGTCTCACAGGACAGCAGGAATAATGTAAGAAATAATGACATAATGGACTTGAAAATGGAGAGGAATTGGTAGTCACTAGATGAATTAGACAAGATTTAATGTTTGCTAATAGGTGGATGTCTTCAGATCTCTGAAAGACAGGTAGAACATTTTCTGGGCTTATGGAAGAATGAGGCTATTGGATGGTGTTTTAGCCAGCTTTATATTACTGTAACAGATGCTTGAGAGAAATTATTTTTTTTAAAAAGGAAAGGTTTACTTTGGTTCATGGTTTCAAAGGTTTTAGTCCGTTGTCAGTTGGATGTATGACTTTGAGGCTTGTGGTGAGGTAGTATGCTCATCATGGTAGGGAGCACATAGTGCATCAATCTACTGACCTCATGGTAGCCAAGAAACAAAGAGAAAGACAGGAAGGGGCTCTAATCCCCCTCCCAGGGCACACCCTCAGTGATCTAACTTCCTCCACCCAGGCACCGCCTCTTAAAGGTGTCACCAACCTCCTGGTAGCACCACTGCCTAGGGACCACTCCTTTACCACATGGGACATTCCAGATTCAAACTATGGCAAGTAGATTTGTGCCTTATAAACAAGCAAAACTTCCAAATAATGAACATGGTTCAACAATGGCTGGGCTAACTTAAGAGGTTCTCAGTCCCGGTAATGACAGGGACTTTTCAAATAGAAGCTAGGACAAGAGCCTTTCAGGGATTCCATAGAGGATATTCTTGTATGCCACCTGGTCTAGGTGACTTTAAATGTCTATGTAAGTTCTGAACTTCTGTCACAGTTGACACGATTCCACATGGCATTCCCCCAAGCTGTCTCCAGGCCAGCAGTGATGTTCTGATAATCACCTAGAACTCTATCTGTTGCTTCTACACTTCTTGTTCTAAATTAGAAGATTTAAGGATGCAAGGAGAGCAGTGGAGAAGGAACAAAGTTATTAAATCTTGCTTTTCTTGCCCTTTCTGTATCTGTCCACCATGGTGACTGTGGAATAGTATGAAGAAGTCAGAATTGAACGCAAGATTTTTCAGCTTCTGATTTCATGTGTTCTGCTCACTTGATTTATTGCCAAACAATCCGATTTAAATTGAAGTAGACATTAACAGCTTATAGCACACCATGTTTGTTAACTCTGATTTTCTCCAAATTTGCTAAAACCACACAATGTAGAACATCAAATACCAAGAGAAATTCCATCATGATCAAACACAGTGTAGATCCATTAATTCAGACAACAAATCCTAACCTGAGGACAGCGGTACATTGATCCCCGGATCCAACCTGGGTGCTTTTTCCATAGAGATTGTCAAATCTCCAACTCATCAACTTGTGTTGGGGTCTCTTCAGTATGAGAAAAGTGGA
Source organism: Heterocephalus glaber (assembly GCF_053883595.1). Lineage (NCBI taxonomy): Eukaryota > Metazoa > Chordata > Mammalia > Rodentia > Bathyergidae > Heterocephalus > Heterocephalus glaber. The sequence goes on along the minus strand of NW_028258147.1, from coordinate 41,630,098 downwards.
AGCATCTTCTCCCTTCCCCATCCTAATTCCTAATGGTTACCTTGCCTAGTGCAAGCCATCTGAAGGTACATAGTTCAGTGACATTCATTTATTTTAACTAGGGTGTAAATGTACACAGATTTTTAAACATATTAACATTCTCAAAAAATAGGTATACTCTGTGGCTGAAATCTAGGCTTTGGAGAATAGAAAGATCTTAGAAGTGTCCAGGCAACATCAGAAGAGGAGTTTTCTTCCATGCTAGGCCGTAGAGTGCCTCTCTCACTGTCTTCTTCTGCTACTGTGCAGGCCCAGGTCAAGTCCACCGATGGAGGCTGCCTCACACTTTGAAATGGGACCTCATGGAGAACATACAACACCCTACTTTAGTGGCAGTGGCTGGGCAGCAAGAGCACACTTCCAAGGAAGTGGTGGCAGTGAGTGCTATGCTGGGCTCTGTACCCTTTACAGCAGGTTGGCAATATGAGACCTCATGGGTTCTTCGAGCTGACACCCTGCATAGTTTTTGAGTCTTGACACCCTATTTTGGCAATTATATAAAATATCCAGTAGTTTTGCAAGAAGTTCATTTTTTTTGCTTCAAATTAACCAGAGTTGGTTTCCATTGTTTGTAACTAAGATCCTGATCAAAAGATGATGCCAAGGAATATTGCAAGTAATGATGTAATCCTAAAACATGAACATGTAAAAGTTACCTTGACAAGTACTTCCTTTGTTGTCTGTTACTCTCCCTAATAAAATAGGCTCACATGATGTATAGGAAACAGAATAAAGAAAGTGAGTATAACCGTGTTTCCTACTGTCATTCTAAGCAGGTAAAGGATTCAAGAAAAATACATATGATATGGCAGCTAATTCATACAGAAGTGTAAATGACTTTGTCACTAATTTGCATTTGAAAATAAAAATGTGTATTTCAACCAAGTCTTTAATGAAGGTGGAGTGAAAAATTTTTAGAATAGGTTAATTGGGATAGCTATTTCATTTCACTTTAAATATCCTTGGCTACCTAGAAAAGCTCTGTATTCTTGGATTCTGAATCCACAGAGACAGCCAACAATTGTAGGATTGAAAATATTTAGATAAAAAAATTGTATCTGTCCTTAACATGTATACACCTTTCTTCTTGTCATTGTTCGCCCAACAATGCACCATAACAGCGATTACACAGCATCTACTACACTAGGTACTATATGTAACCTAGATGACTAGGGAAGGTGTGCACAGGTTATAATCAAACACTACAGCAGTGCATATGAGGGACTCGAGCACCCTTGGATTTTGGTATCTGCAGGGGTCCCAGAGTCAGGTGTCCATGGATACTGTGGGCGACTTGCTCAGAGAAAGAGACAGTGTTCTAGGGAGGACCCTCAACTTCCCCAGAATTCCCTTCACCAGAGCTTCCTCCAAAAACACCATCTTTTGGTCCACTTCGGATTGGGAATCACAGGTAGATTGTTAAACATTTAAGCAGCTTGGAGCAGAATCCTAGTCTCCCAGCCGCAAAGGGAGCCCTGGAAGGCTTTCCTTTTCATGACTATTCTGTTGACTCCTGGACATTCCAGAGCAAATTGTAGGTTTAAGGAAATGGCAGAATCACTGTTCTTTTTCACATGAAGGTACTCTCTCTGCACTGGTTTTATCTGTTTCGCTAGTATTGTCAGCATGTCCCGACAATGTAAGGATCATTGTCATATGTTCCTAGTTCATTTCTAGTTGCATCTCCATTTTCTGTTTAAATAGGGCTTTTGGCTTTGCCTTAGAAGGGCTGCTATTGTGAGCAAAGCCCTGGTAGAAGGGCTTCCTGCAGTGAATAAAATACTGTAGCCAAGGCAGAAGCCTTTAAACAAAGCAACTTGAATAGAGAAAGTTAGAAATTACGTTTCTTTTATAAAGGTCATTAAGCAAAATGTGGCCTTTACTTTCTTTAGTGAAATCACTTAAAGAAAAATTTAAATTCATTTATTCATTTATTTATTCATTCAACTGAACACATGTACTGACTGTTTAAAATGTCCAGATTCCACGCCAGGTCTTGAGGATACAAACACATATTCCTCATCTCCAGGAGCTCACAGCCTAATTCTGGAAAGATGTTTAGGTTTGGATACACCACATGGTAGTTGCTGTTTTTTAGTTACTTGCCCTAAAATAGCTTTAAATTCTTGCTACCACTTTAGAAAGGCACGGAAAGGACTTCAGAGGGGTGCTCACTGTGGGAGAATTAGTCATGTAATTCTCATTAGTGCAAATGCGAAAGAGGTGTAAATCCACACTGATCTAGCTGAGAAAACAAACACTCCTTCTTTGATTTCTGTTGTTTGTTTTTATTTGTTCTGGGTTGAGTCAGGGAAATAATCAGGAAAATTACATGTGTTCAATTGCCCGGTTGCTCCAGAACCCTTGGAGTGTCTAATCACAGTTAATAATTAAAACAAAGAAAGGAGACTCAAACTCTGGATTTAAGTACTATCAAGAGAGAAAGAAATGGGGCTGGGGATTTAGCTCAGTGGTGCTATTGCCTGCCTCACAAGTGCAAGGCCCTGAGTTCGATCCCCGGTACCAGAAAAAAAAAAACAGAAAGAAGCCACTTGAGGGGGAAATTTGAGGAGTGCTTTGTGGTAGATAGATTTTTATAGACAAACACAAGCTATAAATGAAGAGTGGTCTTTAAAGCAAATGTAGATTGTGGCAGATCAATAACTTAATATACAATATTTCCAGCTCTGTGTTAGACCATATGGGGAAACAGAAGAGCACTTGCAGATAATGTGTCATTGAAACAAAACTGGGATAAAACCTGTGGTTTAAAAGTGGGACAGGATATTTGAAATGAGAGCACTGACAAAAATTTTAGGAAATGTGGTCATAATTTCTTGTAATATTGGTCAGGATAGGCTGAGCTGTGCTGCAGCGACAAACAACTCCAAAGATTAGTGGTTTATAACAGCAAGAGCTTCTTCTTGTCTACAGGCTAACAGAGCAGCCATTGTCTTGGACATTACTACACAGGGAGAGAGAGAAAGAGCACTTTGAGGTCTGTGGTGACAGGGGCCTCACTGTGCTACTTATGGGCAAGAACTAGGCATATGGTCACATTCAGCCACAAAGAATGCGGCCTTTCCTTGTGCCCAAAAGGCAGAGAGCTGGCAATATTAGGTGAGAAGCACTCAGGACAAGGACTCAGGCTTCGCCAGGCAGTGTGTCCACCAGACAGTGTGTGAGGATAAAATTTAAATTTAGCTGGATACCACTGGCTTGTGTGCGATTTTACCAATAGCCCACTGGTCCTCACATTTGAGTATACACTGGTATCACTGAGAGGGCTTGTTAAACCATAGATTTCTATGCTCCAACCTCTAGTGCTCTGGGTTCAGTAAGTGTGGCATGGAACCAAAAACTCTGCATTCCTAACAAGTACCCAGAGAAAGCCCATGACACTTATCTGGGAGCTGTGCTTCAAGACCATTCAGCACTGGGCAACTTAGCAATGTAACAAGACCTTGTCTTAAAATAAAAAAAATAACCAAAGGACTGGGGATTGTAGCTCAGTGTGAAGGCCTTGGGTTCAATTCCCAATACTCAAAAACAAAAAAGACTGTAGCTTTCAAGTGATAGTTTTTCCCTGCTAAAGTTTGAAATAAAATAATAACACAAATAACACAGCTTCTCTTCTAAAAATAACTTAAGAAATAAAAGCTCATTTCTGTGATGTCAGCAGAAAAAGGAGGGTCATTTTTTGAATTAGTACATGTTTGTAGCACATGAAGTTTACAATATGCCATGTACAGGAGGGGCGCTTTCATTTCCTATTGCATGACCTATTCTTTCTTCCAAAATCTTAGCATTCTAAAGGAAACCCTCCATAGGCAAGTCTTCAAGAGAGCCCTGTATTTGCTGCTATTCTAATGTTTAGATATTTTAACCATTTGTTGTACGGAAATGCAGTTCTCTCTCAGATATTAAATTAATATCCAGGAGCATTGCTCAGTCCCCTAGTCCTAATACGTCTCTCTGCAGGCTTCTCTGCGTCCCGTGTGTAGACAGTTCTATGTACATAGGGACAGTTTGTTGGCTCTTTTCTGGTTCTCGTATGTTTATATTTCTCTCTCTTCCTGATGAGCTGGCTAGGACCTTCAAGACACTACTGAAGAGGAAGAAAAGGCATCCTTGTCTTGCTTCTGATAGAAAAGATAATGATTTTAGGGTTTTGTTATTTAGGTTATCTTTATGATAGATAAATATCAGGTTTATCAGATCAAGGATGCTTCTCTGTCTTCTTCAATGATTTTCTCATGAGTAAATATTAATTTTTGAATGTCTTTTTGAATCTATTGAGATCATAGTTAAACTGTTACTGTGGTATAGTGCATTACATAGTGGCTTTTGCAATGTTAAATCAATCCTAAACCAATGAAATAAATTAGCTGTCATAAGTATTATTTTATAATTTGTAGGATTTACCTCACTATTATGTTTTTAGAATTTTGCATCTGGAGTAGGGTTGACTTCTGATCACACGTTTATATACTATTCTTGTATTGACATAAAAATATAAGATTCATATGTGTGTTTATGGAAGATATACATTGTTATTATTAATGGTGACCGATTAATTACATTAAAGGTGATTTTGTTTTTTTGTAGTACTGTATGCGAATACAGATAGAGTGAAAACAAAATTATTTTAGGGACACAAATAGAGGTCAATACAGGCTTTATCCAAATGGTTCCTTATTCAGGGAACCCTGAAGCCGGACCTCCTTGCAGATCTGGGGCCAGGCTTTTCCAGGAGTGGAAAAGCATCTGAGCAGCTGCCCTGGTAGCTGGGCTAGGCAGCAGTTTTCCCTTTCAAATGAAACTTGAGGTTGAAGGTCATTCCTGTTGTGTGTTCCTCACTTGATAATCATCAAAACAATATATTCCAAGAACTGTTTATGCAAGTCTTTCATTTTGTTGACTATTTAAAGTCCAGAGGTAGAGAGGTAGTTGGCCACAGGGAGAAAAGTTAGAAGACAAGAATAAACTGAGGACCCTCTGTTATTTTTGCTTTCATAGTTTTCCAGTAGACAGACAGATAGACGTAGGTAGATAAAGATTGACAGGTAATCAAAGTATGTTATAGGCATGTCCCATATGCCGTCATAAGTCTCACCATTCTGTACTACTAATGAGCACCAACAAAAAGTTTGAAATAAAAAAGAAAGTAAAACAAAAAAAGAATTACAAACATAGGAGTCAGTTCCCCAAACTTCCCCACGTCCCATGTCATACCCTCCTTCCCACTTGGCACACATCTCTCCATGGCTTCCACACAGCACTTGTGGAAATCATATGCAACATGAGAATGGATGAGAAATAAAGCTGGTAAAGTACTTGAGTTGATCTACTCTCTTTTTCTAAATTTTATTTTTAAAGAGAAAGAGACAGAGACGGGGGGGGGGGAGGAGGGGCCTATGTAGGTTAGAATTGGGATGTGGTATATGGGAAGTAAAGAGTGGGAAAGAAAGTTTGCTGGAACAACAATCATTCCTGTGAATGATGTCAAGAAGGCAAAGATAAATAGAGAAAATTACAGAGCTGGTTTTCTGTGCATAAAAACTGAGTAAAGATCTTTTTGTAAACTCATCTGAACCAAACATATTTCTTTTAATAAGATACCATTTCAAGGCTGGACCACACGGGATCCCAGTTATACTTAGATTATTTATAAAAATTTTGCTTTGGAAGTAGAAGGCTTACACACAGCAGTGTTTATATTTACTGACTTTTCTTGCCTGGAATATTAGGCAGATATTGGTCTATGATATAAAGAGACATGGAGCGACAAGTCTCACTGAATTATTCCCATCAGTCATTATTGTTAATCAAAGGAGAGCTATTTAGTACAAATACAAGACAAGAATTCCCCCCCTAACTCCCATCAGTTCTGTAAGAGCTCTCCCCTGGGGCTCAATTCTCATTAATCTTTATTCAGTTTTTTAATATCAACATATGTGCAAGGGTTCTTCTTTCACTCAACTTTCCCCCTATAGTGTCTTTTCTCTGTAGAAGATGATGTCTAACTGTAAAATGCTGAGGGCAGGGAGACCTGCATGCATAGAACAGGCTTTGGAAATGCTGAGTTGAAGGATAAGATGGAGTAGCAGTAGCTGTTAGCATCTGCCATATAACCTTAGTCAGTGCTCTAGAGCACCCCACACCCTTCCACCACAAGGACCTCCAACTCTCCTGGGAGGGCTTTCTCTTGGCCTTCTTTGGGGAGGGTCAGGAGGGTTGGGTAGTAAATGCTTCTGGGGATAGCCTACAGCCATGATGGATGGGGGAAACTGAGTGTCTACCCCAGTTTTCTTGCTCCTTGTTAGGGATAACGATAAAGTTTCTACCCTTTCTCAGAGTCCTCATTTTGGTTCAGCCCCCATTGGTCTGGTGGTAATTTACTTATACTTCAGCTTCTTTGGTTTAAGTTTTTCCTGTTTCTCATCACCTTATTCCCTTAGCAGGGCTTTCTAGGCTCCCTTATTTGTTTAAAACTACTCACACTGATGTTCTTATCCTAGGGCCTGGACCTGGGTCAGTGTTCCTGAAACAGGTAGGCATGGAAGGTGTTTGAAAGCAGAGTACGAACATCAAACGTGACCTTTTCCCACTTCTTCACTGTGCCTCAGTTCCAGTCTTCCCTTCTCTTGGATCCTTTTCCTGTGGTGAGATTTTTGCAAGAACAGCACTGTGGTTCTACCCAAGTAGGCTGAAATAGAAAGATAGATTGCCTGCCTGATGAACATCCAGTGGATGGGACCGTATTTAAAAGGACAAAGATGGAGGGAAGTTTATGCTTGCTATAGCACTCTGAGAATAAAATCCTGTTTCCAACTGATTTCTTTCTTAACACCTTACCCACTTCCTCTCATCCTTAACTTCACAAATCTGGAAAACTGCCTTGTGCTTCAGATAGTATACCTTTGACCTGAATTGCCCTCTATACAACCTTGACAAGAGATGCATTGTTAAAGTTTTATTTAGTGTTCTACTAGTCTTTCAGAGCATCTTCTAGATTATGGCATGACTATACAACTGTAGCCAGAAAACAAACAGTAGATAAGGGATTTCCTATGACAGTCCACATTCAATACATTCTGATACCCCAAAGCATGCTAGAAATTGTGGCACAAACAGAACAAACTTTTTATAATTATTTTACAATTTTAAACATTTTTACAATTAAAATAGTATCCTTTTGAGCCTCACTGAATTGTTTATGTGTGAATTTTTAGAGCTACACTGGATTTAGTTTTCCCTCCTTGAATCTGCTGAAAAAACAGGAAAGTACGTAACCGTGTTTCTGTGTGCATAACCCATCATTAACTCCCTTTCTGGGTGGAATGTGAAAGTGACACGGTGGAAATCACTTGTCTCCTTGGTAGTGAGGGTGTCCACACATACTCCCGTAGCTTGCTCCTTTCTCCACTAGCCTCATATTATTAGGTTGTGCTCTTTCCTCCTGCCTCTGTGCCCTCCTTTGTGCAGTGGACTTCTCTATGGACATGGCTGTCTTGTCATCTTTAGATTCCATTTTTAGACAACACTAAACACAGAGCAAATGCTCAATAAACGGTTGCTGAGTTGCAGTTGCAAGAATTTCATGAACCCAGCTGAATGCCAATGACTGACATGCTAATTAAAAGTGAACTTCATCTTTTCATGGAAGCAAATGAACATAGATCTTGAATATTTCAAACTTTAATTATTACTTTCTCTACCTGGTATAAAAAACCTGAAGTTATTCACTTCTTAGTAATAGTCTGTGCTTTAGACTGGCCACTATTTCATACCATCTTTCCTTGCTCTTTTTCATGTTTGATGTTGTTTTACTGTATTTCCAAAGACAGAATTATTTTGGAAGGCCAAACTGCCTTAAACTGGGGGACTAAGTGATGCCTAAAATTTCAGAAAATGAAGGAATTTCAAAAGCAAGATAATGCATATTTGTGAAAGTTTACATGAATTCAGTTCCATTTAGCCAACATTAATTTGATACTATTAGCAAAGAAATGTGACAAGTATTTGGAGAGACTCAAAGGTTAATAGTAGTTTTCAAGAAGCAACCAAAAATTTTAAGTTTACAATCTTTGTATAGCACAGTGATTGACGGGGACAGATGGGCAAGTTTGTGTAATATTTTAAAAATTGCGTATATACCTTGTATTTGGAAAACCACATAATACATAGGTTTATGTGACCTAGAAAGAAGATGCACAAAGAGAAGCTTAAGGAGATCCCAGAAATGGGCAAGGGGACTGGGGAAGAATTTCACTTTTTATTTTATGTCCTTCCATGCAGTTAAAGTTTGCAATTTTCTCTGAGTGTATGCATTACTTTTTTAATAAAAATGTTTAAAAAAGTAAACTGCACAGTTCTCAGTCCTCAGAGATCTTCATGTGCCCGTGAGGAACATCAGTGCCTGTGTCCCGCTGTGATGGCTCACGTGCAAAGACGGCTGCCTTGGTATTTTCTCTCCCTACATGGCATGCCACCCCACTCACCAGGAGGCACACCCTCTTTCCCACCCTTGTGACTGGCAGGGAATGTGATGCTAAGTCAGTTCTGCATGTAGCATTCTCAGGGGAAAGCCAATGCCACGTAAGAAGTACAACTGAAGTGAGACCACGTGCTGTGGGAGAACACAAGTTGGCCACATGAAAAGGCCAGTTGGAAGGTGTATTAGTTTCTGTAACAAATTTCCAGTGTTTGTGTGACAAAAATCTATTTTCTCCTAGCCTGGAGGCCAGAAGTCTGAAATCAAGATGCTGGCCACACTCCCTCTGGATGTCCCATGGAGAGAGCGTTCTGCCCTCCTCCAGCTCCTGCTGGCACGGCTCCACTTAGTCACATCAGGCCAGGCTCTGCCTGAGTCTGCATCTCTCCTGCTCTGTGCTCATCTCTGCATAAAAACTTCTCCAGCTTTGGTCTTATGTGGACAGTGGTGAACGCATCAAGAGCTTGCCAGGGTAATTTAGGGAAAAACTCTCATGATTCCTAATCACATCTGTGGCCATGTACAGTAATAGCTACAGATGCTGGGGATTAGAAAGTGAATGAATTTGGAAGCAAGAGGGACAGTTTTTCTCAGTCTATCACAGAAGATCACTGAGACCTCATGTAAGAGTGAAAGAAAACTTCTGAGGTCTTTTCAACTCAGCTGTTCTTTGAGCTGAATGTAGCCTATAATCTTAGCTAAAGGCAGGTAGTGAGGATCAGCCCCCCAGCTAAACCCAGCCAAGCCTAGAGACAGGAGAAATAAATCGTTATTTTCAGTCATAACTTCTGGGGCAGTTTCCTAGGCAGGAATGGATACCTGAGACATGTACCCATATTTCTAGACTTATTAAAGAAAACTGGTATTTTTTGTCCTCATCAATATATTCCAACTGTGCCTATCTTGAATGTACTCCTCACACTAATGTTTAATAGTGATGTACAGTTCTGTTTCATTTACCCCTCTTCCACATTTGTCTGCTTTTCGATCTCTTCTTTTCTTCTTAGGGCACAAAGTGGCCAAAAAATTTCAAGAATCTTATTCTGGGTTTTTTTTCTACTTATAAATCTCCCAGGTCCTGTTTGAATCACATCAACCATGGTGTGCACATGGAAATCAGTCTGGACTGGATTGGAATCCTATGAGCCATGTGATCTTGGGCAGTTTCCTTCCCTGAGACTCTGTGAGACTTTGGAGCAGAGCAGGGGTGAGTGCACCCAGGCAAGGTCCAGCATGCAGCAGGGTCTTAATAAATATTACTTCTCATTTGCTCACTCCCTGTGTGAATGGGAACAGAGTAGCCTTTCTATTCATGCCAGGAAACAGTAGGAGTGAAAGGAAGAAAAGAAATTGGCTGGAAAGAGAGGAGACCCAGAGGACTTAAAAAAAATCTCAAACCAGAGAATAAACAAGTGGAGACTGACCACGTGTAGACATAGAAATGCTGGTCTGCGTTATTCCCAGGCCCCGCTTAGAGTCTGAACACATTCTCCCTCATTTGCCCAGGATCTTATTTCTCCGAGCCCAGGAGTACTTAATATCCCTTCAGTTATCACCTCTTTCTACACCTACCCCTCTTGAATGTGTTTCTTGTTCATCCACAGCTTCCCAGGAAGTGTGAGGAAAGGAGAGGCCAGCAAAAATCAAATCTCCCTTGTTGCGGGACACATGGCAAGAGCTGATTAGAATCCTGCACCTACCCTTTCAAAGTTGTGCAACCCCACGCAAGCTAATTCACTTTTTTTTTTCTTTTTTGCTAATTCACTTTTGAACTTCATTCTCCTCACCTGCAGAACAGGAGTAGTGCTTGTTCACATAATCACAACACTGTTGGGAGTGTTACAATAAAAACATAGAGAAAGCCCCTGCCTCATGCCTGGTGCTCTAGCAGCCTTCATAAGATGAAGGAAGGGTATGTGAGTGGCGCTCTGTAAACACTACTCCTCCATATGTAGGGTGGACAGGGATCAGAAACAGGACCGGAAGGAGAAATTCTTTCATGTAAATGTTCGTTTAGGCCCAGAGGACCCACACCCACATGGGAATGCACCGATATTTCATAATGAATATCTTCATTATGTATCACAAACATATACTAACAGAACTATTTTTATAACGTGTATAGGAATGAAACATAACAAGCGATGCTTCAATCCTTTAACTTACCTCTCCTGGGAAAATGGTGTCTGTGTCCCCTCCACATGACTCCTGTTGGCTGATGAACCCTTCAGCCAACAGTACAGTTGTCCCTTGATATCCATGAGGGACTGGTTCTAGGGGCCCCTGTACAGACCAAATCCAAGTGTGCTCCAGTTCTTTATATAAAACAGCACAGTACTGTATCTAACCTCTGCACATTCTTCGGCAAACTACAAATCACCTCTGGATTAATTACAACATCTGATAAAATACAAATTATACGTAAATTGTTATACGTATCTTTTCAGGAATAATAAAGAGGAAGAAAGTCTATATGTTCAGAAAGCATGCAGATATTTAAAAAATTTTTTGATCAATAGTTTGTTGAATCTGCAGATGTCGGGGAATCGGCAGATACAGGGGCTGGCCATGCTGCAGCACTTTATACAAGGGACCTGAGCATCCTTAGATTTTGATACCCTTGGAGGTCCTAGAACTAACTGCACAGATGCTGGAGGATGATGATGAAACTTCTTTTTTTAATATTCATTAAGTTTATTGGTACATTTTAAGTATGCATTATTATCACATTCATCATAGGGAATTTGTACCTTTACATGATGTATCTTGGTTTTTGTTTTTTCCCTATTTCTCTTCACTACCTTCCACCCCTTCACCCCTCTCTATTTGAAAAAGCTTTGTTTCCATTTTTTCTTTTTTTCATATTTTTTACTTTCCCTTCTTTCCTTTTCCCCATTCCCCCTCCCTACTCCCCCTTCCCCTTTGGACCTTTTCTTCCTACTTCACATTGTCCTCATTTACACTTTCAGTTTCTCACACCAGAGAAACTATTTGGTATTTACACATGTGTGTCCTACTTATTTCACTTTAGAGTTTGGCCTCAATGTGCATCCATTTAGCTATGAATGTCTCTAGTTTATCATTCTTTATGGCTGAGTAGCACTCCATTTTACAAAAAAACCACACATCTTCTTTATCCAGTCACCAGTTGATGGGCATTTGGGCTGTTTCCAAGATTTAGCTGTTACATACTACTGCGCAGCTGTAAATATGGGTGTGCATATATCACTGTGGTATGATGCTTTTAATTCTTATGAGAAAATACCCAGCAGGGGAATAGGTGGGTCAAATGGGACCTCTAATCCTAGTTTTTTTTAGGAATCTCCATAATGATTTCCACAGTGGTTGCACCAATCTATATTCTCACCAAAAGTGGAGAAGGGTTCCTTTCTCCCCACAAGCCTGGAACCATTTGTTATTGGTTGATTTCTTGATAGCAGCCATTCTTTCTGAAGTAAGGTGTAATCTCAGTGTTGTTTTCCCCTGCATCTCTCAAATAACCAGTGATGTGGAACATTTTTTCATATGTTTATTTGCTGATTTTAATTCTTTGTCTGAGAAATATCTGTTCATTTCAGATGCCCATTTTTGCATTAGGCCTTTATATTTGGGGGGTCTGACTTTTTTCAGTTCTTTATATATTCTAGATAGTAGTCCTGAGGAACAGCTGGCAAATTTTTTTTTCCACTCTGTGAGTTGTTTCTTCACACTGTTGGTGGTTTCTCTCACTGTGCAGAGAAAGCTTTTAATAAGATGAGATCCCAGTTGTTGATTCTTTGTGCTAGTTCATGTGCAACTGAGGTTTTGTTCATAAAGTCTTTGCCTACGCCAATGTCTTGAAGAATTCTACCTAATATATCTTCTAGCAGGTTTAGTGTTTCTGTTTTAATATTTAGATCTTTGATCCATTTTGATTTTAGCTTAGTGCATGGTGAGAGATACGGGTCTAGTTTTAATCTTTGGCAAGTTGAAACTTAGTTTTTCCAGGACCATTTATTAAAGAGGCTATCTTTCCTCCAGTGAGGGTGTGGCTCCTTTGTCAAAGATGAGGTGGCTGAGTATGTCTGGAGTTGTTTCTGCATCTTTTAATCTGTTCCATTGATCCTTGGGTCTGTTTCTTTGCCAGTACCATGCTGTTTTTATCACAGTAGCTTTGTAGTATAGTTTCAAGTTGGGGATTGATACCCTCTGCCTTGTCTTTGTTGATTGTAATTGCTTTTGCTATTCTGGGTCTCTTCTTGTTCTAAATGAATTTTTGGATTATTTTCTCAAGTTCTGTGAAGTATGTTGCTGGAATTTCAATTGGGATTGCATTGAATCTTTATAGCAATTTTGGAAGTATGTTCATTTTCACTATATTGGTTCTTCCTACCCCAGAACAAGGGGTATTCTTTCTATTTTCTGATATCCTCTTCTATCTCTTTTCTCAGAGTGCTGTAGTTTTCAGAGTAGAGCCCTTTTACTTCCTTTGTTAGAATGATTCCTAGGTATTTTATTTTTTTGGATGCTGTTGTAAAAGGAGTTGTTTCTCCAGTTCCTCTCTCACTGAGTCTGTTGTTTGTGTGCAGGAAGGCTATGGATTTTTGTGTGTTGACCTTGTATCCAGCTACTCTACTAAGTTTGGTTATTAAGTCTAGAAGACTTTTGATGGAGTTCTTGGGGTCTTCTATATAGAGTATCATGTCATCTTCAAATAATGACAGTTTAACTTCTTCATCTCCTATCTTTATCCCTTTTATTTTGTTCTCTTGTCCAATTGCTGTGGCTAATGTTTCCAGAACTATATTGAACAGGAGTGGTGATAGTGGACATCCTTGTATTGTTTCTGATTTTAATGGGAAAGATTTCAGTTTTTGACCATTTAGTATGATGTTGCCTGTGGGTTTTTTATAGATGTCTTTTATCAGGTTGAGACAAAGACCATGTATTTCAAATTTCTGAAGATTTTTTTTTTTTATCATGAGTGGGTGTTGGATTTTGTTGAATGCTTTTTCTGCATCTATTGAGATGATCATATGGTTTTTGTCCTTGGCTCTGTTAATATAGTATATTACATTGATTGATTTACTTATGTTGAACCATCCTTGTGTCCCTGGTATGAATCCTACTTGGTCAGGGTATATAATCTTCTTGATCATCTTCTGCATTCTGTTTGCCAGTATCTTATTGAGAATTTTTGTGTCAGTGTTCACTGGGGAGATTTGCCTATAGTTCTCTTTTTTGGCTGGGTCTTTCTCTGCTTTTGGGATCAAGGTGATGCTCGCTTCTATGAAATAATTTGGGAGTATTCCTTCCCTTTCCATTCCATTAAAGAGTTTAAACAGTAGTGGCAATAGCTCTTCTCTAAATGTTTTGTAGAATTAAACAGGGAAGCCATCAGTACCCAGGCTTTTCTTTGTTGGTAAGTTTTAAAGTATGTTTTCAATTTCATTGATTGATATTGGGTTGCTTAGAATATCTTCTTCATTCAACTTTAGTAATTCATATGTATCTAGAAATCTGTCTATTTCTTCTGTGTTTTCCATCTTATTGGATTACAGGTTCTCAAAGTAGGTATTGATGATTCTTTGAATTTCTGCTGGGTCTGTTGTAATTTCACCTTTTTCATTCCTAATTGCTTGGATTTGGGTCTTTTCTTTCCTTTTTTTTTTTGACAAGGTTTGCTAAGGGTTTGTCAATTTTGTTTATTCTTTTGAAGAACCAACTTTTTTATTCAATGATTTTTTTTTTATTGTTCTCTTAGTCTCCATGACATTGATTTCTGCTCCAATCTTTATTTCCTCCCTTGTATGAGCTTTGGGTTGTCCTGCTCTTCTTTTTCTAGAAGCTTGAGGCTCAGCACTTGGTTGTTTATTTGAGCTCAGCCTGTTTTTCTAATATGGGTATTCACTGGTATGAATTTCCCTTTTAAGACTGCTTTCATTGTGTCCCATAAATTCTGATATGTTGTATTGGTATTGACATTTAATTGTAGAAACTGTCTAATTTCTTCTTTAATTTCCTCTGTGATACATTGGTTGTTCAAAAGGATGTTATTCAATTTCCATGTGTTTATGATGTTCTTGCGGTTTCTTTTGCTATTGATCTCCAATTTCATTGCACTATGATCTGATAATACACAGGGGATAACTTCAATTCCTTTGCACTTACTTAAACATATTCTATGAGCAAGTATGTGGCCTATTTTGGAGAATAACCTGTGTGTAACTGAGGAGAATATATACTCTGTTTTTGTCATGTGGAACACCCTATAAACATCTATTAAGTCCATTTGTTCAAGAGTTTGATTGAGTTCTAATATTTTTTTTTGTCTAGTTGATCTGTCTATTTGTGACAGTGGGGTATTGATGTGTCCCACTAATATTAGTGCTTATTTGATTTTTCATGTCCATTAATATTTGCTTTATATAGTTGGGTGTGCTACTATTTGGTGCATATATATTTGTGATTGTCATCTCTTCCTCTTGGATTATTCCCTTTACAAGGATGTAGTGACCTTCTTTGCTCTCTCTTAATTAGTCTTAGTTTGCAATCCACTTTGTTGCCAAATAGGACAGCTACTCCTGGTTTTTTTTTTTTGGTTCCTGTCAAACAGAGTATTGATTTTGATCCTTTAACTTTCAGTCTATGCATTTATTTTTGAATTAAGTGTGTTTCTTGTACACAGCATATTGTTGGATCTTGCTTCTTGATCAATTTTGCCAGTCTATTTCTTTTGATTGGTGAATTGAGACCATTAACACTGATGGTTATAACTGATATATATTTACTTATCCTTGTCATGAGTTTTTCCTGTTGTTGGATCCTACCCCCCCCCTGCACCTTGCATTTAATTTCTTGCTTTTCCTGATGGATTCATTCTGTTGGGCTTCATGGAATTGTGACCCTCATTGTCTTTTCCTAGGATATTGTTTAGAATCTTTCGGAGTCCAGTTTTGTATTAATGAAGTTTCTAGGTGCTTTTTGAAAATATCTTATTTCTCCATCAATTTTGAAAGACAGTTTTGTGAGATACATCAATCTTGGTTGGAGGTTGTTTTCTTTTAGGGCTTGAAATATTTCACTGCAGAGTCTCCTTGACTTGAGGGTTTGTGTTGAGAAGTCTGTTGTGATTTTTTTTTTGGTACCAGGGATCAAACTCAGGTCCTTGCACTTGCGCAGCAAGTGGAGAAACCACTGAGCTAAATCCCCGGCCCAAGTCTGTTGTGACTTTGATGGGCTTTCCTTTGTACGTGATCTGTTTTGCTTCTATAATTCCTTTTTTTTTTTTTTTTTTGCTGTTTTTACCAGCCATATTTATTAAGGATTGATCATTGATCACACAAGAAGCACGAAAGTGTCATAAAGCACAATCCTTAAGTTCAATTTTAAGAAGTTTCCTGATAGATTAAATAATGAAATTAGAGCAAAGGACCAATCTTTGCCTTCTGGTATGGATCTTCCATTGTTATTTTCTCACTATTAAAAACCTTTGTTTCTTTGCCATTTTATGACATCTACATTTTGTTTTTGCTTAAATTCTTTTATTGGTACATTTTAGGTATACTATATGTTTACATTTATCATTGGGTGCTTGTATCTGTACATGATGTATCTTGGTTCTTATTTTTCCCCCATTATCTGTGTGCTCTTCACCCCCTCCACCCTTCCCTATTTACAAAGATTTTGTTTCCATTTTTTTCTTTTCTCATAATTTTTCCTTTCCCTTCTTTTCTTTCCCCTTCCCCTCCCACTTCCCCTACCCTTTTGGACATTTTCTTCCTATTTCAAATTATCAATTATTCATTTTGATCATTATTTACACTTTCAGTTTCTCACACTAGAGAAACTATTTGGTATTTACACATGTGTCTTATTTATTTCACTTAAGAGTATGGCCTCAATATGCATCCATTTAGCTATAAATGTCTCTAGTATCTCATTCTTTATGGCCGAGTAGTACTCCATTTTATAAAAAAAAACCCACATCTTCTTTGTCCAGTTTCCAGTTATTAAAACAGAAACACTAAACTTGCTGGGAGATAAGTTAGGTAGAACTCTTGAAGACATTGGCATAGGACAAGACTTTATGAACAAAACCTCAGTAGTATGGGAGCTAGCACAAAGAATCAACAACTGGGATCTCACTTAATAAAAAGCTTCTGCACTGCAAGAGAAACCACCAACAGAGCTAAGAGACAACCTACAATGTGGGAAAAAATTTTATCAGCTGTACCTCAGACAGGACTACTATCTAGAATATATAAAGAATTGAAAAAAAATCAGATCCTCTAAATTCAAAGACCCAATTCAAAAATGGGGATCTAAAATGAACAGACATTTCTCAGACAATGAAGTAAAAGCAGCAAATAAACATATGAAAACATGTTCAACATCACTGGTCATTCAAGAGATGCAGATGAAAACACTGAGATTCCACCTCACCCCAGTAAGAATGGCTGCTATCAAGAAATCAACCAATAACAAATGTTGGCAGGGCTGTGGGGAGAAAGGAACCCTTCTCCATTGTTGCTGCGAGTGCAGACTGGTGCAACCACTGTGGAAATCAGTACGGAGATACCTCAAAGAACTAGGACTAGAGGTCCCATTTGACCCAGCTATTCCCCTGCTGGGGATCTTCCCAAAGAGTTAAAAATATCATACCACAGTGATATATGTGCACCCATGTTCATAGCAGCACAGTTTCTAATAGCTAAAGCTTGGAAACAGCCCAAGTGCCCATCAACTATAACTGCTTTTAATATTTTGTTCTTGTGTTGGATTTCTGGAATCTTGACTATTTTATGCCTAGGTGTAGATTTTTTGATCATGGCTAGTTGGAGTTCTACATTCCCCATTTATCTTTATATCAAATGCCTTTTCCCTGTTTGGGAAGTTTTCTGATATTACTTCTGTGAAAATTTATGCCTTTTGTGCTACTTCATTGACTCCAATCAATCTCAAGTTATTCTTTTTTTGCATCATCCAGTAGCTGTTAGATTGATTTCTTATGGACCCTTACTATTTTTTTTTAATGTTACTAACAGCTTTTTATTGAAAGGTAAAAGTTTGCATTTGGCATGCTTTTGCACCATTCATGTGATCTTTGCTGTTGTGTGCGTGCTGATAATTTGTCAAACCTTGGCTCATACTTTAGTTTGAGAGCAACACATGCAGCACTCAGGTCATCTGTCAGTCTGTTTCTTATATCAGATTTGATACAATTCAAAGCTGAAAACAGCTGCTCACACGCATTAGATGACCCAAACAAAGTAAGAAAAGCAATCCCAAGTGCTTTCATGGATTTACAATTTGGCAGAGAATTCCACACTAAGGATTTCCTTTTCAGAGCTACCCACTTTGCTGTCCTTGTGGGAAAGGTAGATGTACTCTTGTGAGGGTCCCCAAGACTCTGCATCCAGCACTTAGAAAGTGCTCCATCAGGCAGGGTCAATTCTTTTCTGGTCTGCCTCAGACAGATGCTTCACAGTCAATCTGCTCTAGAACTTAAAAGGGATGAAAAATCACCCTACTAAGGTGATTATGAAGAATGCAAAGAAGAACTACAAGGCCTGGAATTTAAGAAAATATAGAATTTATTAGACACTGAATAGAAAAATAAAGTCATTTAAAAAAAGACCCAGAGAGCTCCCTTGATACCTCCGGGCACCTCTATGCCCTCCACTCCAACCCCAATAAAAGCATTATTTATGTACACAATGGCTAGCAAAGATTAAAAAGACACAAAGCTTCCAAAGATGACAGATGCTCAGCTTAAAGAGGCTGACGACTGAGTCAGGCACTATCATCCCTAGAGAAGTCCACTTGTGTGGTTGTAGCGCCAGTTCAGGCCCCAGCCTTGTGGACCAGAGGCTGACACCAGGGACCCTGAGCATGTGACGAGGCAGACAGCCCATGATCTCATTGCATCTTCCAGCATCTTCTCTAGCCAGTATTGCTTCTGCTCCTCTATGGCCTGGCCAAACCGATCCATGGCTTCTCTTAGTAGCTGGGAATTTTTTGCAAACATGAGGAAAAACCAGCCAGGTTCCTTGAACCTGTAAGATTTGCCAAGGGATAATATCAGCTTGTGGTCCAAGAAGCCGCAGTGGAGGACCAGTTCTTCTTTAAATGTACACGGATCTAATAATTTCTTCAAGTTTATCCAGATATAAAGGCCACAGCCATGGCTGAAAAAGGTAATCTTGAACTCATACTGCTCCTCCAACTCATGCAGCATCTTGGTGACATACACATAAACCTCCTGGAGCCGGGAGTGATTGGTGGGCAGGTACACTCTGTTAATCCAGTCTCTGTCCTGAACAGGTGACACAGCTTGTACTGGGAGATGCCAGAGACACTGTGGAGGTAGCCAAAGGGGCTCATAGCCGAGACCACATCATCGTTGTGGATATACAGAATGCCAAAGCAGAAGCCAGTGATGCCAAAATCCTTAATGCCCCAGATCACATGGGTCCTGCTGGGGTCAGGCAAAATTTCTAAGCTCAGAACACTGTGGAATATGATGGTTTCATCAAACATGGACAGCATGTATGTTTCATCTATGACCACATGTAGTTCATTTCTTTTGGCAAATTTCAGATATTCTTTCAATGACTCCACATTGACACCACCCAGAGGATTCTGAGGGTTGGCTAGCAAGAGGCCGTTGATCTTTTTACTCTTAGTCTTAGCTTCAAGCAGGGCTTGCTCTACTTTGCCCATCGTGAGCTGGAAAGTCTGGGTGTTTGTATTAGTGATCTGACTATCCACATGGATAGGAATCAGCTCAACTTGTGCATACATCTGGGCGCTAAAGAGGAATACATTATGGAAGGGAGTGAGGACCAGAATGGCATCCCCTGGGTCACACAGAAACATGCCCAGTGCAGAGAAGACAGCACAGCAGCTATTTAGGAGAACCACATTTCTCAGATTTAGGCAGCTAGGTGATCCACAGTAGTAGGTCAGGAACTTGGCCACTTCTGCCTGCAGGAACAGATATCCTCTCTAGTTGAGGTACTGCAGCAGGGGCTCCTTGATGTAGTTCATGTCATTCTGACACAACCTTTCAGTCATCAGATCAACACACAGGCGCTTCTCACTGATGCCAAGGTTAAGGAAGCCCGAGGAATTCAGGACGGTGTGGTATTTGTCTCCTTGGTAGGCCTCATAGTCCTGGAAGTTGGAGTAGTAAAATGTAGAGATCTTAACCCCCTGGTTGGACAGGATATGGCTAAGAAACATAGCTTCAGAATCACTCTGCTGGGCACCTGGCTGTTATGCTGCATAACTGAAGAGGCCTGGCTCATATTCCGGATATCTGTACCAGCCTCGGAAGGCTTGCTGGAACCCTGGTTGCTATCCATACTCAGCTCTTCAGCCTAGAGTCCTTTTGAGTGCTGAAACCTTCCTTAGTCTTTGGGGCTCGGAGACCTGCTCTTCCTCTGTTCACCAAGCTTGTGTCTTCCTTTGCTATTTTTAAGTAATCTTTCTTTTGGTGCTTGCTAACCACCATTCTGTCTTGTATATCTGAAATTCTATCTTCATATTCATTTATTCTGCTGCAGAAACTTTCAGTGGAATTTTTAATTTCTTGGATATCTGCTTGGATGTGTTTAATGTTTTCCAATTCTTTCCTACCTTGGGTATTCATAGATTACAATCTTTTTCTCAGCTCTTCTATTTTTTATCTACTTTTTATCTGCTCTAGAGTTATTAATTTTATCTTTCATCATGGTCACCATCTGTGTTGTTATCTGAGAATCATTTCTGACTTCATTTTTTCCAGAGCCTCTCTTTCATTACCTCCCTTGTTTCCAGTTTAGGGAGTCCAGGTAATTGGCTTTTTATCTTGTTGTCCCTGAATTTGCTTTTAGTGATCTGGAAGTCTGTTTTTGTGTCTCATTCAGGTGATTCCTCATTCTTATTTTTTTTGTTGTTAATATTTTTGGTTTAATTCCTAGCTTAATGCATGTATGTTTATTGCAAGAATCTTTATTGCCAGTATTTAATGACCCTTGGGCAATCTCAGACTTAGTATACCAGGAAGAGCAGCTGACTAGAGCAATCATGTGACTTGGGCCAAAGTAATACAATCAGCATCAACAATAGCATCAAAGACAGCTTAGAAAATGACAAATTGTGGTAACTATTTATCTGTTACCCTCAATCACATGAACTAGACTTGAGGTTATATATCAAAATCTAGAATCAACCAAAAATATGTTAATAGTAAATAAGCCCTTCAGTATAGCATATTTACCTTTCAGGAAGACTTAGAAGGAGTTGGGTTGGGGAGAGAAATAGCAGAAGAGGAAAAGATTAGAAGTAGTATGCAGGTTGGAGGATGCAGAAAGCTCTTGTAATCTTTGGGAAACTGGTGAGACATTAGGAAAAGAAAGAAGGAAGGAACAAAAGCAAGAACAGAATAAACTAAGAGCAACCGGAGAACTAGAAACTATATTCATGCTCTTATAGAAATAAGAACAATCAAGAAAAAATAAAACAGGAGAAAAATAGGAACAAGAAAGGAGAGAAATGAAGAAGAGGAAGAAAGGAGGAGAAAAGGAAAGAAAGAAAAAAGAAAATAAAAAAAATCCTCTTCAAAGCATGTCTCTGCTGTCTCCTCTAGACAATGTGGGCAGCAGTGTGTAGATCCAAATCCCTTAATCTCAGGGAGCCAGAAGCAGTCCATGAGATTCAGGCTCGTTTCTGGCTGCAAGGCTGGAATTGAGCTCCTTGACCTCCTGTGGGTTTGAACTCTGCATTGTTCTGCTGCAGGTTCAAGCAGTCCTCCCTTCAGAGCAAGTCCGGGTTCTGGTAGGAGGTGCTGAACCCAACCATTCACCAACTGCTGTGGTCTGCTGCATCTTTATTACAGTGGCTATCTTTGTTCTTCTGGTGGGCTTCAATTTTCAGCCACAAGCCTCAGAGAGGCCCTCTCTCTGCTGCTCAGCACTCCACCATCTTCCTGAGCCCAGAAAATGGTCATTCAGTTCTTCACCATTGTCTGGATCTAGCTATTGCTCTTGTGGTTGACCTCAGCTGCTGAATGGCCTGAAACTTTTGACACTAGTTTATTTGCCTGGTTCTTTTAGGATACTCCCTATGGAGGAAGCTGACCACTAAGAAAAAGACTCTCTGAGGAGGCCCTCCTAGGACCACCCTGGTACAGAGCCCCTGACAGGTGTCCTATTAACATTCCTGGAGGAGTCCTCACCAACCCCAACAATCCCAATGGCAGCTGAGACAGTGACCATCTTGGTGCTCCAGCCAGATCAGAACTTCGGACGACTGCATCCAGCCTACAAAATCACAGGCACAATGAAATGGTTGTGTTAAACTGCTGACTTTTTGCAGTCATTTGTCACACAGCAGTATATATCAGCAGAACAGCCAGGCCACTGGGCCTGTGCTGACAAGGACAGTGGGCAACTATGACTCCATCATAAAAGTGATGCCTGGAAAGGATTTAGGTCTTGGTTGGCCAGAGGTCTACCTAAGAGATGTAGATCCAGAGTTTTCTGAAATCTCCATTTCTTTAAGACTGGTTACTAATGAGAAGGGATTGAAGACAACAGTGTTCATCATGCCACAGCTGTGCGGGCACTGACAGGGCCTGGGGGCTGCCAGTTGCTGCATCTGTTGCCCGCGGCACTGAGAGAAAATTGATGTGCAGCCCTATCCAATGCCACAGCCCTGGGAACCCATCCTGGCCTCCAGCCTGCAGGAATGCTTCCTGCAGAGTGGATTAGCATCTGAAAACCTGCACTGGAGCAAGCCTTTGCTTAATCCCACATCTGAGTCAAACAAACTGCCTCTTGTTTCACTGGTGGCTGCAGCTTGACCTCTTTAAGGCTGCCTGAAAAATAGTGATTAAGAGGGTGTTGTTCATGGTGTTTTGATTGAGAGGAAATGAAAGAAATTGGATGGAGAAAGGACAAGAAAGGGGAAATTCCTGGAGGACAAAAGTTCACCAGTTTTCCCTTGAAACCAATTTAAGAACAAAAAAAATTGAATCAACAAATATCTCAGTGAATTTTTAGGTGTAAAATAAGCCCCCTCACTCACTTTTTTCTTTTTCTCCTTCTCTTAGTGTATGTTTGTGATACGTCATGGTCCCACTCCTTTGGGGGAATAAGTACACTTATATATCGCTGATCATTCTTGATCCCTTTACTTTCTCTCCCGTCCTCCCCATCCCCACCCTCTTCACCTTCTCCAAAGAGTCTCTTCTATTGTTTATGGCTGTTGCTGAGTATATTTTGCTCTGGGGGTGAACTCACCTTTTACTATGGAGGAAAGAAGTGCGTATCATTAACAAACTGGCTGTTGCCAACTTTCTTCAGGATTGAAATCAGAGCTTCTGGCCCAGTGTCAAGGATGAAGGACCTTTGTGTCTATGTGTGAGGGACACAGACCTGCACAGGAGCAGATGCCCATTGCAGAGTTGAGGCTGTGTAGTTATGGGTGGAGAAGTCATTGTCCAGCTGGGGACAGCTTTGGAAAAAACAGCACAATGTCCCTGGCCACAAGTCAGGCACTCATGGTATCTGTGACCTCAAGTCTCCTTCACCACTTCCACAAGGAATAAATATATTAATTTATTTATGAGGTCACCCTGAAAGCATTCTGTAAAGTATGTTTAAAGATGGTTAATGTTTTAATCATTTATGTTGGAGTTATTTTGGGAATGGTACAAAGGGAAATTATTGAAATACTTCTCTCCCACCTTGATAATCTCTCATTAGCTTATTCCCCCACATAAGCAATATAATATAGTGAATATGTATTTACTACACATATTTATACATGTACACAAAGGCTCCCTATACACACTAACCCGGACTTAATTGTTGTTTCCATGGCTGTTCATGTGTATCTCCTCATTCTTTTCTGTACTTGTACAGTATTTCCTTTTATATGTATATCACAATATATTTATCTAGTCCCTTATTGATGGGTAATTGCCTTTTCTCCATGTAACTTTCTTTTTGAAGTACTTTAGAGTAAATTCTGTGAAATGTGTATAAATGAATTCTGATCTGGTCTTTGGGACTGATTAATCAGAATTTGAAGGGCCTGACCAACAATCAACACTTCAAAGGTGATGATTTAGCACTTCAAATATCCTTATGGAAATCTATATTAATATTTGTTAATTAGCATAAAAGGAGAAATGAATAGACTTCAAAATAGGGGGTTGATTAGAAAGATTGTACAGTCCTCATCTACTTATGTAACTTGACCTAAGTTCAGGCACACGCCACAAACAGGTGAATTCACTGGGTAGACAAAGTGTTGGGGCCATGAAGGCACCTTCATTAGAAAATCCAGCAAAGTCTGTCTTGCTGGGAAGCTAATTCATACCCTCATCTATTCTGGTTGCTTCATACCATACCATAAACTGGGTGGCTTACAAACCACAGAAATTTATTTCTCACATTTCTGAAGCCTGGAAAGTCCAAGACCTTTTCACCAGCAGATCCGTCTCCTCCTAAGGGTCTGTTTCCTGATGCCTATGTGGCCTTTTTTTCCTTGAGGTTCACTTGGTGAAAAGAGGCAAGGGACCCTTGAAGTCCTCCTTCCTTCCTTCCTTCCTTCCTTTCTTCCTTCCTTCCTTCCTTCCTTCCTTCCTTCCTTCTTTCTTTCTTTCTTTCTTTCTTTCTTTCTTTCTTTCTTTCTTTCTTTCTTTCTTTCTTTCTTTTGTTTTGGTGCCAGGGATGGAACTCCAGTCCTTACGCTTGCAAGGCAGGTGGCAGCACCACTGAGCTAAGCCCCCAGCCCTATAGTCCTCTTTTCTAAGGGCACTAATCCCATTTGTGAAGGCTTCGTGCCCTTGGCCACTGACCTCCAAAAGCCCTACATCCTTATGTACCTTGGAAGTAAGGATTTCAAAGGCGTGAATTGGGGGGAATATGACTTTGGGGGGTCGTTACAAGCATTCAGATTGTATCAAGCCCTCTTAGGGTTTATGCCCTTTTACCAGATAAAATATAGCAGTTAGTTTTAGGGTTAGAAATTTAATCATGATTATAGTCTCAGTAAATGGTTGCACGGAAGCTTAGTACTATTCATGTGATTAGTGTTTATTGAGCATGATGGCAGAGACTAGGTAGATGCACCCTAGGGTTCTCATTCCTGCTGGGCCACAGAAGGACTAGTTTCCCAGCCTCGCTTGCCATTGGCTATGGACATGTACTAGAGTTCTGCCCATTAGAATGTGGGTGGAATTATGTGGGATACTCGGGCCTGGCCAGAAGAACTTCAGGTCGGATTCCTTCTGCTTCTTGATGTCCAGGACAAGCACCATAGTTGGTAGAAGGCCAGACTTCTCTCAGCCTGGATCTTTGACCAACATGCCAGGAAGAACTAGAGTTCTATTATGCCCACCCATTGGGGACCTAAGATTTTCCTGCTGTAACAGCTGCTATTACTTTGACACATATTCCTATCATGGGACTTACATTTGCCAAGCACCAGATCTTCAGACTCCAATGCTGAAGAGCAGAGTTGTCTCAGGCTTCAAAGACTCCTGAAAAGGTGTGGAAGGACCTTGTAAACTGCCCTGAAGTGGGCTGACATAGGAGATTAACTTCAAGTTTCCAGAAACTAATCCTTTGATCTGGGTCCTAGATCTAATTTTTGGTACTGGGGATAGAACTTGGGACCTTGTGCTTGCGAGGCAGGTGGCAGAACCACTGAGCTAAATCCCTGGCCCCTAGATCTAATTTTTACTTAAAGGAAAAAATGGAAACAAAGTCTTTGTAAATAGGGAGAGGTGGAGGGGTTGAAGAGAGGGTAGGGCAATGGGGAAAAAATATGAACCAAGATATGTTATGTAAAAGTGCAAATTTCCAATGATGATTGTCATTATATTGCATACCTAAAATGCACCAATAAAATAAAACGTAACCAAATTTATACTAAAATTCTAAAGGGGAAAAAAGATAGCAACATCTTGACTTTTAGTGTAAACATAGTCAATTGACTGACCGTCTGATGGATGCTTTGCTTGAGGGTCTGACAGTCTGACTGATTAGCTGTGTAACTGTCAGTCTGACTATCTGTGTATCTGGTGTACTGATTGTCTGACTGACTGACTGACTGTCAGTTTGATTGCCTGTATTTCTGACTGACTGACTGGCTGATGGGCTGCCTGAGAGGGTTGTGTCACCATGCAGTAACTATATTGCAGAGGATGTTGAGTTGTATCTCCCCTCTAACACCCAGCTTTCAATTTATCAGGAGCCTTTTTTTTCAGTAAGAAGCCAACCACTCCTGTGAAAAATAAGTAAATAACACCAAAGGGAAAGCAGTTCATAAATCATTGTTAACATTAATCATTGCTATCATTTGCAGATGTCCGATCAAGCAAAAATTAAAACCCAACCAAATAAACAAAAAAAATTAAAATATTTTGAAAACTCCAAAAACTTCCCAAACCAAAGCCAGCAGTCAGCTTTGTTGCCCACTCCCAGGTGCGAGCAGGACCCACCTGAGGCAAAACTGTGAGCGAAGCAAATTTCTCTTCCAGAAGTTTCCCTTTGCAGTGACCCTTTCTCAGGGTCTGAAACCTTGCTCTCTCCACCTTTTCATCTCCTAAGATGAGAAAGAGGGGTGGCACTGATAACCAGTCTTTGACATTCGTTAACTGATTGATTATATTTTGACTGGGACTCACATTTCTCAACTCCTTGTTTGAAATAGACTTGTAAAGTTTAAGTCTTTTAGGTATAATTATGGAATGAAATCGATCCACTAAACTTTAAAGTTTTAGGCATTGGCCAAGAAGGGAGAGTGCAGGTCTCCTTAGTCATCCCTGAATGTAATCCTGACTTTCCTTCCTGTTTGGCTGTATATGCCCCCACCCCCAGCCTGTGATCCACTGTGGAGAGCAATGCAGGGGCCTGCAGCAGTAGAGACTCTAGAGTCTAACCCAGAGGGCTGTTTGCATTAGAACAGTCAGTGTTCTGGAACCTTCTTCCATCTTCCTTGCTTGATCATAGTGAGATCTCCTTCACTGTATCAACTGTATCTCTATTCTAGCTCATCTACTCCAAGTCTTCAAGACACACAATTTACCCATTCTGGGGAATTTTGACAATTTAGTGATTAATAGTTTTTATCTTTGCCTTATGCTCCTAGCTGTGCAGCTCTGGAAGCATTTGGCCAGTTCTGTCATCACTTCAGGTTAGTGAGCTTCTTGTAACAAGAGCAGCGTGTCATTACTGTGTAGCTCACCATTAATTAGAGTTTGAGGGAAGGGTAACAAGGAAGCTGGGGATGAGGACACAGTTATGGTGTCCCTTTGGGATCTGTGTGTCTGAAGGAAAAGCTTTGAGTCCTAATACCTCAGGAGGTATTAGACCCATCTTGCCTCTGTGGAGACATCCTTGACTGCCCAGGAATCTCTCCAAGAACACCTAGTTGGTGAGTCATGGCCCTAAGTGTTGAGCCCAGTTCTGCCTGATGGCCAAGTCCTGTTCTTCCTCTGCAACACAACAGTGAGAAGGGGTCTTCTTCCCCAGGGCTTTGGAGTCTTTGGCTGCAGAGACACAGGCATCAGTTCTAACACTGTGGGACTTGTGTGAAGGCACCCAGTGAGTATCACTATTTACATTCTTTTCAAATTGACACAATGGTGGTGCATCTTTACACAGGGTAATGCGGTGCTTGGTGTATTTACATGTGTTCAACTCAAAATAGGTTATCCCTCAGCTCAAATATTTGTCATTTCTTTGTAATGAGAACATTCAAAATGCTCCTCTCTTCCAGCTATTTTGGATTCTGTAATCCAGCACTGTGAATTGTCCTCACCTTCTGCGCACCAGGTACGAACACTTATTCCTCCTGTCTGGCTGCGACTCCACATCATGGAGCAGTCCAACCACCTTTCCTTGCTCTCTGGTAACCATTACTTTGCTCACCAGTCCTATGGGTTCAGTTTTCTTAGATTCCATATGTAGGAGAGAAATCAAGTAGTATTTGTCTTTCTATGTCTAGTCAATGTTACGATCTCCAAGTCTATTCACATTGCTGCATACGACAAGACTTTGTCCTTTTTCATGACATATATACATTGCATATATATAACATATATTTCATTTTCTTTATGCGTTTATCTGCCAGTGGACACCTCAGTTGATGATATATCTAGAGTACAGTAAATAATGCTGCAGTAAACATAGGAGTACATTATCTCTGTGATATACTGGTTTCATTCCCTGTGGACACACAGTAAGGGGACTTTTAAACTTTCTATAGGAACATCTACAGTATTCTCCAGCTGTACTAATTTACGTTCTCATCAACAATGTGGCCTCCTTTCTCCACGTTGTCACTAGCATTTGTCCTTTTTGTCTTTTTGATTATATCCCCTTTAACTAGGGTGAGATAAAATCTCATGATTTTCATTTGAATTTCCCTGATTAGTGACATAGAACTGTTTTCCATGTATGTGTTGGCCATTTCTAAATCTCCTTTTGAGAGATATCTGTTTTGCTCATTTGTCTATTTTAAAAGTTAGGTTATTTTTATCACTATTTTTATTTAATATGTCATTGATGTCTTCCAAACTTTCCACTGTCCAAAAATTTTAAGGGAAGGAGTTTCACTAATTTTCTGATTGTAATGGTCTTTATTCTTGCCAGAAGCTGACAAAAATAAATGTGAAATGGACAGAATAGGTTATGTTACTTTTAAAGCATAATTGTTAATGTAAAAACAAATGGAGAGGTCTTTTATGAGACCAAAAGCATGCACTCTTGTTTCTGTCTTTGTGGACTTAAATCTTAGGAAGTAGGTTAAAAGTTTACCACAATACACTTTGGTTATCTGTTCAACTTCAAATCTAGGATCAATAAATCTTATCAGAACATTTTTATGTTTCAGGGAGGTTATCACCATCTTAATACAGTGATGAAGACAAAATCCAGACCTCAGGAGAGGCCAAAATGGAGCAATCAAATTAACATCTGTTAGCCCAGTCTTCAAGGTCAACATATTCATAATGTCACAGTCTGAATGAGAGACGATAATCACCGACCCTTAAACCTTCTGGCACTTGACAGACAGCTGTGGGGGAGATAAGGAGCATTTTGTTGAGATAGCAAATTCATGTACATGTTCCAGTCTATATTTCCTTATTTTTTTGAAATTCCAAATAAAAGGCTCAGTTAACACTGGTCCTCCTGGATGGAGATAAAATGGGTCACTGAAGTCCCCTTTCCTACCATGGTGTTCAGAATTGTAATTCAGAGCCCTTGACCAGTATTAGCTGCCTGTTCTTTCTTTTACATAGTAACCATAAGACAAGTGGGAAGGAGGAGGCAGCCAGAAAACTTAAGAGGAAAGAGGAGAGGTTAAGGACCGTGAGTCATCAGAGGTTAAATTTGCAGTGGAGAGCTTTAAATTTTATGCAGCTCTGTACTGCTATCACTAACTAGTGCATTTCTTAACAAAGTCTATAACTCAGCTGGGCATGGTGGTTCATGGCTGTAATCTCAGAACTCCAGGAGGCTGAAGCAGGAAGATTGCAAGTTTGAGACCAGCCTGGACCAATTAGCGAGACCCTGTCTCAAAAATAAAAAATAAGAAGGAATGGAGACACAGCTCAGTGCAAAGACTCTGGGCTTGGACTTTAGTACCCTAAAATAAGTCTATAAACCAGATCCTCTTCCCACTTCAGATCAGAAATTGAGTTTCTCATTGTAACATAGATATGTATTTGGATTAAAAAAAATAAAACAAGAAGCTTAATACCTGACAACTGTGTCCTTTCCAGGCTACACTCTTGGAACTTACACTACTATCTACTGGTAAACTCCAAGGAAATGTGCTCTCTGTTTTGTTTCAAGCATGTTCTCAAGGCCCCAGGAAACACTGAGGGTTCCTGGTACTTCTCTCACACAGGGGAATAAGCCAGTTCCCCAGAATGTAACAGACCCCTTGCTGGGAGCTGACTGTGACAGGAGACAGCAGCTACAGTTAGCCTTTTATGGAAGCTGATCTGTTGGGGATGAGAGGCAGGGCTTAGCTCCCCTGCCTTTCTTCTGATGGGAGAATCAACATTACACAACACATGGTGGGATGTTGGTGTCCATCCGTCAGATGTGCACCTTACCTACATGGCAGGTAAGACTGACTTGGCTTTTGGTGGGATGCAACGTCAGAGGTCCTCTGCCGGTGACAGCTGCCTCCCCACACTGGCCCAAACTGTGAGAACTGTGGAATACCGTTAGTCAGGGTTTTGCTGCATGGGCGACAACAGCAAAGGATCTCATTGCTGTCTACAGATGAAAGCCAGGCAAAGCCCCGAATATAACTGCACTCAGCAAACAGTCATTAGCCAAGTGTGAGAGCCATGGCCAGAGTCCACCTGGTCTACATGGGAAGACAGCATGGAGGAGCAGACAGAGCCCTGGCATTCGGGTGTGAACTCTGCCACCTACTAGCTAGGTAACTTTGGGGAATTCAGCCCCTTTAATTCCTAGTTATTCATTTTGACAAGAATATTATCAGGGTGCGCTAGTAATTTCTGAAGGGACATACTGACATTCAAAACAAGACCCTCAAGGAACAGAAGCATCTCCCTGTTTTAGACCATAAATGATCTGTGAGGAAGATCTCCTACTATATTTCCCAATCCTTAATTGGCCTCTCCTGTTGCTACTGGGACCCTTCCAAGCAAGCTGTCCCTGCCAGATAGCCAGCAGTTTATGGGAATAAATAGTTAGTTGAATTCTCATGCTTTACTCTCCAAGGACAAAATGCACACCTTCCAAGCTCTATGTGGAGAAGCTACCCAGGCCGGCCTTATCTTATCCTGAAGTTAAACATTCCTGGTCCTACAGAAATCCATTAAAGGCCCCCTGAGGCCACAGCCTCCAATAATAATGAAGATAATGATGACATTGCTAACAATGACATATGGTTTGTGTGTCATGGCCTCTGGTCCCCTGGCAGCCTCAGATCCTTCATTCTATAGGGAAAGAATGGCTTCCTTTAGCCCTCTTTTGGAGATGGGATGAATGGCACTAGCTGCTGGGTTAAAGGGATGGCTGTTGGTGTCACATGGGGTTAGGAGCTAACCTAAATTTTGATATGAGTTAGTTATGTCTTAGTAATACATGTATTGGCAAAAGCTTCTGTAAAATTTCACTTATAGAAAATATAATGATTCTCTTGGTAGTTAGAAACCTAAGACTTTTCTTAAATTGTCAGATTAAAAAGCAGAAGTGGACAGAAAAATCTGATTCATCTCAAAGTCCAGAAATGGTACTTTCTGTTTATATTTTCATCTCCACTCTGTTTTTCCCATTGGGGGTTTCTATATTAGGCATTAAAAGACAGTAACCTCATTTTTATAGGTTTCCTTCTATAGAAATTATTCTATGAGAAATAGCAGAGCAAAGAAGGGCCAGTCTTTTGAACTTCAGTCCCATGCCAGGTTCTGTGGTACTGTCTTGATTTCCTCTTCTGTAGAATGTATCGGGATAATTATAGTTGTGCATTTTTTGGTCATTGGTAGCATTAACCAGGATAATATACATAAATCTAGTGACTCAAGTTTGTGTTTAGGGCTGACTGTCTCTGAACCCTTTCCAATGCTCTGAGTAGGTCGGTGCCCCTAAAGCCCTTCTTTTTGCCCTAGGCCACAGTTTCCTATTAATAAAGAGCTACATGAATTCATCCTTAACTGGTAAATGATTCATTCCTTCTGGAAGTGAGTTGTCCTAAGATCTGTATTTGATTGATATAGAAGCCATAAGAAATGATCCTTAAAGATGGTGATTTCAATGAAACATCTGGCAGGGGCAGATGTTTTGGGAGGAGGAACTGAGAGGATGGGCA
The DNA here is from genome assembly GCF_053883595.1 of Heterocephalus glaber. Classification (NCBI taxonomy): domain Eukaryota; kingdom Metazoa; phylum Chordata; class Mammalia; order Rodentia; family Bathyergidae; genus Heterocephalus; species Heterocephalus glaber. The sequence goes on along the minus strand of NW_028258147.1, from coordinate 41,598,726 downwards.
GAGCCAGCTTCTCTGGCAGCACACTGTGGTGGTCCTCATCAGCAGAGAAGGGCCGTGGTTGAGAGGCATGTGTTGTCCAGCTCTGTCTTGGAGAGCTGGGTAGGCATGCTCTTCTGAGGATGCTTCAGGGCTCATCCATGAGGGGGCACTGCTGCTCTAGCCTGCCCATGTGCAGTCTTCTCTGCGAGCCCTTCAGCCTGTGACTTTGGATTGGTGAGGCACTTGTACCATGGCCGGCCAGGGCTGTGTGTTGTCAGAGTCACACACAGGGAGCTGGAGAGACTCTGTCCTTTCTCCCAGCTCAGTCTCTCTGTAGCCCCCAGATTCTGGCTGCCAATGTTAAACCCGTGCCCAGATGTGGAAAGCTGACCACCAGGGGAATGGGTGTTTGTAAAATTAGGACACGTCTGTAACTCAGTATTGCACTGGAAAGGGGCAGTGGATTCCCTTGGGAGGATTTCCAAAGGAAGGAAGTGGGACCTGTGGAGTGGGAGGAGGATGTGGAAAGGAGAGAGGAAAAGGAGACATCAGACAGTCTCCAGTGACGTGAACGTTGCCTTGTGCCCCCACTCGAAACTGGGCAGTCTTTTGCGATTAAGGAAAAGAGAGATAAAGGCCCAAACATACAAAGATGTGGAGGTGGAGCCAATAGCATATCTTAGTTCCAAACTGAGCACCCAGTGAAATGTACCCTGCTCATCAGAGTCACTCTCTTAATACCATCCTGTTTTATCTTCTCCCTAACATTTACTACTAGCTGAAATAATCCTAGTTACTTATTTCCTGCCCATCATTTCTGTTAGAATATGGACTCTCTGAGGGCTGGGACCTTGATGCTCTTGTTCATGGATACAGCTTCCACTCCTGGAAACACTGTCCCACACAGTAGTCACCAGTGGGTGTCAGGTGAGTGAGTGATAAGGCCTGGAGGTGTCAGAATTTCACAAAACGGGTCAAAGTGGATGTATTCAATCCAGGGCTATAGCTTCAGAGAAACTGAAGAGCAGTTCACAGTGCAATGTGCTCTGGTGGGCTTTGAATGTGGACAAATTGAATGGGTTGCTTTTCTTTTTTTTTGACCAAGGTGACTGTGGTCACCTCATTAGCAATATAATGTCTATACATACATTATGTGTATATTAACTCCTTGATATATACAGTAATTGTAGAAATTGTGCTTATATATAAGCTAAATTGTCCTAAAATTTGGACTGGGTAACATGAAACAACTTACTTGGGAAATTCATAGAGATTTATATGTACTATTGTCCCACCCGTGGAAAGAAGGGATCAATATGGATCATGTTCCAAAATTTACAGGAAATCACATAGGTCTTTATTTTGGGATTAAAAAGATTTGACCATTATGCATATAAAATATTGATTGACTTTGAGATAGAAAAATAATCTTTTGTTTAGTTTGGATTGTGAGATGATGTAGCAGGGGGAATGTGGCTTTAGGTAGGACATGGAGAGTTCTGAACCAGTGCCTGACTTGGAGCTCAGCAGTTGTGATGGAGCTACAAAATGGGTTTTCCATGGTATCATGAATTATTCCTGCTTTCTAGTTTCAGTATCAGATATAATCAGACAGTCCTCAGTGTCAGTGAAGCAATACATTTTTGAGTCTCTACCATGGATTTTGTACCAGGCTAAGCCTAAAAGGAGCACGTAATATGATTATCTCTTTGAGGACGTTCAACTGTGTTGAGAAAATATGGCACACTTGTATCTTTTGGGCTCCAATTAAAGAAAACTCAACTCAATTGACTGGGGCAAAAATATAGAAAGTTAATATCTCAACTGGGAAGTTTGAGTTGCAGGCTGACTTGAGCCATTACTGGATTTAAGATTCAAAATAAGCCACTTGATTTCAGCATTTCTTTGTCTTTCTGCTGAGCTCTGGGGTCCTTCCTGTGTTGGCTTCCTTCTCAGGCTCCTTGTGGATCAATCCTCTGAGGGCTCAAGCGTCGAAGAATAAGTCAACACCTCTTTCACATCCTCAAAACAAAGGACTCTAGGGAAATCCGATAAGGCTGGTTAGCATGAGCTACCCAGCAATAGGAAGATGGTATCTGAAGCCCTGACAGAGGGCATGGCTGACCTGAAGACCACAGATGACTGCATGTGCCAGGATAATGAATAGAATGAAGGATGAATATCATACAAATACTTGGGTCTGAAGTGATTTGAGGGTTTGGGAAAAGAGCCTGATGGTTTTGGAGTCATGGAAATGTATTACAAAGGACAGAGACAAGCTACTTATGTCAGTGAACCGTGGACCTGCAGGGGCCTGGAAATGTTCTTCCACAACAGGGCAGGCAGCTCTGCAGGCTAGAAAGAGCTTCCTCAGGGTGGGAGAGATTCAACCCTGATCTGCTTGGCAGGAGCTAAATCTTGTGTGGGATATCATTTCTAAAAGGAAGGCCTTGTATCCTTAGCTAATTTATTTTTTATGCTTCTTTTTTTATTGACCTACCACATGAGAAAACAATAATAAAAGCATTCATTAATAAACAGGGCTTCTCTGGTTGCTTCACAGTGGTTCTTGGGTTATGCCTTGCTTCTAGGAAATCGTATGTGGTTTGTTGTGGTGTCAGACTTGGATATAAACCACCTTTACCTTGTCTGTTGAAGTAGGGCAACAACATATGTCAATATTGATACCAGCATCCAGTGCTCCACATTAGGTTATCTGGAGTCTATGGAATTTGGGTTTTTAATACACTGTCATTGTATTTCTGCATCAAGTTTAAAAGAGAGGTAATCAGCAGACACAGGATATATGTAACCCTATGCGTGAAGAGATTAATTAATCAGACCCTGAAAAGTGGATGATTCCAAGTATTTGCTCAATGGTAGGTTCTCAGGGTGGTGGGCGATGATGACTTTGTCTTGCTCTCTCATTTCCCTAATATAGTGGAATCAATCCATTGGTTTGTTTTCTCTACATTGGTAACATGAATTATTTCCTGCTTTCTCTTCCTCAATGTGCTGTGACTCTTAATTTTTTTAATCCTCAGAGAATTTCTCAAAAAAGAAAAAAAACTGAACATCTTTTTTTTTTTCTAGAAAGCTGTCTCTCCTCCCAGTGTTTAAAACCATATTTTTTGTTTTAACATGTATTAGTGATTTAGGATATTTTATATATGACTAGTGAATTCAGTACAGTTAAATCAGTGACTAAATGGAAGTTAAATTTTACAAGCTAAAATGGAGGAATGCTCAACAGAAGATTCATTCGTTGAATAAATATGTATCCAGAATGTTCACAGTTTAAGATAGTCTGCTTAAATATTGGTTCATTATTACTTAGGACATTTTTGTGCCTAAGTTTAAAGGCTTTCATGTTTAAAAGTATTGACCAGTTGGAACATACAGATGCATCACATAAACATACTTAGGAAAAAAGTCAAGTCCATAATCACTTGCCGGAAATCCTACTAATTTTTTTTTTTTTTTTTTTTTGGTACTGGGTATTGAACTGGGGTCCTCGTGTTTGCGCAGCAGGTGGCAGAACCACTGAGCTAAATCCCCGGCCCAATCCTGCTAATTTTAATGAAGGTAGAGGGTCTCAGTTAGATAATTGACCTGTCATAAGAAAGGGAAAATGTTCAACATGAATGATTTTGTGAAATTTTAATAGCTAAGGAAAAACAAATAGATGTAATTATAATTTTTATTTTTAATAGGATTATTCTATAATCATATTTTGATTGCTGGTGATTTACACATATACCAAACCCCACTGGAACTTTTTAAGTCTTTAGACTTAATAAGTTCTACTGATGTGGAATCATGTAGGAGTTGGTTCAAGGGAGTAGGCGGGTACGAGGACAAGAATCCTTAAACCTGTCATTGCGGTCCACAAGCCATTTAACCTTACTGAGTTAAAGCGTTTATTGTAAATTGAAGGTGAAATGGTCCTAATGATCCTCCTGAGTTTTAGCTGTCTATGAAATACAAACCAAAATGTCACTGAGCTTTGGGGGAAAAAAGAGTCTAACTTGAATATTAGACAGACCTGGTTCAAGTTCCACAATTTACTAGCTCTGTAACCTTGTGCAGCCTAGGTCCCAATTCTGAAGGGCTTCCTCATCTGTACAGTGGGGTTAACAGTGTACACTTGCCAAGCTCTGTAACTTTGGGTGTGTTTTTCACCTCTTTAATTCTCAGTTTTCTGGTTGTAAAATGATGATAGTATTAGCACTCAAATCCTTGGGATAGGGATAGGAAGAACAGTAAATGAGATTTCACAGGTCAGTACTGAGCACTGTGAGTGTGGGTGGGAGAGAGACAACTGACAGAAGTCACCTGGAGTGATGGTGACATTGATTTGTTCTCCAATTTAGAAAGTTGGATGAATAAGGAGAGCAGAGGCTCAGACAGATGGACAGGAGGGTGAAAGAAGACTAATTGGGGTAGAAGAAAGACTGGACTACAGCCTCCTGTCTGGTGTATCTCAAGGCAGCCCAGGTTGCCCTGCTGGGCCGAGCTTGCTATTTATGACCTGCAAGCATCTGAATACCCAGAAGGGATATTGGCTGTGCTGTCTACACAACTTAAAAAGCACTTAGAGGAATGCAGTTCCATTAGACCAGGCATAATGGACCCACTCAGGGCAGGCTTTGTAAATACAGAGCTAATGTCATTCTGACATGTTTACAGGCCAGGCCACACTTCACACAGGGTCAGGACCTTCAGATGACTCTGCAGGCTTTCAGGAGCCAGGTCCCTCACTTCTCACACCCAGGACTCCATCTTTATTACTGGAAGATGAAAAAAAATTAAATGTCAGTGAACAAATTACAGTTCTGAAGGACTAGAAATGACCTTGAAGGTACACATGTCAGGCTGGCACAGGGCAATTGCCTGGAGGTTGAGAAAAGCCATTATCCTACTTTGTGGCTGTTTAATTAATGGATATTTTTGTCATCTTCACTTCAGAGAAAATCAAGAGAGCCACAGTCACACTTTTACAGGAGAAATTTCTGAAATAACAGGGTGAAAAAGGCTAGAGGTTTTTAGGCCTTCTTGCTTTTGAATAAAAGTTAGGCATTTGTCCTTCCCACACCCTCCAGAATTTGCTTGGTGCAGTGTAAATCAAGATCTGGAGTCTTCCCAGAGTCCACAGTGAGTATTTGTGGATGATGCTGCAGGAGGACCTTCGTGTTGCAGTTTATCTGATGCCCTTTTCTGTCTTTGCAAGGTCACTGGCTGTCCTGATGACAGGATGCAACAGATCTCACTGTGTGGCAAATGCCCGGGAAGGTATTTTTGGGAGATTCTTCCCTTAAATTTTGGAGACAAATTATTTCAAATTCTGTGATATGTCAATATCTCCTAGTTCAGAACAATTTTGGATTGATGCCTAATATTTTAATGCTAGTAGTTTTTTAATTAAATTCTTTTACTGGTACATTGTAGGTATACAACACAATTACATTTCTCATTGGGAATTGTACCTTTACATAATGCATCTTGGTTCTTATTTTTTCCCCATTCCTAGCCCTCCCTTCATGCCCTCCTCCCTTCCCTATTTACAAAGACTTTATTTCCATTTTTTCCATTTCTCATCATTTTTTCCTTTCCCTTCTTTCCTTTCCCCTGCCCCTCCCACTACCCCTACCCCTTTGGACCTTTTCTTCCTATTTTGCATTATTGATTATTCATTCTAATCATTGGTACATTTTAGGTATACAATATAATGATGTTCATCATTGGAAATTTGCACCTTTACATAGTCTCTCTTGGTTCTTATTTTTCACCCTTGCCCAGCCCTCCCTTCAACCCCTCCATTCCTCCCTATTCACAAAGATTTTGTTCCTATTTTTCCATTTTCTCATAATAATCCCATTCCCTTCTATCCTTTCCTCTAGCTCTTCCACTTCCTTCCCCTTTGCCCCTTTTCTTCCTACTTCACATTACCTATTATACATTTAGTCCTTATTTACACTTTCAGTTTCTCACACCAGAGAAACTATTCGGTATTTACACATGTGTGTCCTATTTATTTCACTTAAGAGTATTGCCTCAATGTGCATCCACTTAGCTATAAAAGTCTCTAATTTCTCATTTTTGATGGTTGAGTAGTACTCCATTTTATAAAAAAACCACATTTTTTTAATCCAGTCTCCAGTTGATGGGCATTTGGGTTGCTTCCAAGATTTAGCTATTACAAGCTGTGCTGCTATGAACATGGGCACACATATATCACTGTGGTATGATTCTTTGAATTCTTTGGGGAAGATCCCCATCAGTGGAATAGCGGGGTCAAATGTGACTTCCAGTCCTAGTTCTTTGAGGTATCTCCATACTGATTTCCACAGTGGTTGCACCAGTCTACACTCCCACCAGCAGTGGAGCAGGGTTCCTCTTTCCCCACAGCCCCCCCAGCATTTCTTACTGGTTGATTTCATGATAGCAGCCATTCTTTCTGGAGTGAAGTGGAATCTCAGAGTTGTTTTCATTTGCATCTCTCAAATGACCAGTGATGTGGAACATTTTTTCATGTATTTATTTGCTATTTCTACTTCTTTGTCTGAGAAATGTCTGTTCATTTCAGATGCCCATTTTTGGATTGGGTCTTTAAATTTGGGAGGTCTGATCTTTTTAAGTTCTTTATAGATTCGAGATAGTAGACCTTTGTCTGAGGAAGAGCAGGTGAAGATTTTTTCCCACATTGTGGGTTGTCTCTTCACACTGCTGGTGGTTTCTCTTGCTGTGCAGAAGCTTTTTAAAAAGAAGAGATCCCATTTGTTGATTGTTTGTGCTACTTCATGGGCAACTGAGGTTTTGTTCATAAAATCTTTTCCTACACCGATGTCTTCAAGGGTTCTACCTAACCTCTGTTCCAACTGGTTCAGAGTTTCTATTTTAATATTTAGATTTTTAATCCATTTTGATTTTAGTTTAGTGCATGGTGAGAGATATAGGTCTAGTTTTAATCTTTGGCAAGTTGAAGCCCAATTTTTCCAGCACCATTTATTAAAGAGGCTATCTTTCCTCCAGTGAGGGTGTTTGGCTCCTTTGTCAAAGATGAGGTGGCTGAGTGTGTCTGGAGTTGTTTCTGCATCTTCTAATCTGTTCCACTGGTCCTCAGTTCTGTTTCTTTGCCAGTACCATGCTGTTTTTATCACAGTAGCTTTGTAGTAGAGTTGCAGGTTGGGGATTGTGGTACCCCCTGCCATGTCTCTGTTACCTAGAATTGCTTTTGCTATTCTGGGTCCCTTCTTGCTCCAAATGAATTTTTGGATTGTTTTCTCGAGGTCTATGAAGTATGCTGCTGGGATCACAATTGGAATTGCATTAAATCTATATAGCAGTTTTGGAAGTATGACCATTTTCACTATATTAATCCTTCCTACCCAGGAGCAGGGGATGCCTGTCCATTTTCTGATATCATCTTCAATCTCTCTTTTCAGAGTGCCATAGTTTTCAGAGAAGAGGTCTTTGATTTCTTTCGTTAGAATGATTACTAGGTATTTCAGTTTTTTGGATGCTATTGTGAAAGGAATTATTTGCCCTATTTCTCTCTCAGTGAGTCTGTCATTGGTGTAGAGGAAAGCTATTACTTTTTGTGTGTTGATCTTGTAACCAGCTACTTGACTGAATTTAGTTATGAAGTCTAGAAGACTTTTGGTGTTCTTGGGGTCTTCTATATAGAGTATCATGTCATCTGCAAATAATGCCAATTTGACTTCTTCATTTCCTATCTTTATTCCTTTTATTTCTTTCTCTTGTCTAATTGACATGGCTAATGTTTCCAGAACTATATTGAACAAGAGTGGTGATAGTGGACATCCTTGTCTTGTTCCTGATTTGAGTGTGAAGGATTTCAGTTTTTGACCATTTAGTATGATATTGGCTGTTGGTTTTTCATAGATGGCTTCTTTGAGTTTGAGGTAGAGACCATCTATTCCAATTTTTTGTAGGGTTTTTATCATAAATGCATGTCGGATTTTGTCAAATGCTTTTTCTGCATCTATGGAGATAATCATATGGTTTTTGTCCTTGGCTCTATTGATATAGGGTATTACATTGATTGATTTGCATATATTGAACCATCCTTACATCCCTGGGATGAATCCCACTTGATCAGGGTGTATGATCTTCTTGATGATCTTCTGCATTCTGTTTGCCATTATCTTATTAAGGATTTTTGCATCTATGTTCATTAGTGAGATTGGCCTATAGTTCTCCTTTTCGGTTGGGTCTTTCTCTGCTTTGGGGATCAAGGTGATGCTTGCTTTCAGGAATGAATTTGGGAGTATTGCTTCCCTTTCAATTTCATTGAAGAGTTTAAACAGTAGTGGCAGCAGTTCCTCTCTAAATGTCTTGTAGAATTCAGCAGTGAAGCCATCCGGGCCTGGGATTTTCTTAGTTGATAAGTTTTTAATTACATTTTCAATTTCATTGGTTGATATTGGGTTGTCCCGAATTTTTAGGTGTTCTTCGTTAAGCTTTGGTAACTCATATGTATCTAGGAATCTGTCCATTTCTTCTGTGTTGTCCATCTTATTGGCATATAGGTTCTGGAAGTAGGTATTGATGATCTTCTGGATTTCTGCTGGGTCTGTTGTAATTTCACCCTTTTCATTCCTAATTGCATGGATTTGGGCCTTTTCTTTCCTTTTTTTGATAAGGTTGGCTAAGGGTTTGTCAATTTTGTTGATTCTTTCGAAGAAACAACTCTTGGCTTCATTGATTTTTTGTATCATTCTCTTAGTCTCCATTGCATTGATTTCTCCTCTGATCTTTATAATTTCCTCCCTTGTATGAGCTTTGGGGTTGTCCTGCTCTTCTTTTTCTAGAAGCTTGAGCTTCAGCATCAGGTTGTTTAATTGGGCTCATTCTGTTTTCCTAATATGCTTATTCACTGCTATGAATTTCCCTCGTAAGCCTGCTTTCATTGTGTCCCATAGATTCCAATATGTTGTATTGTCATTGTCATTTAATTGAAGGAACTGTCTGATTTCTTCTTTAACTTCCTCTGTGACCCATTGGTTATTCAGAAGTGTGTCGTTCAATTTCCACGTGTTTATGAAATTTTTTGAGTTTCTTTTGCTATGGATCTCCAATTTCCTTGCACTATGGTCTGATAATATACAGGGGATAACTTCAATTCCTTTGCACTTACTTAAACATGTTGTATGTGTAAGTATGCGGTCTATTTTGGAGAATGACCCATGTGCAGCTGAGAAGAATGTGTATTCTGATTTTGTGAGGTGGAAGACTCTGTAAACATCTGTTAAGTTCATTTGTTCAAGAGTTCGATTGAGTTCTAGTATTTCATTACTTATTTTTTGTCTAGTTGATCTATCTATTTGTGACAGTGGGGTGTTGAGGTCCTCCAGTACAATTGTATTAGTGCATATATGACTTTTCATGTCCGCTAGTATTTCTTTTATATAGTTGTGTGCACTAGTGTTTGGTGCATAGATATTTATGATTGTCATCTCTTCCTCTTGGATTGTTCCCTTTTCAAGGATGTAGTGTCCTTCTTTGTCTCTCTTAATCAGTGTTGGTTTGAAATCTACTTGATCAGCCAAGAGGATAGCTACTCCTGCTTTTTTTCGGGTTCTTGTCACATGCAGTATTGTTTTCCACCCTTTAACTTTCAGTCTATGAGTTTCCTTTTGAATTAAGTGTGTTTCTTGGATGTAGCATATTGTTGGATTTTGCTTCTTGACCCATTCTGCCAGTCTATTTCTTTTGATTGGTGAATTGAGACCATTAATGTTGATGGTTATAACTGAAACATATTGACTTGTCATTGCCATGACTTTTTTTTTGTTGGGTTCTCCCCCTTTACATTTAATTTCTTGTCATGCCAGATGGGTTCATTCTGCTTTGCTTCCTGGGGTTGTGATCCTCAATGTCTGTTCCTAGGATATTGTGTAAAATTCTTTGGAGTGCTGGTTTGGTATTCACATAGTTCCTAAGGTGCTCTTTGTCATGAAAGTATCTTATTTCTCCATCCATTTTGAAAGATAGTTTTGCAGGGTACATCAATCTGGGTTGGAGGCAGTTTCCTTTTAGGGCTTGGAATATGTCACTCCAAGCTCTTCTTGCTTTGATGATTTGTATTGAGACATCTGCTTTGATTCTGATGGGCTTTCCTTTGTATGTGATTTGTTTCTTTTCTCTGACTGCTTGTAGAACTTTGTTCTTCTGTTGTGTTTCTGGAATCTTAACAATTATATGCCTATGTGTAGATTTTTTTTGATCAAGGCTATTTGGAGTCCTATATGCCTCACTTATCTGTATGTCAAGCTCTTTTCCCCTGCTTGGGAAGTTTTCTGCCATTATTTCTGTGAAGAGATTTTTTTATGTCATCTCCACTCTCTCCTGTTTCTTCATTGATCCCAATCAGTCTTATGTTATTTTCTTTTGCATCATCTAGCAGCTGCTGGATTGATTTCTCATGTTCCCTTATAATTTTGAAGCAATTTTTCTTTTCCTGGTCACTAATTGCAATCTTATCTTCTGTATGTGAAATTCTGTCCTCACATTGGCTCATTCTGCTGTGTAGACTTTCAACGGAGTTTTTCATGTCCTGGAAATCTATTTGCATCTGTTTTATGGATTCTATTTGTTTCTTATGTTGGTATTCCATCATGTTCCTGAGCTCCTCTGTAGATTTATTAATCATGTCTTGCACTAGGGGCACAATTTCTCCTGTTATCTGAGAAATTATTTCTGATTTCATTTTTTCTAGATCCCCTTTTGTTGCCAGTTCAGTGGGTCCAGGTGGTTGAGTATTAGTGTTCCATCTCATTTCCCTTTGGGGTTGCTGTAGGTGATCTGGAAGTCTGGTTTTGAGACTTATTTATGTGTTTTCTCATTTCGACTGGGGCAGGGGGCTGTTAGTGCCTGCACAGATTACCTCCTCTGAGCTGGGTGAGGTGGGCCTGGGGCCGGGAGCAGCAGTAGGGATGGTGACCCAAAAGCCCTTTCCTGTGGGCTGGGAGCAGCCGGAGGGATGGTGGCTGAGAAATCCGTTCCTCTGGACCAGGAGCAGTGGGATGGTGGCTCAGAAGCCCCTCCCTCTGGGCCAGGAGCGGTGGGAAGGATGGTGGCCTGGAGGCCCCTTCCTCTGGGCCAGGAGCAGCGGGACAGAAGGTGGGCCAAAAGCCCTTTCCTCTGTGCTGGGAGCAGTGGGAGGGATGGTGACTGGGAAGCCCCTTCCTCTGGACCAGGGGCAGTAGGACGATGGCTCAGAAGCCCCTACCTCTGTTCCGGGAACAGTGGGACTCAGTACCTTGGTCTGGTGGTCTGGTGTCCTCTGCATCTTTGTAGTGTGGAATCAGGTGGCTGCCTATCTGCAGCAGGGTGATTTGGCATCTTCTGCGAAACTGGGGACCTTGGTAGGGCATGCACGGACCTTGGTAGGGCATGCACAGACCTGCCTGTCTGCAGAAGCCTGATTCAGTTTGTTCCACGGGACTGGGGACCTCAGTAGGGTCCACCCTTCCCTATTTACAAAGACTTTATTTCCATTTTTTCCATTTCTCATCATTTTTCCTTTCCCTTCTTTCCTTTCCCCTGCCCCTCCCACTACCCCTACCCCTTTGGACCTTTTCTTCCTTAGGGATACAATATAATGACATTCATCATTGGAAATTTGCACCTTTACATAGTCTCTCTTGGTTCTTATTTTTCACCCTTCCCCAGCCCTCCCTTCAACCCCTCCATTCCTCCCTATTTACAAAGATTTTGTTCCTATTTTTCCATTTTCTCATATTAATCCCATTCCTTTCTATCCTTTTCTCTAGCCCTCCCACTTCCTTCCCCTTTGCCCCTTTTCTTCCTATTTCACATTACCTATTATACATTTAGTCCTTATTTACACTTTCAGTTTCTCACACCAGAGAAACTATTTGGAATTTATTCATGTGTGTCCTATTTATTTCACTTAAGAGTATTGCCTCAATGTGCATCCACTTAATGCTAGTAGATTTCTACAAAGTTGTTTTATGAAGAGGTATTTACTTGGCATTCATTTACAAAACTGAAATAATTTGATTACAATAAAAACTTATATAATTTAAAATTCCATGACAAGAAAAAAAAAACTCAGGTTGCTGACTTCCCATGTTTAGAACATACCTTCTCACTCACCACCCTGCAGGTCCTCCATGAAGACATTAGGTCATCTTAGCAATGTAATGGGTGGTCATCATTTCTTAGTTTTTGTTTCCATCTTCATTGAAAGAAAATTAGGATTATGCACTTCAAAGTAAATCAACAATTTGATTCTTAAGTGATACAATGAAGTTTATAAACCCGGGGTTTACACTGAGTTTCCATGGTTGATATTTAGAAATCTATCTTCAGTGCACACCGATGAGTGGAAGTGACTTATGACCTTGAAGCCTACAATTCTAGGAATAGAACAAATCCTACCAAATGACTGGGATTTCCCGCTGGTATGTGTCCAAGGAGAGGGATCAGACTCATGTGGAGGCCAGAAGATATTGGAGTCTAAGAAAAGAGTAAAGAGCTTCTCTGCCCACTGAGCCCTATGGAATTATTATTCCAAGTTAATCATTGTTCATGGCCCTGGGATCATGGAATTATTTCCTTACAGGGGTATGGAAACCTCTTCTACCTTAAAGGCATGAATAATGTTTCTGTGATGGTTGCCTAGTTTGTAGCAGGACCAAGACACTGCTCCCTTCCTTCCTTCCTTCCTTCCTTCCTTCCTTCCTTCCTTCCTTCCTCCCTCCCACCCTCCCTCCCTCTCTCCCTCTCTCTCTCTCTTTCTTTCTTTTGGGATGGAAGAATTTACTTACGTATATACACAGGACATGAGTGTTACAGGAATCCTTAGGGACAAGGCTTTTTCTTTTTTTTTACTAATTTTATTGGTACATTTTAGGTATACAATATAATGATATTCATCATTGGAAATTTGTACCTTTACATAGTCTCTCTTGGTTCTTAATTTTTTTCCCCATTCCCCTGCCCTCCCTTCAATCCCTCCACCCTTCCCCGTTTACAAAGACTTAAGGAAAGAAAGGAATGGAATTAATATGAGAAAATGAAAAAATGGAAACAACTGCATACTTTCATAGTTCTGGGTCTTTGACCTTGTTGCTTTCTCTGAGAGTGGGCTTACTGATGGTTAAACTCTTATTTAACCCCCACCAACTCCTCTGGTGTTACCTCTGTGCTAGTCCACAGGCTGAGGTTCAATTGTCCTTTCCTCTCTTTCCCATAGCATACTTTCCCATCTCCATTGCAGGATGCCTTTTTGCCTCACAACTGTTTGTGCTGCTTCCTAACTCCATCTGGAATCTAAAGCCTAAAGTGCTTGAATCAAATTATGTTCACTAATTTATTCCTAGGGCCTTAGAAAGAGCTGGACAAGTTCTAAGAGTGAAACAAAAAGTCTCTGAATGATGCACAAAGGACCCCAGATTCTCAAGTTTCTGCTCTCTGTTCCATCTCCATGCCTTCCTCACCTTTCACTCCATTCCACTCCATGCTCAAAGTCAGAAATCTGCAGGGCTACAATCCTCTCACAGAGGCAATGCACAAGACTAAATTTCTCATCTGGAGTGCTGTGTCAGTGCTAACCAAATCAAACCATTGTGTGTCATGCTGCTCTCCTCGGCACTTGTCAATGTCCAGTGTGGAGCCAGGATTGTTGTGCATAAAAATCATTTCCCTTGAATGTTAGCATTTGGTGGGCCTGGGATGGTAGCATTTGGTGGGGCATTTATGACTAAGAAATGCCAGGCAGAATGTTGCTTCAGCAGGAGGCCCTGCAGAGGCTCTCTGCTTTTAAGGATGAACAGATCTCAGGGCTTCCTTCTTTGGTCCTCAAGCATCTCCCCATTTGTCACAGCAGGGAAGCAGTGCCTAACTGGCAACATTTCATATAATTCAAAATTACTTCTAAATCGAGACCTACACAGTGGTCAAAATAATTGGAGACAGGGACTGGGCCCTTAGGACTGACCACCAGGGTCTTTTCTATCTTGTAGCACATTTGCCAGTATGAGGTCAGAGATGGTTCACTGAGGTTTCTCTTTTTCATGGGCAGAGAAATCACCTGTTAATGATGGCAAGACTAGAATGTATAAATCCAGAGATGCTCAAATATTTGTTAGTATGCTAGTGACTCTTTATCCATTGAGGTTTTAAATTAGTTTCTCCTTCACAATGAACCATATTATTTTTCCCAAATACAACTATCTTTAAGGTTTTATTATTTGGATTCTTGTTGTTCCTGCTACTAAGAGGTGCTTTCATTTTGACTTTTCTCTTCCCCAGATAATTCAACACTGCAGGAGGTCAGGGAGTTCAACTTGGGCCTTGCAGCCAGAAATCAGCCCTAATCTCAGGGGACTGCTGCTGGCCTGCTGAGATGAATTGACTTAGATCTGCACACTGCTGGCAACATTGTCTATTTTGACAGTAGAGACATACTCTGAAGGAGGCCCTTCATTTTTATTTTTTATTTAGTTATTTTTTCTTATTTTTAGTTTTTATTTTTTTCTTCTCTTGAAACTTTTTTTCTTCTTTTTCTTTTTGTCTTTTCCTTTCTCTCTTCTTCTCATTCTCTTGCTCTCTCACTTTCTCTCTCTCCCACCTTGTTCTTCATCTCTCTCTTATTTGTTCATGTTTTTGTTCTAATTCAGACTTCTTCTTTCTTTCTTTTTCTTTTCTTCTCTCTTTTTCCTTCCTTCAATTGTCATTAGCTTTAAAGGAAAGTGAATAGAGTTTCTAGCTTCCCTATTGCTGTTAGGTTGTTCTATTCTTGTCTTTGTTCTTTCATTCTCTCTTTTCCTCTTTTCTTCAACAGTTTTCTAGAGGTTGTGTGATCTTTCTCTGTCCTCTGTCTTCACTGCTAACCTCTCCCTGTCCTTCTAACTTGCTGTCCCTCCCTCCCCAACTCCTTCTAAGTCCCCATCCCAAAGGGTAAATTTGCTATATTGAGTTTATTCACTATAAACATATGTTGGGTTGGTCCTCAATTTTAATTTAATTCACATGGTTAAAGGTGATAGATTAATGACTACCACAAATTGTCATTTTCCAAGTGTACTTGATGCTATTGTTGTTGCTGATTGTATCACTTGGGCTAAAGAGTTGTGATTGATCTAAATCAGTTGTCCTTCCTGGTATACTGAAAATGAGATTTCCTCAGACTCATTAGAGACTCAAAACCTAAAGACCAGCTATAACTGGAAGACACCTCTGAGAAGAAATCATTCCATAAGGATTCTTTTTTTTTTTGGTAGTGGGGATCGAACTCAGGTCCTTGCTCTTGAGCAGCAGGTGGTGAAATCACTGAGCTAAATCCCCAGACCTCCATAAGGATTCTAAATACAAGCAACAAAGATACTTACAATAAGCAATATTTAAGTATCAACCCAGGAATTAAACTAAAAACGGTACCAACAACAAAAATAGAAATGAGAAGACACCTAAGCAAAGCTCAAACCCAGACTTCCAGCTCACCAAAGGCAAATTCTGGGGGAAACGAGGTAGAAAAGTCTGATAATCAACCACCTGGGCACCCTGAACCAGTTGCACAAAGAGTAACAAAACTGATGAATGAGGCTCTAGAAAAATTCAAAACAAAAATAATTTCCCAGATAACTACAGACATGGTGAGCAGAATGAAAGACATGATTAGGGACTCTAGAACAGAAACAGAAAAAAAAAATAGATGAGCTCAGGACCATGATGGAAGCCATGAATGCCCAGCATAAGAAAGAAATGGAAACCATGAATGCTGAACATAGGAAAGAAATGGAATCCATGAAACAGATTCAAATAAATATCCAGGAGATTAAAAACTCTATTGAAAGTATTTGAAGCAGAATGAGCCAATGTGAAGACAGAACATCAGACATAGGAGACACGATGGCAGTCAGTGACTGTGAAAAGAGAGATCTCTTAAAAATAGTAGGGACCATGAGAAATTGATCCAACAGTTCCTAGATGACACAAAGAAGAATAATATAAGACTGCTAGGAGTCCACGAAAAAGTAGGAGAAAGTACAAATGACATAAAAAAAAAAGTTCACAGAATTAATGACAGAAAACTTCCCAGACAGAGTGAAAGAATATGACATACAGATAAGTGAGGCATATAGGACTTTGTCTAGCCATGATAAAAAACATAAAACACCTAGACATACAATAATCAAGATCCCAGAAAATCAGCAGAAGAACTACAAGCAGTTGGAGAAAAGAAACAAATCACATACAAAGGAAAGCCTATCAGAATCACAGCAGACTTCTCAACACAAACCCTCAAGTCAAGGAGAGCCTGGAGTGAGGTATTTCAAGTCCTAAAAGAAAACAACCTCCAACCTAGACTGATGTTTCCTGCAAAACTATCTTTCAAAATTGATGGGGAAATAAGATACTTCATGACAAAGAACATCCGAGAAACTTCATGAATACCAAACCAGCATTCTAAACAATTCTAAACAATATCCTGGAAAAAGACAATAAAGGTCACAACTCCATGAGGCCCAACAGAGCAAAGGCATCAGGCAAGGCAAGAAATTAAAGGGAGAGGGGGAAAAATTAAAAAATAAAAGAGCCAACAGCAGGAAAACAGCATGACAAGGATAAGTCAATAGATATCACCTATAACCATCAATGTTAATGGCCTCAATTCACCAATCAAAAGAAATAGACTGGCAGAATGGATAAAGAAGCAAAATCCAACAATATGCTGTATACAAGAAATACACCTAACTCAAAAGGAAATTCATGCACTGAAAGTAAAAGGATGGAAAATAGTTCTCTATGCAACAGGAACCTGGAAAAAAAGCTACTATCTTATTTGCAGACAAAGTAGATTTCAAACCAAAACTAATTAAGAGAGACAAAGTAGGGCACTACATCCTTGTAGAGGGAACAATCCAAGAGGAAAAGTTGACAATCATAAATATATATGAACCAAATACTAATGCCCCCAACTATACAAAACAAATATTAATGGATTTGAAAAACCAAATAAGCACTAATACAATTGTAGTGGGGGACCTCAATAGCCCACTGTCACAAATAGACAGATCATCTAGACAAAAAATCAACAACAAAATACTAGGACTGAACCAAGCTTTTAAACAAATGGACTAAATAGATGTCTGCAGAGTGTTCCACCCCACAAAATCAGAATATACATTCTTTTAGGCTGCACAAGAGCCATTTTCCAAAATAGACCACATGCTAGCTCAAAGAACATGTTTAAGTAAATTCAAAGGAATTGAAGTTATCCCCTGTATATTATCGGGCCATAGTGCAATTAAACTGGAGATCAATAGCATAAGAAACTGTAAGAACTCCACAAACACATGGAAACTGAATAACACTCTCCTGAACAGCCAATGGATCACAGAAGAAATTAAAGAAGAAAGTAGACAGTTTCTACAACTGAGTGATAGTACCAATACAACATACAGGAATCTATGGGACACAATGAAAGTAGTCCTATGAGGGAAAGTCAGTGAATTTCCATAGCAGTGAATGCCCATACTAGGAAAACAGTGGGAGCCCAAATAAATAACCTAATGCTGAACCTCAAGCTCCTAGAAAAAGAAGAGCAAGACAAACCCAAAGCTTACACAAGGGAGGAAATTATAAAGATCAGAGCAGAAGTCAATGCAATGGAGACTAAGAGAATGATACAAAAGAATCAATGAATCAAAGAATTAGTTTTTTGAAAGAATACATAAAATCAATAAACCCTTAGCCAATTTTACCAAAAAAAGAAAAGGCTCAAATTCATGCAATTAGAAATGAAAAAGGTGAATTCACAAGAGATCCAGCAGAAATCCAGAGGACTATCAATACCTACTTTGAGAACCTGTACACTAATAAAATGGAAAACACAGAAGAAATGGACAGATTCCTAGATACATATGAATTACCAAAGTTGAATGAAGAAGACCTAAAAATTCTAAATATCCCAATTACAATCAGTGAAACTGAAAATGTAATAAAAATTTACCAGCAAAGAAAAGCCCAGGTCCTGTTGGCTACACTGCTGAATTCTACAAGACATTTAGGGAAGAAATATTGCCACTCGCTTTAAACTCTTCAAGGGGAAGCAATACTTCGAAATTCATTCCTGGAAGCAAGTGTTACTTTGATTCTAAAAGCAGAGAAACTGTTTAATCCAAAATTAATTGTGAAGTGGAGAAAGCATAGAGCTTGTCAATGGTGGGGCAGGTTGTGGTGAGAGACTGAGCCCTGGATCATTAGTTTTTCATGAGCAAAGTTTGAACTTCATGAATGTTGTAGGAGAGGATTTCTCACTGTATGGGAAAGTGTACTAGATTATTCTGAAGGCTCCTTCTAAAATATTTTTGTAGTGTAATAAACTGATTTATCGCAGAAAAAAATAAAAGCAGAGAAAGCCCCAACCAAAAAAAAAAAAAGAGAGCTACAAGCCTATCTTCCTAATGAACATAGAGGTAAAAATTGTCAATGAGATACTGACAAACAGAATGCAGAAGATCATCAAGAAGATCATACACCCTGACCAAGTCAGATTTATCCCAGGGATGCAAGGATGATTCAACATACATAAATCAATAAATGTAATACACTATATTAACAGAGCCAAAGACAAAGACCAGATGATTATATCAATAGATGCAGAAAAAGAATTCAACAAAATCCAACATCCATTCATAATGAAAACCCTACAGAAATTTGTAACAGAAGATCTTTATCTCAACCTGATTAAGGCTATCTGTGAAAAACCAACAGCCAACATCATACTAAATGGTAAAAAACTGAAAACCTTCATGTTAAAATCAGGAACAAGGACAAGGATGTCCACTATCACCACTCCTCTTCAATATAGTTTTGGAAACATTAGTCACAGCAATTAGCCAAGAGAAAGAAATAAAAGGAATAAAGATAGGAAAGGAAGAAGTTAAACTGTCATTATTTGCTGATTATATGATACTCTACATAGAAAATCCAAAAAATTCTGTCAAAAGACTTCTAGACTTAATTAACAGATACAGTACTGAGTAGCTGGATACAAGGTAAACACTAAAAAACCAATATCCTTCTTGTACACAAATGGCTCACTGAGAGAGAAATTAGGGAAACAATTTCTTTCACAATAGCATCCAAAAAAAGGAAATATCTAGGAATCAATCTAATGAAGGAAGCAAAAGACTTCTACATTGAGAACTATAGCACTCTGAATAAAAGAGATCGAAGATGATATGAAAAAATAGAAAGACATCCCCTGTTCCTAGGCAGGAAGAACAATATAATGAAAATGCCCATACTTCCAAAACTGCTATATAGATTCAATGCAATCCCAATTGAAATCCTAACAGTATATTTCACAGAACTCAAAAAAATAAACCAAAAATTTATGTGGAACAAGAAGAGACCCAGAATAGGAAAAGCAATTCTAGGAAACAGGGACATGAAAGGGGATATCACAATCACCAACTTGAAATTACACTACAAAGCCACTGTGATAAAAAACAGAGTGGTACTAACAAAGAAACAGACCTGAGGATCAGTGGAATAGGTTAGAAGACACAGAAACAACTGCATACATACTCAGCCACCTCATCTTTGACAAAGGAGCCAACCATCCTCACTGGGGGAAAGGTAGCCTCTTTAATAAGTGGTGTTGGAAAAACTGGATTTCAATCTGCCAAATATTAAAACTAGACCCCTGTCTTTCACCATGCATTAAACTAAACTTGAGTTGGATAAAAGATCTAAATATTAAAATAGAAACAATAAACTTGATGGAAGATAAGTTAGGTAGAACTCTCAAAGACATTGGCATAGGAAAAGACTTTATGAACAAAACCTCAGTATCACGGGAACTAGCACAAAGAATCAACAACTGGGATCTCATCTTATTAAAAAGCTTCTGCACAGCAAGAGAAACCACCAACAGAGTAAAGAGACAACTCACAGAGTGGGAAAAAATTTTTGCAAGCTGTTCCTCAGACAAAGGACTACTATCTAGATTATATAAAGAACTTAAAAAAAAATCTGACCCCCAAAATAAAGATTCAATTCAAAAATAGGGATCTGAAATGAACAAACATTTCTCAGATAAAGAAGTAAAAACAGCAAATAAGCACATGAAAAAATGTTCAACATCACTGGTCATTCAAGAGATGCAGATGAAAACAACATTGAGATTCCACCTCACCCCAGAAAGAATGGCTGCTATCATGAAATCAACCATTAATAAATGCTAGTGAGGTTGTGGGGAAAAAGGAACCCTTCTCCACTGCTGGTGGGAGTGTAGATTGGTTCAACCATGGTGGCAATCAGTATGGAGCTACCTCAAAGTACTAGGATTGGCAGTCCCATTTGACCTAGCTATTCTCCTGCTGAGAATCTTACCAAAAGAAATAAAAGAATTATACCACAGTGATATATCCACACCCATATTTATATCAGCACAGTTGGTAATAGCTAAAGTTTAGAAACAGCTCAATTGCCCATCAACTGGTGACTGGATAAAGCAGATGTGTTTTTTTTTTTGTAAAATGGAGTACTACTCAGCCATAAAGAACAAAAAACTAGAGACATTTATTGCTAAATGGATGCACATTGAGGTGATATTCTTAAGTGAAATAAATAGGACAGACGTGTAAATACTGAATGGTTTCTCTGGTGTGAAAAACTAAAAGTGTAAATAAGAATCAAAATATATAATTGATAATGTGAAATAGGAAGAAAAGGTCTAAATGAGTAGGGGAATTGAGAGGGGTAGGTGAAAGGAAAGAAGGGAAAAGAAAAAATACGAGAAAAGGAAAAAATGGAAACAAAGTCATTGTAAATAGGGAATGGTGGAGGTGGTGAAGGGAGGGCAGGGAATGGGCAAAAAATAAGACCCAAGATACATCATGTAAAGGTATAAGATCTTAATGGTGAATGTCTTGTATACCTAAAATGTACCAATAAACTTAATGAGACAAAAAAAGAAAATCTAAGTGTCAAATTTTTTGGTAAGGAGCTTACTCATTTGAGGCTCACATTAGACTCAAAGTTAACAACTATAGCTGCCCCTGTTTTCCTGGTGCTAAGAACTAACTTGCCCCATGTCCTACTTGTGAGAGGTAGACCTAGGATTTGAATGCAATTGATGTGTTTTCTGACCTAGCTCTTTGTCAACCCCACTTTTCCATAGAGGATACTTAAAATATGTTTTGCCTAACTTAGAAAAAGAAAGACTTACAAGTTACCTGAGAGGTTAAATCCTCCTACAGGAATTTAAGAGTAGACTGAGAAACAATTCTCACTCCATAGTTCCTAATCATCATACAGAAAATGCAAAGACCTGTGTGATGGAGCACGAATTGCAGATAAACCCTCACTCTCTGCACCTGTTGTGACTGTTAGTCCTGATCTGTCAACTTTGACTGGACTAAGAAATGCCTAGCAGATTAGGAAATTATGCTCCTGAGTGTTTGGGCAGGTCATGGAGGTGTGCCCTGGGGGACTACATCTGGCCCCTGGCTCATTCCTCTCTGGCAGTGATGGCTTGCTCTGCTTCCCTGCCCTCATAACTAGGCAGCTTTGCTCCACTGGCAGGTTTGTGCCCCAGAGCCAGCCAACAATGTATGGGAATCCTTGAAAACCATGAGCTAAATTCAACCTTTCTTTGTGGGTATCGAGTATTTTGTCCCAGCCATGGGAAAGTAACTAATATACCAGTGCCTTTTCTACCTCACATGTACGTACACTTTGAGCCAGAATATTAGTCCCTTCTGTTCCAACATCTTGTGTGTTTTAGTAAGCTTACCAGAGTCTTTTATGCATACAAGACATTCCTAAAGGAATGGCTGCTCTCATTGACAGACTGCATATTTTTATTGAAGGATAGTATACATATAAAAATGTAAAGAATATAACCCATTTAACCACCACCAAAATCAAGGTGTGCAACATTACTTGCAGTGGAGAAGCTTCCTTTATGACTTTCCCAGAAACCACTCCCCCCAGATGAGTCACTATTCTGACTTTGATTACCATAAATTTGTTTTGCTTTTTCTTTTTGAATCTTATACAAATGGAATCATAGAATGTGTGATTTGTGTGTATGCCTTCTCTGTCATATAAAATACATCCTTTGCCATTTATGTGTACTAAATTAAATGCTTCATTTTATTGATGATATTCATCCATGTAGCTCTGTGGCTTATTCCATGGTTGTACAATATTCCATTATTTCACTGCACCACAATTTTTTAAAAATTCTTTGATTGGTATGTTTTAGGTATACAATACATTTACATTTCTCATTGGGAATTGTACCTTTACATGATGCATCTTGGTTCTTATTTTTCCCCCCATTCCCAGCCCTCTCTTCACCCCCTCCACACTTCCCTATTTACAAAGACTTTGTTTCCATTTTTTTCCATTTCTCATCATTTTTCCTTTCCCTTCTTTTCTTTCCCCTGCCCCTCCCACTTCCCCTACCCCTTTGGACCTTTCCTTCCCATTTTGCATTATTGATTATTCATTTTAATCATTGATACATTTTAGGTATACAATATAATGACATTCATCATTGGAAGTTTGCACCTTCACATAATCTCTCTTGGTTCTTATTTTTTCCCCTTCCCCTGCCTTCCCATCAACCCCTCCATCCCTCCCTATTTACAAAGACTTTGTTTCCACTTTTCCATTTTCTCATATTAATTCCATTCCCTTCTTTCCTTTCCCCTACCCCTCCCACTTCCCCTTCCCCTTTGCCCCTTTTCTCCTATTTCATATTATCTATTATACCTTTTATTCCTTATTTACACTTTCAGTTTCTCACACTAGAGAAACTATTCAGTATTTACACATGTGTGTCCTATTTATTTCACTTAAGAGTATCTCCTCAATGTGCATTCATTTAGCTATAAATGTCTCTAATTTCTCATTTTTTATGGCTGAGTAGTACTCCATTTTATTAAAAAACACATTTTCTTTATCCAGCCTCCACTTGATGGGCATTTGGGCTGTTTCCAAGTTTTAGCTATTACAAACTGTGCTGCTATGAGCATGGGTGCACATACATCACTGTGGTATGATTCTTTTAATTCTTTGGGGAAGATACCCAGCAGGGGAATAGCTGGGCCAAATGGGACCTCTAGCCCTACTTCTTTGAGGTATCTTCATACTTATTTTCACAGTGGTTGCACCAGTCTACACTCCCACCAGCAGTGGAGCAGGGTTCCTCTTTCCCCACAGCCCCATCAGCATTTGTTATTGGTTGATTTCATGATAGCAGCCATTCTTTCTGGGGTGAGGTGGAATCTCAGCTTTGTTTTCATTTGCATCTCTTGAATGACCAGTGATGTTGAACATTTTTTCTTGTATTTATTTGCTATTTCTACTTCTTTGTCTGAGAAATGTCTGTTCATTTCAGATGCCCATTTTTGGATTGGGTCTTTAAATTTGGGAGGTCTGATCTTTTTAAGTTCTTTATAGATTCGAGATAGTAGACCTTTGTCTGAGGAAGAGCAGGTGAAGATTTTTTCCCACATTGTGGGTTGTCTCTTCACACTGCTGGTGGTTTCTCTTGCTGTGCAGAAGCTTTTTAACAAGAAGAGATCCCACTTGTTGATTGTTTGTGCTAGTTCACAGGCAACTGAGGTTTTGTTCATAAAATCTTTTCCTACACCAATGTCTTCAAGAGTTCTACGTAACCTCTGTTCCAGCTGGTTCAGCATTTCTATTTTAATATTTACATCTTTAGTCCATTTTGATTTTAGTTCAGTGCATGGTGAGAGATATAGGTCTAGTTTTAAACTTTGGAAAGTTGAAACCTAATTTTTCCAGTACCATTTATTTATTTATTTATTTTGGTACCAGGGATAGAACTCAGGTCCTTGTGCTTGTGAGGCAGGCAGCAGAACCACTGAGCTAAATCCCTGGTCCAGCAGCACCATTTATTAAAGAGGCTATCTTTCCTCCAGTGAGGGTGTTTGGCTCCTGTATTGAAGATGAGGTGGCTGAGTATGTCTGGAATTGTTTCTGCATCTTCTAATCTGTTCCACTGGTCCTCAGGTCTGTTTCTTTGCCAGTACCATGCTGTTTTTATCACAGTAGCTTTGTAGTATAGCTTCAGGTTGGGAATTGTGATACCCCCTGCCATGTCTCTGTTACCTAGAATTGATTTTGCTATTCTGGGTCTCTTCTTGCTCCAAATGAATTTTTGGAGTGTTTTCTCAAGGTCCATGAAGTATGTTGCTGGGATCCCAATTGGAATTGCATTGAATCTGTATAGCATTTTTTGAAGTATGGCCATTTTCACTATATTGATCATTCTTACCCAGGAGCAGGGAATGTCTGTCCATTTTCTGATATCATCTTCAATCTTTCTTTTCAGAGTGCTATAGTTTTCAGAGAAGAGGTCTTTGATTTCTTTCGTTAGGTTTATTCCTATGTATGTCAGGTTTTTGGATGCTATTGTGAAAGGAATTGCTTGCCCTATTTCTCTCTCAGTGAGTCTGTTGTTCATGTAGAGGAAAGCTATTGATTTTTGTGTGTTGACCTTGTAACCAGCTACTTGACTGAATTTGGTTATTAAGTCTAGAAGACTTTTGGTGGAGTTCTTGGGGTCTCTATATAGAGTATCATGTCATCTGCAAATAATGACAATTTGACTCCTTCATTTCCTATCTTTATTCCTTTTATTTCTTTTTCTTGTCTAGTTGCTGTGGCTAATGTTTCCAAAACTATATTGAACAGGAGTGGTTATAGTGGACATCCTTGTCTTGTTCCTGATTTTAGTGTGAAAGATTTCAGTTTTTGACCATTTAGTATGATAGTTGCTGTTTGTTTTTCATAGATGGCTTTTATCAGTTTGAGGTAGAGACCATCTATTCCAATTTTTTGTAGGGTCTTTATCATAAATGTGTGTTGGATTTTGTCAAATGCTTTTTCTGAATCTATTGAGATAATCATGTGGTTTTTGTCCTTGGCTCTATTGATGTAGTGTATCACATTGATTGATTTTCGTATATTGAACCATTCCTGCATCCCTGGGATGAATCCCACTTCATCAGGGTGTGTGATCATCTTCATGATCTTCTGCATTCTATTTGCCAGTATCTTATTAAGGTTTTTTGCATTTATGTTCATTAGTGACATTTGCACCTCAATTTTTTGACTATTACGTTGTTGGTATACAAATGTGTTGTTTCCAGGTCTTGGTTATTGCAAGTGATACTGTTATGAGCATTGTTATGTAACTTTCTTTTGTAATACATGCACATAAGTGTGTATTTTTATTGGGTATACATTTAGGAGTGCGACTGTGTATAAATATGTTCAGCTTCATTATGCACTACTCAGTGGTTTTTCACAGCAGCTCTATAAATTTAGATTCTTACAGCAATATATAAGAATTCCTGACTCCTACTCATT
The DNA here is from genome assembly GCF_053883595.1 of Heterocephalus glaber. NCBI lineage: Eukaryota > Metazoa > Chordata > Mammalia > Rodentia > Bathyergidae > Heterocephalus > Heterocephalus glaber. The sequence goes on along the minus strand of NW_028258147.1, from coordinate 41,573,328 downwards.
GTTTTTTCATTTTAGCAATTCTGATGAATATTTAGTGTACTTCATTTTAATCTGAGTTCCACAAGTAGTTTTTGCACAGTGATTGGTATTCTTATAGTGTGTTTTGTTTAGTATAGCACATTGTACAATATATTTAGAGGTCTAGTAAATGTATGAAATTCACTTTTTAATTACAATGGTCTATTTGTGGTTTTTTTACATATACAATACTCTCATCTGAAATATAATGATAGGTCTATTTCTTCTTTTCGATAGCATGTGCCTTTTATTTATTTTTCTTGCTAGGACCTCAATATCATCTTAAATGGAAGTAGTGGTAACTGGTATCCTTATTTAATTGCAGAAAGAAAGCTTTCACCATTTCACTATGAAATATTTTAATGTTGTATATTTCTTGTAGATCCTTCTGTTTAGATTAAGGGGCTTTCATTTTATCCATAGCTTCCAATAGTTTATTTTAAATCACAGATAGGTATTAAATGCTACCAAATGTGCTTTCTATGTATACAAATTCTCTTCCTTCTTTTTCCTTTTCGTGAATACAGAAATTGCACTTGGTGAATTGTGAATGTCAATCACCCTCCCTTGCATTCTTGGAACAAACTCCTTTTTCCATACATAATTGGATATGCTATTATTTTGCAAATGATTTATTGCATTTGTGTTTAGAGGAAAGATTTATCATAATTTCCTACTTTTATAGTAATCTTATTTTTTTTGTATCAACTTTATGCCAATATGTTTCAATTTTATTCCATTGCCCTCCTTTCTTAATGTGTTAATTTCATCTTCTTTTACCATTATTTAGTGATTATCCTAGACATTATGACCTCCACCCTTGGCTTGTCCTGGTGGTTTGTCTTCAGTAATGCTGAACTTTCAAATAATTTTACTCTCTCATCTTTTGCATTATTATTGTCTTACCGTTAGTTTTATATATGTATATCCTAATTTGATAAAACATTATCAGTATTGACTTTACTGTAAATATTCATTTTTATTTCCCCAAATTATATCTTTTATGATTTTATTTATGCTTTTTTGTCTTATTTTCTTATTTGTACCAGAAATATTTTTTCTTCTGTTTGAAGAATTTCATTTAGTATATCTTTTAATGTAGACCAGTTACATTAATATTTTCAATTTTCATTTGTCAAAAAAATCTTTTATTTCATCTTAATTTTTAAAGGATATTTTTCCTTGTGTATGGAAGTTGAGATTGACAGTTACTTTGTGTTCATGCTTTAAAGGCAATATTCCTTTATGTCCTCAGCTATTATTCTCTGATTTCCATATTTTTCTGCTGCATACTCAACTATCAGGTTTATTGTTGCTTCTTTGGAGGTAAAATGTCTTTAAATTTTTCTTTATTATTAAAATTTTAATTGACCCATTTGTACATATTTATGAATGCACTGAGATAATGTAGTATGTGTACATTATGTGTAATGACCAAATCAATGCAAGCAGCATTTCCATCACCTCGAACATTTAGCATTTGCTTCAAACTCCCTGCTTCTATTTCTTTATGAAGAATACAAAAACTGTTGTACATGGTAGCTACTCATCGTGCTGTAGAAGACTAGACCTTATTCCTGCCTTTTTGTTCTGGCTCCTTCTAAGATACATTTCTTTCATTGGTTTTTTTCATGTGCCCAGTTTTGACTTCATCACGTTAATCATGCACTTCCTGAAACTATGTTTGTTACATTGTTTTCCAGAAGTTTTGGAACGTCCTCAGCTATTACCTATCTATTCAAATCCTTTGGTTTCCCCAAGTCTGACTCTCCTGCCTTCCTAGGACTTAACTGCTGATGTGTCTGAACTTCTCACAGGGTAGCGCATTTCACCAGTGCTCTTTCTCTATTCTCTACCCACCTTGCCCTCTGTGGTTCAGTCTGGATATTTTATGTTCACCTGTCTTCCAGATTACTGGTTCTGCATCCAATCTATGGTGAAGCATACCTGTTGAGTTCTTAATCTCAATTATTATAGTTCTCAGTTCTAGAATTTTTATTTGATGCCTTTAAAAAGTACATCACACATCTCTAGTGGAATGCTCATATTGTCCTCTATGTTTTAAAAAAGTATTAATTATAGTTATTTAAAAATCTGTGATGGATAACTCAAAATACGGAGCCTTTTTTGGATCTCTTCCTTTGTCATTTTGTTCTCTGGCACATCATCGTTGCTATGTCTGATGATGTTTGAATGAATATATTTGGTATAAATGATGGTGTTTGATTCATGCATATGAAAACAGTGGCTACTCAGTAAAAATTCTGGCTTTGTCTAGGGAGTGCTCCCCACATCCTCTGATAGGCAGGTTTAATGGGGAGATCACTGACAATCTACATGGAGTCTGGGGTGCTTACTCGGCCCTTTCATTTTTGTTCTAAATTAGCACATTGGATTGATGAAACCCTGATAAGGTCTCAGAAGTTTTTTGCTGAACATCTCAGACTGTTGCTCAGAGTAGCATGACAGTCAGCTCCTGTACTGCCTGTGCTCCAGCTTCTTGGCCACTCTAGTGCTCCTTGCCAGGCAGCACTGCTGTGTTTTGAGATTGTGCCTCTCCAGATTCATGTTGAAACCTACTCCCCAAGGTGACCATACTAGAAGGGGATACTTGGGAGGTGATGGGACCAGGAGGGCTCCCCACCTCTGGATGAATCAATCCCTTATAGCAGGCTGGGGCACTGGGCTCACTCTCTTCCCCTCTTCTCCCACTTTCATTGAGGACAGTGTTTGTTTCCCTCTGCCTTGTCTGTCCCTCTGCTACCTGAGGAGACCTAGATAGCACCATCTCTGAGGAATGGATCCTTGCCAAGCCCTGAATTTGTCAATTGCTTGATTTCGTACTTCCTAGCATCTGGAACTTTGAGAAATAAATTTCTGTTGTTTATAAATTACCTACTCTTAGGCATTTTGTTCTGCATGCACAAATGGTTAAAGACAAGCTCCAAATTCTTTCTTTTTTCTCTCTTTCTTTCTTTCTTTCTTTCTTTCTTTCTTTCTTTCTTTCTTTCTTGGTTGCTTGTTTGCTTGCTTCTTGCTTTCCTGCTTTCTTGCTTTCTTGCTTTCCCTTCTTTCTATTCCTATGAGATTCCCCAAAATTGTAGTGGTTTATTTATTTCTTAGCCACAGCTTTCTGCCTTTGAGACTCTAGCTCATTTTAAATGCAAGATTCAGAAAATGTTGTAACTGTCAAGGCAACAGACACAGGTCAGCTTGCCCTCTGTAGTTCTCTTTTCTCTACGCTCTTCACCCTCAAATTCTGGATATCTTGGCAGCTCTCCAAAACCTTCAAGTAAATGTTTTAGTATTTTATCTGATTTCCTAGTTAGTTTTGGAACTATGCCATCATCATCTAACGCATATGCCAATGGATTTATTTTTTAAGAGCCTGGTAACTAACATATGGATTATACTTTAGTTATGGGCATTAAATATCTTTTAGTAAAGAAAGATGCTAAGGTGCTTTTGAAATGGATATATAATGTCCTAGCTATATCTACCTCTAAAGCAAACAGAGAGCATAGGGTGCTGGGTAGGCAAACAACACTCTTCTACCCTTTGACCATGGAATCTAGGACCATCCTTAAAATCTGTAATTTAGGGTGAAGTAAGAGAGAGTGGGGCAAGTCCACTGAAAGATGCTTGGAATATACTCGATCGTTTCAGAAATAGACACACGGGGAGATAAAGAGCAAACACCCTGATCTTGAACCTTGAGCTTATCCAGCAGTGGCAAGTGGCCAAAAGTGATGGTTTTTAAAATCTGCATGTTACCTGGGTCATGTCTTTTCATACATGCTGCAAAACGTGCATTCAGTGATATATCTCCTTGGAAATGAGTTACTTTGGAAAAATATATGGGTTAGGAGGGCCAGGTTATAGTCAGCTTTGGACTCAGGGGGACCTGCTGAGGAATTCATCCTGCTGTTTGTGGAAACCACAAGCCATGCGTCTTGCTGGGTCAGGGAACAGGAGCCCCTTTCATTTTTCTTTCTTTACAATGGTATTAGAAAGAGTTCTCTTCTGCAGACTTGGCACCAGAGATTATGGAATAAGCAACAGGACAGTTAACAGGAGGTAAGAATGGGCATCTTGGACAGGGGGCAGAAACTGCAGTTAACATCAAAATTCTGAAAAGAACAGAGTGATCTCCCATGGAAGCAAAAGCCTGAGACCAGTAGTGGGACCATGCGTGCACAAGCGAAAGCACTGCTTGTGAGCTCGCAGTGGAGCACAATACCCCGGGGCTGCGGTGCCCAGCAAGGCTGGCTGCTCCTGGTGAGGCCATGCAGGAGGAGCTGTGGCTGGGACAGGCAGCTTTCATCCTGATGGCATTGAAGGGGGACTAAGGGAAGGGTACTAGTGACCTCAGGCTCATTCCTAAACTTTAAATAGCAAAAGCTAGAAGTATACACAGGAGTTTGGAAAAACAGAAGGCTCTAGAATATGTAAAGTCCTCTTTGCGCTTTTGAAAAGGAGTAAAAATGTCTTGGACACAGAATATTCTCTGTGCCTTATCTCTCCCTCTGCCCAGCTAGCCTTCCCATCTCCAGTATTCCTTTGCCACGATTACCTCTTCCACTATTTGAATCCAACCAGCTTCCAAACCCACTTCAAACTTTACCTTCTCCATGAAACCCAGCTCAACATGGAACTGGTGCTTAGGACACCCGCCTCAGACCTGGGTGAGGCTCAGAGTGTTCTTCAGGACACTGATTGCTGACTCCGGAGGGAAGATGTTGGGTTGCACTTTGAGGGGAGGCCAGGGAGCAGACAGAGGAGTGTGTCCAGCTCCTGGGGAGGATGTGCAGAGAGAGGGTCGGCAGCAATGAACAGCCCAGAGGATCTGGAGGAGCAGCCCAGGTTTGGGCCTTAGTGGTTACTGCAGATTTCCAGATATCTTTCTTGTATATTGTTAATGAAAATGGGACAGAGAATAGTATTTTGCAAATTAAAAAATTAAAGTTATTCTGCACCCATTGTCATTATTATTGTAGTTTATAGGATATTTTGCATAATTTTCTTTTACCCTCATGATTCCTTGGTTCAGAACTGAGACTGCTCGGAGGTGGATTTTGGATAAATATTCTTCTGCCTTCTTTCCTGTCTCACTTTTTCATTCATTGCCATCCAAAACATCACTCATGGGAGGTTGCTTTCTTGAACTGCTCCCTTTCCCATCAGACTGCTTTCTCTCGTGCAGTGCGAACAAATTTGGTCCCTGCTGCTTTGATGGCGTTGTGCTTGGAGACTGTCCAGCTGAATTGGGGCTGAGTATTTTTCCAGGTGGTATATTTAGGGCCAATGTAACAGTACACATTAAGGACAGAGCGCAGCAGGATCCCCAGCAGGAAGTTTGAGTTTCCATTTCGGTTGACGTGTTCAGATAAGTCTTCTCAGGCATATTCAAAGAAAACATCCCCCTTTCTTTTACCATCCATCCACTAGAATCGAAATGCTTCCATTTAGCTTTCTTAAAGAAGAGAGCAAAAAATAGGTCAATAATATTTATGATTTCTTGAAAAGATTTTCCTTACTGTGGCACTACTCCCTTAAGGACTCACTCTTTTCTATTAACAGGGTTGTGCTGGTTACAGTGGGGGCATTAGCCAGAGTTCATTATACAAAGAGGGCTGTAAAGACAGTCTTCCTTACTGTTTGGAAGAAAATTCTCATAAACTTCATATTAACTTTGGCGCAGGGGGAGGAGTTGCTAAGAATAATAATTTTGTGATAGTATTCTTTTGTAATAAAATAATAATAATGATACAATAACAACAATGAAAACAATCACAATGCATACCTTTTATAGACTCCTTTCCATGTGCTAGAACCTTTGCTAGGTCCTTTGTGTACATGAAACTATGTAATTTTCAGGGTAACATGAAGGCATGGTATCAGGCCGCTATCAAATGAGAAATTTCAAGCACTGGCAAGTTAGGTAACTTATTAAAGGTCACACAAAAGACTGAGTTTTGAGCCCCAAACTTCCTAAGTCCATTGCTCTACCTCTTTTAACATAATTACACTGTCTTTAACATGCTTGGTGATTTATGCATCTGCAACATATAATATTACTTCCACAGCATAATTTTCCCACTTAGAAATATGTAACACTCTGCTTTTTGAAAATCACAAATATGATTCATTGACTATGCATGCCTGTGTTCTATTATGCAATTCTAACACAGATCTTTCATAGTTTAATATGTCAGATAAAGTTACTCAAAACATTTATTTCCAAAAACTTTTCATGCTATTTTTTATAACTGCAACATTAAACTTACATATTTATTCTACTGATAAATTACATTATTAGTAACACTGCTTATAGATTTTAATTTACTTTAACCATCATAAGATAAGTACTGTTACCATCAGTAATACATATTCATTTGTGCTGGCTAATAGGTTTGAAAAATTAGCTACAGATGGCTTCGTGTTTATGGATGTCCATGTGAATTTGCAGGAGTTAATTGGTGTCAGTTTTGGGTGCTTGAATATTGTCCGAGGTAGCTGAGATACACAGCAGATACAGAAATCTGTGCCCCATGCCCTTCCTCTTCCCTGCTTCATTAGTGATCACTTAATAAACTGATCACTCAGTATCTCTGGCTTAAGCATGTAAAGAGCTTTTCTTGAGGGGAAAGAATAGATATAGACCCTACCTTCAGGCTTTCCTGTAGAATGAGACAGAGAAGATAAAGTTGTGAAACAAAGATATATCATGGATCATGCAGTGAAGACTATCAGTGTTGGAGGAACATGATGTTTGAAGCAGTTGTGGTTGACTAAGGAAGTCAGGAAAGGGGTTATGACTGTAAAGAATGGGCAAGATTTGGAGATAAAGGAGAAGAGAGAAGGTATTTCAGGTACTTTGGGAAAGAGATGGAAACAGGGAGTTGGGGATGAGCAAGGTGGCTGTTGGAATAGGGAGGAGATGGGCCCTGCTGTGGCAGATGCCACTTAAAGTGTGACAGGGGATAAGCTGCTCAGGACTTTGTGGGACCAGGATGTGGAAGCTATGTGGCAGTCTGTTCAATGTAAACAGCATGGACAGTGTTAAATACGGAATACTTCTTACCCGGAAGTTGATCTTGGAGGAAGTGGTGTGGGAAGGATGGAGAAACACATCACAAAGGCAAATGCACAAGTAAAAATGCCTCTCAGGGCTGTAGGTGAGGAATTGTGATTAATTCAAAGTTTTCACCATATACTTTATTGATATTATTTACATGTTTATAATTAAAGGCAATATAACAATGTTAAAAGTGTTTTTGATCCAGGTTTACATAATTGCAATGAGTAGGTAATAGAATTTTGTGTTCTGCTTTTTTCATATAAAAATGTAGTTTTCCATGTTTCCAGATAGTGTTTATAATTATGATTTTAATGGATGCATAGGATGCCATTGAGGAACCTTACAGTTTGCTAACCCCTTAGGGGGTACTTACACTATTTCCTAGTTTTTGTCATTATAGGTGATGCTACAAAGGACTTGGCATGTGTGACTCTTGGCTTTTGTTGTATTATTTGCTGAGCATATATGCCCATGAGTGTGACTGCTGGTTCACAGAACAGCAGCACATTGTGGCACTTTCTACATGACATCAGGATGCTCTTCAAAGGTCCACACTGACTAGAGACCCACCAGTAGGAAATGAGGGTGGCATTATTACTTCCGGTTTGGAGCTGCTGTGGATAGGAAAATATCATTCACTGCATTGGAATCTCTGAGCAACCAGACATTTCATTTCTTTTACAATTTTTCTTTTGAAAAAATACGGACAAAGAGAAAGCTGAAGTGGAAGAGGGAAGATGAATTGACAGTGGGTAGGGTCGGGGGAGGAGACGGGGGAAGAGAAGGAGCGAGTGGCTGTGATAATAGGTGAGCAAAGGGATGCCTGGTATTGCTGGACAACTGTGGCTGCAGAGTGAAGGTGCCCACTGGGGCCTTTGGTTTCTTGTTGATGTCAGACTCATCTCTCCCAAAGGTTGAGAGCTTCTGAGAGGGTCAGGTTTGAAAATTCCCATCCCATCTCCACAGGGCTAACCACCTGAGGTTCTGCTCTCTAAGCCCCATTCCACCAGGGGTGGTGATAATGGCCTTGCTCTTGGCCAGCTGGGCATCTTAGGAGGACTGGCTGCATCTCCTGCTGCTTCTGGCCTCCCCTGGTGCTCTCACTTTTGGCCTCTCCTGGGTGTTGACAATGTTCTCTGGGTTTTCCTTCCGATTTTCCAGAGCCCCATAAATGCCAGTGTGGAGAGAGCGCACAAATATGGGCTTGACATTTAAGTGTATAGGACCATACCTAGGTCTTTGTCTACACTGGTGGAAAAAAATTAGAAACTGAGTGTGCTGGGTGGCAAGCCCTCCTCTAATAGTTCACACATTTTCTAGCCTTGTCATATTTTTGTCAATATTTATTAACAAAAGCATAAACCTCAAGACCTCTAAGAAGAATTTAAACCATCATGGAATGTTTGAAAAGAAGAAGAAATATGGGCTATAAGAAATGTGTGCTTCTCTTCGTGGTGAGTCCGAGGGTCCTACACAGTGGAGACGTGTTTCTTCTCCATGAATTCTCTTATCCTGGTTATCATGATGGTCTCTCACTTCTTCTATGCCTTCACTGAGTTATCACCTCCTCACTGAAGCCTTTTCTGGCCACCTAAGCTAAAATCTTCTTCTTTCTCACACTCTATCCTTTTTTTTTTTTTGTACTGGGAATTGAACTCGGGTCCTTGTGCTTGCGCAGCAGGCAGCAAAATCACTGAGCTAAATCCTTGGCCCCTCTCTCCTCTTATCTACTTTATTTTCTTTGAGTAGTTACCTGGTACATAATTATGTACATTTATTTTTCTGATCTCTCTTCCCTACCAAAACAAAAGTTCTGAGAGCAGAGAGTTTGGTTTGCACCCTTCTATTTCCAACTCCTTCAACAGAGGCTGATACAGTTGGGCCTCTGTATCCTGGGGTCCACACTGGCAGATTCAGCCAAACTCAGATCAAAAATATTTGGGGAAAATTATATTTATGATTTTTTTCTTGTCATCATTCCCTAAAGAATACAGTATGACAACTGTTTGCATAGTATTTACATTGTGTTACATATAGTAAGTATGCTAGAGATAATTTAACATACAACATGGGACTGTGGGTAGGTTATATGCAAATGTCATGCCATTTTATAGAATGGACTTGAACATCCACAGACTTCAGTATTCATAGGGGACACTGGAACTAATCTCTAATGGATATCAAAGAGATATTTGTGGAATGAATAATAAAAGGTATAGATCTTTTGATTTAAAATACAAAAAGAATTCTAAAAGTGATCATACTTAGAATAGTGTTCAGGTATCCAGAAAAAATGTTTTGTTCACAATAGAGGATCGAACTCAGGAACTTGTGCTTGCCAGGCAGGCGCCAGAACCACTCAGCTAATTTCCTGGCCCTCACTTTTGTGTTTCAAGGGTGTGTAGTGGCCCATTATCCTCATGTGCTGGGGTCAAGGCTCACATAGGGGGTATGGCTGCATAGGCAGAAGCTCCAGCTCCTGGGGGTGGGTAACAGGGAGGCTGGTGACAGCTGGCATACTGGGATTCAGTTACATTACCAGACATGTGGACTGAGGTTGGAGACAGAGCACACAGGAAGAGCATTTCTCCAGGTCTTCTTCCTCCCTCCTTCTAGCACATTGTCATACCATTCTTATGGCGACTTTCTCTCTCCTCTGAAATTATCTGAGCCAGAAGCAGAAAGGTGAAAGAAATGGCAATCACCCATTTCCCACAATTCATAGTGATCCCAGGCACCTAAAGGAGCATGGGGAAGCACAGTGACTCAGCCTAGGAGAGGGCATTTCAAAGATGTAGTCACTATTTGGAATGCAGTAGTTGTCAATGGCTCTTTCTTCCTCCTCACTGCTCATGTGGTGACCTATGTCCCACCCTGAACTATTCTGCATAGCAATAATAGAAGTAGCAGGCATAAATTTTAGCTCACCATTTTTTCTGACGGTTACTGGCATCTGCCTTCACCCTTGTGTATTAGAACATGGGAATTCTCTAAAAGAAGTTTAATTCCTGGGACAAGAGATAGGTTTGGATCTTGGAGAGAAGAGTTCCTGTGCACTTGAAGGATCATGGGTGTCCACTGGGATGGGTTGCTGTAAAACAGGCAGATTTTCCAACTGTCCTGTATGCATGCCCTTCACAAGGGGACCACAGCCCTGCCACCCCAGGTACCCACCAGGGGTGCAGTCCATTTCCTCCCACACAAGTGCAGCAGGAAGGCCAGGGACCTTCCCCAAGACTAGGTCTCAAGGGACCTAAGAGGAAGCAGTAACCTAAGGCTTCATGGAGGTGAAGGAGGACAGATATCCAAACAGCATCTAATCGCCATTAAACCTGCTAAAGTCAAAGATGGCATCAGAGAAGAAATCCAATGATAAGTATGAAAAAATACCTGTTTTCATTTTCTTTCTTACAATTGGAATCATCAGCACAGGTTTCAGTGTGTGTTTGGTTTGCTGCATAACAAACCAACCCAAAAGTTTTGTGTGGCACCTGCCCTGACACATGAGCCAGCTTGTTTAGCCTGTTGGGTGATATGAGATGTGTGATTCAGTTGCCACTGTCGTCATCCTTGACCAGCCAGTCCCCAGCTGACCAGCCAGGTAAATCCAGGCCTACAAATGAGTCTGGGAAGATGGCAGAGCTGGAGTCAAGGAAGCAGACCATGCAGCTAATACATAAACTTAAAGGCAAGGCCAAGTAGTGGTGGTTTTAAGCCACTGAGTTGCAAAAGCTTGGTAACATAGCAATTGATAATTGATACACCTAGGGCTCAGAGGAAAAATAGTTGGAGGTTCAATATTTGGAACCCATTCCCACTCAGCCCCTCCTGAAGGGGAAATGGCAGTGTGGGTGTGTCATTGCTGAAATACTTCTGTAGCCTAAGAGCTGGAGCAGCTTGTCTCCCAGCACCACTGTGAAATTCTTTTCCTGGAGCACATCTAATGCACTGCTGTGGCTGTGAAGTAGAAGCAGTCAGGATTGCCCTTTGGACTGGGCCTCAGTCCTTGCATGGAGATAGAGGGTCAGCTTGTAGAGGATCAGACCCCTCGATAACCCAAGCAAGACATAGAGGGAGCATGACATGACACGGTGACTCCAGTCGTGTGGGTAGGGTGGTTGCATTGGACTGATGGTCTTGGCCTCTCTTCATCTGGGTGTTAACTCCACACACATCATGGTGAGATGCTGCAGATTCCAGTGGACCCAGGTGATGATGCTTATAGAATGATAGACACAGAAGAGAAGAGGAGGAGCAAGATGGTGCAAGTCAAGCACTTGGTGGTAACTGAGGTGACATCACAGGGGAGCAGTGGGGTGAGGCCTTCCCAAGCTGCCATCCTCGTGCTCAGCTAGAGCCTGCCTGATACCCCTGCAGCTACAGCGTGCTCTGTACACTAATCTTTCTGCCTGAAGCCTGTGTCCAGAACTTCAGGGCTCTTCAGTAGTGGAACTTCTTGTGCATAAATGCTAGAGTTAGGATGTATGTTTCCTTTAGAGATAAAGGTTTGGGGCTGAAAGTGGAACAATCTCCATGACAAAGTGGCTTTCTGATACAATTCAAAGGAAATTGAGTATTTATTGATTTGGATAATAATTTCAGAAGCTGATGCATCCAGCCAGTGCTCCTTTCTTTTTCTTTTTTTTTTTTATACCAGGGATCGAACTCAGGTCCTTGCACTTGTGCAGCAGGCGTTGAAACCACTGAGCTAAATCCCGGGCCCCAGTGCGCCTTTCTTGTTCTATAGAATCAAGTCACTTTAGTGACTGGCTGAAATCTGGGAAATGAAAAAGACCCAGGTTTCTGAACTTGTGGGCCCTGCAGAATCCTCTGATGTATGCTTCTTTACAGTTTACCATTGCTTGGTCCTTATGCTGAAGGCTCAGTGGGTTTTGCGCAAAACATTTTCCTGTGTGTGGAGCATTCCCAATGGACTTGGCAGATGGCGGCGTCCACCCAGGAGCTCCCTTCCCTTCATCCTCTCTCTTCCTTGAAGCTGTGCTGATATCTGATTTCCTCTGTGGTTTTGAGCTTCAGACACATATTTTGGAAATATGTCATGGAAAGAACCCTATTTTCTAATATTTAAAAGCTAGACTGTAGTTTCATTGAAAATACTAGTGTTTTCTCAGCTGGGTTAGTCTTTGCATATTTGTCTGTATACATTTGAAATTTCCAACTCAGTTTAGTAGGTTTTGCTTGGCTCTGAATAGCATGGAGATAAGGAGAAGTAACATAACAGGCAAGTCCTTCCTGGCTATCCCTTCTCCAAGGACATTAGACCACTGCCTCTGCCTTTGTCTTTCTGTCTCAGTTTGGATTTTATCCAATCAGACCAGGAGATAAAAAAGGTGGGAGTTTGTTTATTTGAGAGAAGATTCTATGAAGCATGCTTGGGAAGTGGTCAGGGAAGAGATGAAAGATGTACTGTTGAGTAGGTAACCATGAAGGCAACTTCTGAAAGACTATGCAGATCTACCTCCCCACTGTTGTTCAGAGACACAGGAAATTGGGATATGTGTCACACACTGGTCACTAACTCCCTGGCCCTCCTGGCCAGCCCTACCTGTGACAGAGCTCCCACTGATAGAGGCTGCTCTCAAACAGACGCCATGGGAAGCTAAAGGCATGGGAGGGAAATGTGATCAGGTGGCTTCCAGAAGGGCTGAGGTGCTGTGGGTCTGCTGTGGAAAGTGACCCCTTCTGAGGTGCATCTCTCCCCATGTCACCAGGTCACACGCTGTCCTTGCATATTAGGTTAAGTGGTGGGAAATTTTTCTAGTCAAAAGAAGAAAGTTAAACAGAGCTGCATTCAATCCCTCCTGGAGAAGCCTACTACATTAAGGAGACAGGATATGTGAATGGAGGGACAGAACAGATACAATGGAGAATGCCAGGGAGCGTCTCAGGGCATGGGACCAACATTCTGCACTCGCTGACTGAGGTCCTGGAAATGGGATGGGTGATGTGTGTCCTCAATGCTTTCTGAGTAGGGGCCTCAGAAAGCTTGCAGGGGCTGGAGGACAGGTTCCTTGGCAAGCAAAGGACACAGGTGGGAAGTGATGACACGGTTCCAGTGTTTATGCTTCAATTTTTTTCTTTGATGATGTAGTTTTAGCACATTGGAGACACACCTGATTTAATGAAGGGAATAACTGACAATAATTAAATATTGTTATGGCTCTTTCCATTCAGTTCCTTTCTCTCAATAGGAATTTTTTTTTTTTTTTTGGTACTGGGGATCGAACTCAGGACCTTGTGCTTGCACGGCAGGCACCAGAACCACTGAGCTAAATCCCCGGCCCCTCAATAGGATTTTGACTACACCAGACATACAAGCCAGACAGGCAAAACATTTAAGGGAGGTATGTCATTCCATAGGCCACATGATATTTCCTCTGCCCTACCATGTGGTAGTTAAATAAAAATGTCTTCAACTCATTCTCAGAGGGCTTCATAATTGTTTCTGAGTGGGTGGTTGCTGCTCACACAGGATTATGGATAGATCCAGAATTCTGAAATTAAAAAAAGTCACTAGTGTTTATTTCCTCCTGCTGGGATTGTAATAAGAAGAAGACAATGGTCTACTAATGGCCAGGGAAGATATTCTTGGATGGTATGTACTAGGTTTTTCAGAATGAAAGGAATCAGCTGGATTTGCAATTGCCTGAATCAGAAACTGAATTTTCTACATGCTTCTTCTTGACCTTCAGGCTGACACAAATTGAAATGGCAGAATTGATTTCCTCCTTAATTTATGACATTGCAAGAGGGAGAAGAAGCCCTTGCTTCTCTGTCTTTTGGAGAAATTCCCCTCCATATTCCTTGGACAGGCATTTTCTTATTTGAAGAAAGTTATCTTCCTGGTTCTCTCAAGGAAATTGTTACTTTTGTTTGTCAGCAAGAGAAGCAATCCTTGATTCAAAAAGAAAAGTCTAGATGTTACTTTTTCTCTTGGATTTATGGTTATGGGAAGAATTATAAGCTTCAGGGAGAAAGGTGATTGGATTTCTTTAGATTGGGCTTTTGAGTTTTTCCTGAAATCAGAAACAAAAAGTAATGCTGCTATAGAAGATGCTTAGGGCTGGGGATGTAGCTCAAGGGTAGAGTGCTTGCCCAGTGTGTGTGAAGTCCTGGGTTCAACTCCCAGCACTGCAAGAAAAATAAATAAGTAAAAAAAAGATGCCTAAGTGAACTGTTGGTAGCCTACTAGGCTGACCTAATGCTCAGAAACCTTTTACTACTCCTAAAGGAAACAACCTCTGGTAAAATTTAAACCCCAAACTCAGTTACTTCTTTGTTATTTTTGGCACAAATAGGGTGGTCTGAGGAAAGGTTCATTTTTTGAATGTACCAATACACCAAGAAAATATTTTAAATGTTTTGGAAATCAGATATGCAAAACACCTGTAAAACCAAAATTTATGATATAAGTATCATCATCGTTATTACTGGAGGCAGACATGGGAAGTATTTTCAAGGTCCAGTTGACATCTGAGGAGCATGCACAAGTCCTGGATGCATCACTGGAGAGAACGTGCCTGCAGAGAGCATGCGGCACATTGGACCCTGCTCTCACTGGTGGATGTAGGGTGGGGGCACACCCTCAATCGGGAATAGGGCCCAACCAGGCTGCTTTCTATCAAGAGGGCTTCTTAATGATCTGTCCATCCAGACACTGGCTCTTTTTTTTTTTTTGCTTAAATTCTTTTATTGGTACATTTTAGGTATACAATACATTTACATTTATCATTGGGTGCTTGTTTCTATACATAATGTATCTTGGTTCTTATTTTTCCCCCATTACCTGTGTGCCCTTCACCCCTCCACCCTTCCCTATTTACATAGACTTCGTTTCCATTTTTTTTTTCTTTTCTCATAATTTTTCCTTTCCATTCTTTCCTTTCCCCATCTCCTCCCACCACCCCTACCCCTTTGGACTTTTCCTATTTCAAAGTATCAATTAGTAGTTATTAATCCTTTTAATCCTTATTTACACTCTCAGTTCCTCACACTAGAGAAACTATCCAGTATTTACACATGTGTCAGACACTGACTCTTGACTACAGCTTAGTCAGTTCCATCTGATAGAAGTACATGGCATATAAATGTAGCAAAATAGATCATTGATATGGCTGAATGCAATAAAGTTATGTCATACACTTGACTAATGCAGAAGTAACCATTCCAATTAAGTAAAAGGGAAGAATATTTCCATTGTTTGCTTTGAAAAAATGTCCACCAATCAAATATGCATCTTGGCCTTCACAGTAGCAGAGAAAGGAAAGCCACAGGGAAAAAATGCAAAGAAAAACAATGCAAGTTACTAGTTTTGTCTTAGTCCTGGTGTATTCAGATCTGTCAAATGGAGTTTCAAGAACAATTTAGGCCAGAGTTAATTTTTAAAGTCATCCCTCTGCATGAAATTCAGATTGTGGGAAAAGCTATTTGCAGCAACAAGAGTTTAAGCAGAGATCATGTCACCAGCAAACCTTATCACATCAAGTTTTACCTACAGCTCAGCCGCACAGTCAGCCCCCAGGGAACTTGGTTTACTACTTTCTGCTAGGTGAAATGCAAGGAAGATGATGGTGATGGTGCCTGGTGTTATCTACCAATCCTTCCTCTGGGGCTTGGAGTTGGCCAAAGCTGTCTACATCCCATAGTCAAAGAGTAAAATTGCCCTAGCACTGTTCACTTCCTCTTGCTTTAGTAAATGCTAAGGTGTATTGGTCATGAGTCTGTAGATAACTCAACATTTAGCATCAAAATTTAGCTTTCACTGCATGTGTGTGTGTGTGTGTGGGGTATATCTCAGAGGAAGAGCATCTGCCTAGCAAGAGCAAGGCCTTGAGCTCGGACCCCAGCACTGCAAAAACAACAACCCAAACCCCTTCATTTTTCATAGTTTGCTAAAGCTAGCTATCTGGGTTCCTAATTTCTATATCTGTGTATCCATTAAGTGCTTGAAGGGTGACCGATATCCTCTGCTAATATTTTCTGTGGCTGCTGTTGTGCTGTGGTTGGACAGTGCTCCAAGATTCTGAGAAGATGATGACTTTTGTGTTCAGTGATTGAGTTCTGAAAACACAGTGCTTCCTTCCTTTGGTTAGGAGAAGCCTTCAATGTTCTGATAGTTTCCTATTTGTTCTGTCATCCTTTCTGGCTGCTCAAGCAAAACAAACAAACAAAAACCAAATCTATGTATATTACTCTGGAGATAAGAGTTCTAATTATACTGTTGGGAAGAATAATGTACTCTAAAGATGTCCACACCCTAACCACTGGACCTTGGGAATATGTAATCTCAAATGGCTAAGAGAGCTCATCTCTTTGCATTTCTTTAAAGCAAGGAGGTCATCCTGGATTGTTTGAGTAGGTGAATGCAATCAATAGAGTCCTTAGAAGTGGGAGAGGAAGGCAGTGGAGGAAGCCAGTACTGTGTTATGTGAGGAATTGACTCTCTGCTATTGGAGACAGAGGAGGGAAGTAAAGCTACTGGCAGCCTCTAGAAGCTAGAAAAGGCATGAAGAGGCTTCTGCCTGAGAGCCTTTAAAAAGCATGCACCTGGATTTTATCCACAGAGACACATGTTAGACCACTAACCTACAGAACTGTAAAACAATGCATTTGTGTTGTTTCAGACCACTCAGTTCATGGTAATTTGTTACAGCAGCCATAGAAAACCAATGCAATAGTTTTATTTCACATTATATGTGGGCTTCTTTGTCTGTAGGCAATTTGTTCTATCATGTTGTTGTCATGTACTGGGTGATGACTTCCAGTTATTGAGAATTTATCACAGGCATAAGCTCCGCTCAAGGTGCTCACAGAGTAATTCATTCAACCATGCATTGAGACTATGACACAAAGACCATCAGCAACCCTGTTTTACAGAGAGAAAAGCATGACTCAGAGCAGTTCCACTGAGCTTCCAAGGAGCTCTTGGTTGCATTGTGGTTTAACAGATGCAAATTTCAAAATCCAGTCCTCCTGACCTGGCACCATAGTGTGTGACCCTTGCTTCACTCTGTGTGGAAGTGTGCTTCTTTTGTCAGGAAGAAAGTGTAGGTTGTATCTCCTGATGAGGTGGTGTAACCAGAGTGATTCCCTGTAGGCACTGGTCCCCAGAATCAGCTGTAGAGTGAATCCCTAGCTTGCTGAGAGGTGCAGATGTTCCCAGTCTGGATGGGCTCGATTGTTCAGCTGGACTTAGGAAGCCAGTGGCATCAGAAGAGGAGGGGCACAGGATGCTGGGACACCCTGAAGTGAAAGGACTGGTGGTCTCTCCTCCATGACCTGTCTCAGTGAGTGTGGCATCTTTGACTCCTGGAGCCAAGAGAGTGGCTCAAAGTAGTGAGCGCCTGTGCAGTTTGCCAAAATCTGTAATACAGAGCAGAAGCCAATAGGTAACACTAAGGTGCAGTTCCCACAGCCAGAGATCTACTCTTCTGGGCCAGAGACCATCCAAAGGGCATGGGAACCCTTTAATCCATCTGCTTTCAGTTGGCCCTCTCATAAAAAAGAAAAAAATCAAATCACTACATTGAAATCAGCAAAATGAATTGTGCTGCTCTTGATGAGAAGCCAATGAGAAGTTTTCTTGGTTTTTAAAACTTCAAAGGAAAAGGTTTCAATCATGCTGTGTGGGAAGTGCATAACCATTGTCACAAAGATAAAAACAAAGGATTCTTTTAGGCTCACATTTGCCTTCTTCCACACTTTAAGAACTTTGCGGTAAGACATCTGGACTGAACCAATTTGTGAAATGAGTATGTAGGAGTAAAAAATATGTATTCCTTTGTCCCAGGTCACTTATTGTTTGTTTTTCAGCATGCTGAGCTGATTTATATAAATATATTCCTTTTTCCCCTTTAGTCATTCCAAGCTTCAGTACTGTCCAACCAAATTAAAATGCATCTCAATAATTTAGATTAATGTCATCTCTTCAATGGAGACTGGTATAGGCTGCATAAAAAATGAGACCATTAGAAGACTCTTCTGGCAGCTGTATATGGAAACATAAGCAAGCACCATAATAGTAATATTAATAATATATTGTTTTATGTGCCCTTCATCCCAAAGGGTTTCAGAGAGCTTTACCAACTTTACAAACAATATTTGTGTATATAAGTGCTGCATGCATGCATTAACCTTGTAGATATTTCCCAATATAATTAGTCTTTTACTCATTTGGGCCTCAATATCTTCATTGATATTCTCCATATCTTACATGTTTTACATCTTGTCCTTTAAGCACAATGAACCCCCAAATGGTTTTGTGTGTGTATTCTCATCAGCAGAAGGTTGGAACTTATACCCCTACTACATGTAAACATGTGTACAAACTTTTGTGTGTGTGTGTGCTTTTTGTTTTGGTTTGTTTTTTTTGAGACAGGGTCTTGCTATGTAGTTCAGGGTGTCCTTAAAAGCACTGCTTAGCTCAGGTGGGCCTCAGCTTCCTGAGTGCTGGGATTACAGGCATGCACTACCATGCCCAGCTTTGTGTGTAATATATAAATCTTCTTATGCTATGATGGTGATTATATTATAAAAATTCTGTATTTTTAGAAATATAGAAATACAGGGATTAAAGTAGATGATATAAAATTGGAGTACACAAAATCTTGAAATGTGTTTCTCCTTCAGTTTGATTCACGCTTTCCTCAGCTAATATCTCAAGATACAGTAAACATGTAGAGAAAAGTTTAGTGTAAATGATACTGGAGATAACCCTGTTTTTAAAATAATGTTCTTGATAATTTTATCATCTTTTTGCCAGACTAAAATTTAAATAATATTGTAATTGTGGCAAATTTAAATATATATGAAAGAAGAAACATAGTACTATAATGAAACCCATGTTTCATCACTCACTTCCAACTATTCTCAGCATTTAAAATCATGATTAGATCATCATTATTTGTACATGGTAATGTGGCTGTCAAGTTCTTAGTGGAAGAGAGGTCTTAACTCTTGTTTTCAGTCATGGTGCTTGCATGTTTTGAATTGTATTTAATTCATGGGAGAAGTACTTTAAGATTCTGTTTCAGTTAGCCTGCTCAAGCTGCCATAATAAAATGTAATAGAGTAGGTTGGATTAAACAACAGAAATTTATTATTTCATGAGTCTGGAGGCCGGGGTGGCAACAGTTTCTGGTGAGGGCTGTGTTCCTAGCTTTACAAGGTCTCTTCTCCCAGAGTGCTGCCAGGGTCTTGCTTTGGTCTGGTCTGTGCATAGAGAGAGCGAGTGAGCTCACTGGTGAATCTTCTGACAGGGCCAGTAATCCCTTTGGACAAGGCCCCACCTTGTAACTTCATCTGATCTTGATTACCTCCTTGAGTCCTTACCTGCCAATACCATGAAAATAGAGACTAGAGTTTCAAAAAATGAATTTGGGGAAATTCAGTTCAGCCCATAACACTGGGGTATTTTTGATTGCTAGTTTTAATACCAGATAAATGATAGAAACGGTACATTCTCTTTACTGGTGCACATAACTGCAATCAGTTACAATATGTTAGAAATGAAGAGATGGTGGAGGGGCCACTGACTTGTGGAAATCCCAGGTCCCCTACTCTCTGAGATGTATGACCTGTATGAGATCATCAGTGTCGGCAAGCAAATGAAACACTAGCATAGTGAGTTTTTCTAGTGTTTTCAGTGAGAAATATAGGTCACCAGAGCTTTTCAATGTTTTCTTTTCATAACACTTCTGCACATCCCTCTTCTATGTAACCATATTTCAAGAAATTCATGAAAACAAATATTTTTTGTCCAC
Source organism: Heterocephalus glaber (assembly GCF_053883595.1). NCBI lineage: Eukaryota > Metazoa > Chordata > Mammalia > Rodentia > Bathyergidae > Heterocephalus > Heterocephalus glaber. Next base: position 41,553,447 of record NW_028258147.1, on the reverse strand, counting down.
CAAGTCTTTTGGGGAGTATGTCTTGGCCAGGTACAGCAAACACAGAGTTAAAGCACATTGGTTTTCTCTGATTTATTGAAAACATATAATCTTCATTTCACTTAAAAGGAAAATACCAAAGTGTTTGTCTTTCCACCACATATTAGATCTATAGTAAGCCAGTCTGAGCTGACATAGGCTTTAATATTCATTCAGCAAGCATTTGTTGAATATATACTGTGTATCTCACACTGTTCTTATTCCCTGGGTAACAGCAACAAATAAACATGAAGCATATATTCAGGTGGAGGAAAATAGAAAGAAAAAATTTTTTAAATTGTGTAAAATATTAGGAGAGATAAGTCCTATGGGAAAATAAAAAACTATAAAGTAAGGAGCAGTGGGCTGTGGGGTTGGGTACAATTTTAATTATAGGGTCAGTGTAGGCCTCATTGGGAAGGTGAGATTTGAGCAAATACTGGAGAGGTGAGAAAGCTGGTTATGGGCTAGCATGTTCTGAATGGAGGCAGCAGCCAATGCAGGAGTGTGTAGGGTGTAGTCCCTCACTGGTACAGTGTAGGCACACAACACACTTACATTTCTCATTGGGAATTGGACCTTTACATGATGCATCTTGGTTCTTATTTTTCCCCATTCCTAGCCCTCCCCTCACGCCCTCCACCCTTCCCTACTTACAAAGACTTTATTTCCATTTTTTCCATTTCTCAGCATGTTTCCTTTCCCTTCTTTCCTTTCCCCTGCCCCTCCCACTACCCCTACCCCTTTGGACCTTTTCTTCCTATTTCACATGACCTATTATACCTTTTAGTCCTTATTTACACTTTCAATTTCTCACACCAGAGAAACTATTTGGTATTGATACATGTGTGTCCTATTTATTTCACTTAAGAGTATCGCCTCAATGTGCATCCACTTAGCTATAAAAGTCTCTAATTTCTCATTTTTTATGGCTGAGTAGTACTCCATTTTATAAAAAACCACATTTTCTTTATCCAGTCTCCAGTTGATGGGCATTTGGGCTGTTTTCAAGTTTTAGCTATCACAAACTGTGCTGCTATGAACATGGGTGCACATATATCACTGTGCTATGATTCTTTTAATTCTTTGGGGAAGATCCCCAGCAGTGGAATACCTGGGTTAAATGGGACTTCCAGTCCTAGTTCTTTGAGGTATCTCCATACTGATTTCCACAGTGGTTGCACCAGTCTACACTCCCACCAGCAGTGGAGCAGGGTTCCTCTTTCCCCACAGCCCCATCAGCATTTGTTATTGGTTGATTTCATGATAGCAGCCATTCTTTCTTGCATGAGGTGGAATCTCAGCGTTGTTTTCATTTGCATCTCTTGAAAGACCAGTGATGTTGAACATTTTTTCATGTATTTATTTGCTATTTCTACTTCTTTGAGAAATGTGTGTTCATTTCAGATGCCCATTTTCAGATTGGGTCTTTAAATTTGGGAGGTCTGATCTTTTTAAGTTCTTTATAGATTTGAGATAGTAGGCCTTTGTCTGAGAAACGGCAGGTGAAGATTTTTCCCACACTGTGGGTTGTCTCTTCACACTGCTGGTGGTTTCTCTTGGTGTGCAGAAGCTTTTTAATAAGAAGAGATCCCACTTGTTGCTTATTTGTGCTAGTTCACGGGCAACTGAAGTTTTGTTCATAAAATCTTTTCCTACACCAATGTCTTCAAGAGTTCTACCTAACCTCTGTTCCAACTGGTTCAGCATTTCTATTTTAATATTTAGGTCTTTAATCCATTTCAATTTTAGTATATTCTTTCCCTAGCATGGGGCCAGTATATGTGTGAGGACAGTCAGTGAGACTTTGGCTCAGTCTTTGTAAAGGAGGCATCTATTGCAGGTTCCAGAGGAGACTTATGCTTTAAAAGGATCAGTCTGGCTATCCTGGACTGCAAAGGTGTGCTCAGGAAGACCAGTAGGAGTCCCTTATAGGAGAAGTAGTGGATCAGACCTGGGTGGGAACCATGACAGTGTGAGAAGTGGTCATATCTTGGATATATTTTGAGGGTAGAAAAGTACTGTACTGTGGTGGATTCAAGGAGAAAAGTGGGTAAAGAATACACCAGTATTTGGGTCTGATCATTGGGAAGATGGAGTTTGCATCTACTGAGATAGGAAGGTTCCAGATGGAGTGGGTTTTGTGGGGGAGATCCAAAGTACAGTTGTAGATACACTGAGTTTGAGGAGCTCACCAGATGACTCAGCAATCATGGTGACTAAGCCGTGGGCCTGTTAGACTCCTAGAGGAAGGCCTGAGCTGGACATTGAAATCTGGGAAGCATTGGCATACAGAGGCCCTCCGCTGAGCCAGGTACCACTCAGGTGCTGGGAATGTGCGTGCACAGGACAGGTGCAGAGGTGTCCAAACTGCATTCTCTGACCGTGATTCTGCATGGGTCAATGAGTGAACTGTGAAGAAAGATCTACAGTCAGATATTTTGAGAGATGTCATGGTTCACTGTTTGGACTCCTAATGCACATTAACATTCAAAGTGCCAAGAAGTTCTGTAGTAAAGAAATTTATTTTAGTGTATTTCACCCAGATTGTTTCCAAATTTACAATTATCTTTTATGACCTTCTCAAAGAGATGCATATTCTGAAGGATATCAAATCTGGAAATTATAAACTGGTATGATTGATAAGGCAGGAAACTAATTACAATGCAATGCAGAAAAGTTTTTGATTGATATGTTCATTGAAAAGATAAACAGAATAGTTTTCTGCCTGGAAATGCAGGGGAAAGTTTTGATCTATATTCGTTCAAGCTCAGAACAGTAGACTCATGCCTTATGGGTGAGATCAGAGATCAGCCCCAACAATCAGGGGTGATTCACTGGGTGAGCCAGTGTAAGTTGCTTTCATGGTTCTTCATCTGGAAAATTAAGAAATACCTGCACAACAAGGGTATCATAAAGAAATGGTTATCTATTTTGCAAGTTAAATGACATTCAATTCTTAGGGAATATGCAGTAGCTGTTAAAAGTTATTCATCAATTATGGATTAATAAGAACCCTTTACTGAGCTCAATTCCTCTACATGTTTGCCTTTAATTAGCACCCCCAAATGAATTCATACAGGATGAGGCTGGGAGGATTCATAGCAGCATAGGTTAGGTTGATCGGAGAAAAGTACTAACCTAAATGATTTTAGAGAATGGGCAAGTTTTGAAGGAACTGCACTGTACAGGGTGTGCGGCAATCAATTTGTCCCTTTGATATTAATATGTGCAGTCACACAATGGGGGACTGTGCTTACCTCCTACTATTGACAGCCTCCTAAACACTCCCACCTGGCAGCTCAGTGAGGGATCCTGTGACTGTAGCATTCTTCCTTTCTAAACACTGATTTTTAAAAATAATTTCTTGAGCAGTATGACTTCATTACATTATGTAACAAGCTTCGGTTGTGAATGAAAGTGCTGAATGGTATGAGCATGGGTGCTGTGGAGAAGCAGACTGGGCGATTAATGACTAAATCTGCACCAACTACATCAGCTTTCATTTAGGGTTAGTCTCAAGATAGTAGTTTCCATCTGTTTCTTCACATTCTTTTTTTAAAAACCCTAATCTTGCACGTTATTTCTAAAGTTGAGAAATCGTGCCTTTTAAGATATAGATTTATCTCCTATCTCACCAATCAGAATCTGAGATACTAAATGGTTTGAACATCTTTGTATTTTTGTTTTTTTCCCTATTTTAGATTAGAATATGATTTATAATAGCACTCCTTGTATTTCTTCATTTTATCTAACATGCTATGTTTTTCCTTGATGTCTTGTACAGTTTTGGAACACTTTTGGTTTTCTTGCTAGCTACAGCTCTTAAATACATCTCCAAACTTGAGAAGTTGAGAAAGAATGAACAGACCATTGAACTGCAATTCCCATAGCCAGCTTAACTTACTAATAGCATTCTGATTCATGAACTTCTAAAGCAGTCTCAGGAAGGAAAAACTAAGAAGTTGGAGGCACATGTCAAGGTGTATCATAATGGAAACTGGCCACTGTCTTCAAAGGAAGTTGGCACATGAATATGTAGTAGGAAGAGTGGTCAAACTACCTGGCCATTGGGAGTGCAATAGCTGACTTATCTAGTAGCAGTTTTTCAAAGTAGACCATGAACTTACTTTTGAGTTTACCAATTATATTCTCTTGATTTAATCACTTAAGATGATTACAGTTGAATTAATAATCTTTACTACCAGTCCCAATTCTCCTTATCCCTCTTTGGAATGAAAAGAATTATTGATTCCAATTATTGCTTCTCTTGTTCTGTCACCATAGCTGTCTCAGTCCAAGGCACCATTGTTTCTTATGTGGACCTCTGAGGGAGACTTCTAATGGTCCTCCTCATAGTGTCACAGTCCACCTGTCCTCCACATGACATCCAGAATGATCAGACAGATCAAAATGCTAACTTGAGGATGATTCCCCTGCCTTCCCCCTTCAAAACGCCCCAATGATTCCCGTTATTTCTCAACTAGGTGGAGACCCCTTTGACAATGGTGGGCCCACTCTCTTCTCTGAATTAACCCCACTATGCCCCTCCTTCCTCCCCATCTGCAGCCACCCTCTCCGAGGCTCTCACTCCCACCTCATCCCCTCTTGTCCTTCCCACAGGCTCTTGTTTGTCCTTGGCCTCTTTCCTCATTTTGCTGTCATACCACCATCCCTGTGGGGCCCAATCAGGACCATGTCTGAGGTGCAGTTTCTCGATCCCCATGACCTGATCACCCTGCCCCTCCTTCACAGCACCTCAACCGAGTGTGATTGGATAAGTCATTTAGTGGCAATTTAATTCATATCCATCTCCTGTTAGAGAATAAGCACTATGAAGTAAACACGAGTGTAGGTTTCTGTGAATGAAGCCTTGAGGGTGATTGGGAGGGATTAGAAAGAAGCTCCAGGAAGAGCCTGAAGTGTCTTGGTGATCACTTATGTGGTCATGACCAGAACGTGTGGTGAAGGCAATTCTGATGAGGTGGCAGACAGAAGTGAGGGAAAGGTATTGGGCATTAGAGTAGAGGCTGTCTTTGTTGTAAATTGGCAAACAGCTTGGATGAATTGTGTCTGCAGCATCTGGCAGGGGGTCCTTGAGGGGTCAAGGGTCTCCCAACCCTCTGCATTTGATGCTTTCACTCTGATGAAGAATGAAGTGGGGCAAGGCTGGCTCAATGCTGTGGCAGAAAATGGGAAGTCAGGGTCCAGTGCAGCATGAGCAAGTTCAGAAAATGAAAGTAATGTGAAGCAAAGATTTACTTATGATATCATGGATGCAAGGGAAAAGCTACCATACAACAAGGTAGGGGCCTCAACGGAGGTACCCATGAGCCTTCTGGAAAGCAGTCACACTTCTGGGGTAAGCTGGCCTCTAAAAATAACTGTTCACTTACTGGTGTAATCGAGTCCAATCAGTGTCTTAGCTTTTGTTTCCAGGGTAAGCTAAAGGTCAGGGGGGCCAGGGACACACAGTAAATGCGTGCAAAGGTTTCACAAAAGGCAACTTCTTCAAGTAGATAGTGCAAAGTAAGCATGTGGTCATTTCCATAACAGTCAGCCACTGCTATCATGTCCCTGCTTGTATACCCCTCTAACTGTCCCTGCATGTCCATGCCTGAGGGCTTTATGGAAGGTGGAACTTAAGAGTAATGAATTAGGACATCTGGCAGAAGAAACTTTTCAGCCATGAAGGAGCTGCATGGATACATTTAGCCACATGTAGAACGATGTAAGAGGAGAGAAATAATTTAAAGTGGAATTTATAATTAAAATAAAGCAGAAAGATTTGGAAAATTCACAGCCTGGACATATAAAGAATGAAAAGGCATCTTCAGGAGAGTAAACCAAGGGTGTGAAGTCTAGTGCCCCTTAGACAAAGGACTAGCTTGGCTAGAAGGAAGCCAGGTGCGACTTATCAAGAGGGCCTGGGGGTGGGGGTGGGAGGCTCCAAGGCATTTTGGAGATCTTTGGGACTGTCCTTCCCATACCTCCAGAAGGGTTTCAAGGGATGGACCTGAAGAACCTTTCATGGGCTTGGTGCCCAAGATCGCCGTGGGACTCTGCTCCACACCTCCCAGCACAGCGCCCCTTGGCTTCCCCAGCCATGGCCCCATTGAGCCAGGCTGCACTCTGGCCACTGCTCCAGCCACTGTTGTGGAGGTGCAGGCTGTAACCCTGACAGTGTCTATGTAGTGCTGATTCTCAGGTGGGCAGAGTATGCACACTTTGGGCCGTAACAGCCTCTATGTAGCTTCCAGAGGATGTAGTAAGTGCCCAAGCAGAAACTTGTCACAGGGGTGAAGCCACCAGCAGAATCTCCATTAGGACAATATGTGGTGGAGCTCTGGGGTGAAGCCACCTGTGACACCCCAGATCGGTAGGGCCACTGGCACTGAGCATCAGCGTGGAGAGCTGCAGGGGCTCTAGGCCTTGAGAACTGCTCTGAGAGCTGAGCCTAGCAGAGCCACAGGGTGTCTGAGGCCCAATCCCCACTCCACTGTGGTCAGAAGGTGGGGCAGAAAATCAAAGGACATTGATGGCCAGCTTTAATGCTTTATGTTGTTTTCCCTGTTAGATTTTGGATTTACCTAGGACCAGTTACCCCTTTGTTCTTGTTGATTTCATCCTTTTTGGAGTGGGTATGTTTATTCTTTGCTTCTCTCACCATTGTACTTTGAAAGCTCCTTAACTTGTTCAATTTCACAGGTTTACAGCTGGAGGAGAAATTGTCTCAGAATGAATCTGGCCTTGAGTTTCACCTGCACCTGACCTGGAGGAGACTCTGGACTTCTGAGTTGGTGCTGGAACAAGGTAAGATCTTGGGACTGTTGGGATGGACTATATTTTGAGTGAATATATTTTGCAAGTGAGAAGAATATGAATTTAAGGTCCAGGGGCAAAGTGTTATGCTTTCAAAGTTCAGGGGTTGGAAACTTAATCTGTAAGGAGAGAATAGTATCATTCTCTCCCAAAGAATAGTATAAGAATACTAAGGTCTTGTAAGAATAGTATCATGCTTATTTTTGTATGCTGTTGTTGGGTTTCATGCCTGATATATACGAGATGCTCAGTGAATGCTTATTGAATTGAAATTTCCCGGGATCCAACAAGTCAGTGGCAGCTTTGAGACAGTTGGTGTGAGCATCCAGCTCTGCCTGCAGGGGTGACAGTCTTTATGGAACACATCTTGTACCTGGTGTCTACCATAGGTGTAGCTTCTCGAGAAAAGTCAAGGGCTTTTCTCTCTGTTCTAAAATTCTGTATTTTCATGACAACTATAAATATTATAATTACCTGATAAATGTATAGCTAATTCTTACAGAAGGAAATGTCAAAAATATTAGAGAAAGGACAATTTTAAAAATTGAATTTCATTGTTCCAAGATAACTGCTTGTCATACTTTGGTACATCCTTCCAGATGTTTTTCTACCCATATATATTTAAATAGCCACGTATAAATTGTTTAACTAAACTGTGACCATCTAGATGATACTTTTTATAACCTGCATTCTAATTTAAAATATATTATGAACTTGCTGCCCTGTGGACAAATATAGCTGTGTATGTGATTTATAATAGCTACATATAGTATCATGCCATTGTCTAGTTCACTATAATTTATTTAACCATTTAAAAAATATTTCTGGCAGATTGTTTCTATTTTTGTAATGATAAACAAGTCCAGGACAATGTTGACATGATTCCATTTCAAATAACATTTAAACAACATGCCCATTTAAAATAACACTTAGTATATATATATATATATATATATATATATATATTTTATTTTTTATTTTTTATTTTTTTTGGTACCGGGGATTGAACTCGGGTCCTTGCGCTTGCACAGCAGGAGATGAAACCACCGAGCTAAATCCCTGGCCAATAGTATACATTTTTAAGGAGACCAAGAGGCAGAGGGAGGGGGAGTTGAAAAAAGGAATTGAGATGTGTTGTGTTTACAAAATGTAGATTTCTTATTTCTTGCTTCAGCTCCTTCTGTCTTAGTGCCTCCTTTTCTTCTTTCCCTGAGTGTCTTGGGCCAGTTGCAGTTTGAAGGGAAAGGGTGTGCCCTTGCCTGTCTCCTCCCTCTGTTTGTTATCTACATCTGAGAGCGCTTTTACCAAAACGAAGAAGGGCAGAGCTCATCTTCTTTGTCATTTCTCATCCATTCCTTCCACATTCTCTTACCTCCTTTGTTTTATTCAGTTTAACTCAGAATCAGGCTTCTGCATGACCAGACACTTGGAGAACCAGCTAAGCAATTCAGTAACCATGATGAGGGGCTAGGCCACAAAATATCACTGCTGGACATCACCAAGATGTTTTACCTCCACTGAGGCCATCCATGCTTCTGAAAAGAATAACAAAGGAAAGAAAAAGACTAAATGATGCAAAATGTCCAAGTAAGAACCCATGCTTTTAACTATTAACAAATCATTGAAAATTGTGATTTCAGCGGGCTTCCTGGGAATGAAATGCTTCCAAGTGTGATTGCCCACGACATGTCTGTAGCTCCTGCCATTTTGAATGGTTGTTTGGTATCTCAACTTCCATGACTTTTTTACCTTTCTCCAACATTTCCAGAAACCAAAGAAGTCCTGAAATGCTTATTTTCTCTGAATTTCAATTAACACTGTGGCAGCTGAGGATGTGACGCAGTTGGCTGGAGAGGGGAGCTGATGAGAGCTCAGCTCTGTCTGGGTCCTGAGTGAAGCATGACCGTCTACAAGAATGTCCTGCCTTCCCACCCCTCTGCTTTGCCTTGTGAGTTTGCTCTCTTGTCCAGCCCCTCCCCTGCCCAGAGCTCCACTCCCACATGAGGGTAGGACTGGTGCTGCCAACTTCCTGCTGCTGGGAAGGATTACCACTGAGAGCGTGGTGGGTACAGGGAACACCATGTGTGATTAATAGCGTTCCCATAGATATTCAGGGAAGTACAAGATGGTGGTCTTCCTGGCTGTCCCTTTCTGCTGATCTTCTCTGGAAAATGAAGACAGGTGTGTATGTTTTACAGGTATCATAAATAGGAGCTTCTATTTTAGTGTTGGCTGAAGCTCCACAGCAGCAGGTGCCAACTCTCTTATTTCCAAAATGAGATGTTCTCCAGCCTCCTAAGCTGACATTTAAGGACTGATTTAGAGACCCCAAAGAACCACGCATCCAGAGAAGACATGGAGATGCCACCCAGGGAAAACATGCCATTATCCTGCCAGGGACTTGCAGGTGGGAGAATTCCATATGCACATTTTAAACGAGCAAAGCCCTCCGTGAAAGGACAATTCCCTCAGCCCAAAACACCGCAAGACCCCTGCCAGTCGAGTAAGAGTCTTTTGCTTTATACCAGTCCTCATCCTTTCTCCATCTTTACCCTTTTCCTTCCCCAGTGGTTAGGGGCAGCTGGATGGGTGGTGAGTCAGGGGCAATTGTAAGTCAGGGAAATAAAGAAGCCAATCAGAAGCTCTGCCCTGTAAGGTTACTGCCTAAAGCAGCCCTAGACTGGGGAAGGGGGAAGCTGAATTTTAAATGAAGTTCATAGTTTGATTATTACATTGGGCTTAGATATATAAATGCTATGCTATAATGCAGTAGATTAGGAGGTAAAGCAAACAGAGATTGTTTTATTTCCTAAGGATGAGCAGACAAACTATAATGCCTACTGAAGGTTATTTCTAGAGCAGATTCAGTACTGGCCATGAGGCAGATTTAAAAGGTCAGTGGGAAAATAATGTCACTTGTTGATTTGAGAATGCAAGTATTCCTCTTCCAACAAACAAGTTACATTCTTTATTTGAAAACAAATTTCAGCCTTAAGTGGACATTAGAATACTTCTTTTCCATTATGAAAGGACCATTGTTTCCATATCTACAACGTAACTGTGTCCAAGAATCCCACAGTTTCTAATAACATATTTATAATAGATCTTGCCACAGTGTATCTATCATGACACTGCAGAAACACAAGAAGGCATTTGTTTTCGTTATCAGGGAAACTCTTCCAGTATCAAATTAGATCCCAAACATCCAGGAGTGGCAAAGCTACTAGGGAGGCTCACCTTGAGCTATCTGTGATCACAATGTTCTTCCCTTCCTGGGCAGATGCCCAGACAGTCACTCCTGTGAGAAGCAGCGTGTTGCTTGTTCTTGCCGGGCAGGCTCAATGACATCTAACAGTCTTTTGCTGTCACTTACTCTTGCACTTGGGGAGTAGCAGGGGTCAGTGGCTCTCACCTGGCTCTCACAGGGAAGCTCCGCCCCTGTGCTGGGCTGGCCTGTGCCTGTGATTTGTTGATAGTAGGCTCAGCTCAGCAGGACGCAGCCAGCTGGCTCTTCTCTGTGTGGGTCTGGTGTGGCCCTGCGTCAGGCTCAGGCTGCCATGGGCTTGGAGTTCTGTCCCCCTGTCTCATAGTCTTTTGGGGACCAGCAAGCTGGCCAGGGCACCTTCTCATGATGACAGAGAGGGCAAGTGCAAATATGTGAGGCCTCTCAAGATCTAGGCTGAAAATTGGTACACTGTCACTTCTGACCACATCCCCTCAACTGGAGCAAGTCACACGCCCAAGTTCAAAGCCGAAGGAAGGAATGGGGCTACAGCAAGGTTCACTTAAGTCAGGGAAACAAGCACATCATGAGCACTGGAGCTCAAATGCAGCCTGCCATAGACAGACCCCTAGGAGTGAGGAGGGCGGGAGCTACACAGTGCTCTCTGGAGATGGATGAGATGCCCATCGTTCCTACCCTGTTTGTCCCTCTGTGCAGATCAGTGTTGGTACAGTGGTCACAGGCTGCGCAGAGGGAGGATATGCTGAGCCTGCTCAGGGCAGGAAAGATAAGGGCCTTTTCCATTTGTTTTCTTTTGTCACTGAGCAGGGGTTTAGGACTGAGGAGCCAGCTTTGTAATTCTGGCATGCTTTACTATTTGTTATGGCGAGAGTCTGTCTGTCCTCCTGTGGTAATTATTAGCAAGTCCACAAACAGAACAGGGAGTGCAGTGGGGACATGGTTTTGGCTGGGAGCTGAGGGAGCTGTCTTGTCATCCACTAAGGCTTCAGCAGAGAAGGACCTTGGGAGACTTGGTGACTGTGCGCAGAGGCAGTGAACCCTGGGAAGGAAGCAGAGAAGGGAGAGGGCAACTGATGAAATAACCATTATTCCAAGAACCATGGTAAATGTTTTTGTGGAGCATTTAATTTCATCTTTACCAAAACAGTGCTGTGACAGAGGCCATAGTGGGGAGTAACCTTTCCTGGGGAACATGGCTAGCACCCAGATCAAGGAAGCTGTCTTGGTGATCACTGCTGCGACGCATGGCTGAGGTGCAGGTGCTGCCGTAGAGAGGGTTTTGTGGCAGCCCCAGAGCTACCAGCTCATGAATTTACCCTTCTTCCCCACTTCTCACTGACCCCAGACACAGCAGAACAGAGGCAGCAGGTGTGTACTGAGTGCATTCTCAAGCTGGACAAGCAGATGGGACCGTCTCGAGACTCCAGTCAGTGTTTTTGGCACATCTCTCTTGCTCATCCTTCTGCAGTTTGTCACAGGGAGGCTCCCTGACTCCTTGAATCAAAGAATCTCCCTCAGGCTTATTTTTTAGTGCAAGGGGAACTCTGCCTTTCCCAAATCCAAACATCTTTACATAGTTTCTGCCTATGTAGGAGTGAGGTGTGGTTCCCTGTGCAGCAGCCTTCTTATTCCCAAGAAATAAATTCATTCGCAGACTCTGAATTTCACCATCATCTTTCCTAGGGCAAATGCAGGACAGGGTTACCATGGCAACGGTGGCAGAATTTAGGACACAGGGGATATTTGGGTCCTGCTGCATCTTTGGCCAAGACTTAAGCTATGTGACAGTGCCAGCGTCGTGACTGGAACTGTGTGTCTCCCTGCACAGTTCAAAGCATTTAGGTTATTGTCTCTTTACATGTGCGCCCCCTATCCTTGGTACTTTGTTTCCTATCCAACTCTCCAATCAGGAAACAATTTTTCAGATGTACATTTGCAGGGCCAGCAGCAGAAGAAACTTACATGTGCTGTTACCCTCTTGCTAACCTCTCCTGAAGTCGTCCCTGCCACCTTTGGCAAGACACACTAGGAGGAGACAGGTGAGTAGAGGACTTTGGGCATCAGTGGCTGAGTCAGGGGTAACTTTGGATGGGTTTCTCTAAATTATTTTGTAAACTCATGTTTCTCTTTTGGGGCAGCTGGAGGGAATTTGAATATCTGAAAATCAATTGACTTGGAAGGCAGTGATCATTAATAGGCCTGGTAGAAGATGCACTAACACGTTGGGAGTTTTTCTTTCTGGTTGTGAGAATATGATGTATTTGTTTTTTATTTTTGCTCCACTGTTTATACAATCCACATACACTGCTTTTACAATGATGACATTATTTTATAATAAAAGAAAAAGTCAAAGTGGTCTCTAGTGGCTACTAAAATTCCAAAACAGTTAACATTTGTGATTAAAAATAAATCAAAGCAGTAAGACAAAGTTCTTCTCTCTTTTCACATAGCAGGACATTCCCAGAAGTTCTGATTTGCTTCTCCTTCAGAACCACTTTTCAAGGCATTCAAAAGGGAAAACAACAGAGATGATGAGGAGGCTGCTGCTCCATCAGGATTTCTCAGCCCGTACTCCAGGAGCTGGGAACCCCTCGTCCAGGATGAGAGAACTCACACGAACCCACTCTTCTCAGGGCGACAGCCAGGGAACATGTCCTCCTGTCCAGTGTCTTTTGGAGCCAGAGCATTAGTGTCGTCTGACACTAATGAGAGCATGTCAAGACATCAGAAATGCAAGCCCTGTGCTGGACACTCAGGGAGAGCCTGCATTTTGGCAAGATTATGAGGAGATTCAGATAAACATGAAGCCTGGAATAACACTGCCTGATACTGTTTAGATCAAGAATGTCCCTCAACGTCTGGTGTATACAGAGGTGGCCTTTTGGAGTGTGGTGGGATCACGGAGTACTATGCTCACTGGTGGGCTGATGCCCTGGCGAATGCATGGCTGAGTGCAGTTGGGAGGTTGGTCCTGCTGGGGAGGAGTGGGTCCCTGGTGGTGTGTCTTGAAGGGTTATCTCTCTCTCCTCTTCTCCTTTCTCCCTCTGCTTCCTGACCACCATGATTAAGCAGCTTTCTCTCTGTCCTGACCCTCTGCAATGCTGTTTCTGCTCTGGAGCCAGCTGTGAACTATAACCCTGAGCCAAAATAAACTCCTCCTTTAAGGTGAGGGTGTCAGGTATTTTATCCCAGGAATGAGGCAAGTGACTAAGGCTCTTCAGGCCTGAGTATGAGTCTTCCTTCCCAGGCATTGGAGACCCAAGAATTCATGGCTATAGCTCATACCTCATCAGATCCATAGTACGCCCAAGACAGACAAGAAGGGCCCAAAACTCCCCAGGAGGTACTTTTTACTTAATTTTTCTTACTTCCATTGGCCGCCCCAAGTAACTAATAGATACAGCTACCCCAGAGGCCCCATGGCTCCTCCCAGAAACAATTGCTTTGACTGCAGTAAGATTTTGTCATGGGTCTATCCCAGAAGACCCTGTCCCAAGCCTCTCTAGGTGACTCTGTCCCTCTGCAGCCCTCCCGAATTACTCTCTCTCCTACCCGTGACTAACTAGAAAGTCTGACACTGCCTGTGAAGCCTCCCCACTCACGAGGCAGGTCAGTCCATGCACTGTTTCCCTTTGTGCTGTAGCATAAGTCCTCATAAAGCCTCTTTGGAAAGGCATAGTTTTACCCACCCATGATTTCTATCTTGAATAGAGGGTGGACTGGAACATGAAAGTCTGGCAACACTAAGGGGAGTAAGCAGCCAGAGGATGATGGAAGGCCATGGAGAACTGCTGTGGCAATTCCTGAGGTAGAGCCTCATACAGAAAGAAGACGACCCATTCCCACAGAGAATCCTGAGAAAATGGATTCAAGAACTAAGCAAGTGAGAAAATTCTGTATAGATCCATGTACCAGGAAGGCTGAGGGACTTGCTACATGGCAACTCATTTTCTCACTCCATCGTTGTTAGTGTTTGGAAAAGGGTCCCTCAAAGGGCCATGTGTTCATTAAAGGCTTGGTCCCTAGCCAGCAGTGCTATTTGCAAGCCGTGGAATCTTGAGGGAGTGGGCTTAGTGAAAGAAGTTAGGTCACTGGGAGTATATCCTCCCAGAGGGAGCCCGGGCCCTCTCCTGCTCTCCGAATTTGTTTCCTGACTGCCCTGAAGTGAGCTTTCTCCTCTACCATGTGTACTCACCATGATGTACTGTTTCACCACTGCCTGAACAGACCCAGCTAACCATAGACTGAAACCTCCAAACCTGAGATAAAATAAATCTTTTTTCTTTATAAGCTGATTATTTCAAGAAAGCCAATTAAAACAGCCACCAAGACTTCTGTTGCGCTTCACTCGGAGGTTGTGATATAGACTCCTTGTCTTCTCTGTCCTGTCAAAACTATGTACTGGAGCTGGAAGAGAAATGCCACCACATTGTGTTTAGGTAGTGAAGAAAGCAGGGCTAGGGATGGGGCGGAGGAGCTATTCTAGGGAAGACCATGCAGAGAGACCATTCTCACCTGTATTCCCAGAGCTCTTTTCTAGGGAGAAAGGTGAATCTGCCCCTTCCATGTGGCTTCCCCTCTCCCTGCTCATGGAGACAGGAGTTACAGATGCTGTTACACCATAGGGCAGCTCAATTCTGAATCCAATCCCACTCAGAGTGTTTTATGAAAGGAGAAAGTGAGATCAACTACAAATAAAATGGTAGTAATGAGGGCTTAGAGCCAAAAGCACCATTAAAATAAGAGCATGAAACCAAATACATCTAGCCATCCTCAGGTCTTTTTGTTATTGTTTGTAGTGGTTTAAAAAAATCCGTGGTATGCAAACATTAAGAAAATTATTTTCATTTGAGGAAGCTAGATAGAGCCAACTCCTAATAATTGCAAAGCAATCTCACAAAAATAAAGCTAACTCCATGGCAGCATATCAACTTAAATTCTCCCCAAACAAAATGTCTTTCCAAAGTTTCCATTAAGAACGGTCTGGCCTTGTAAGCATATGTGTATTAGTTTTCTTTCAAAGAGTAGAAACAATTGAACTAAGTGGTTTTGACACTGAATTGTCAGAGCATTTTGTACATTGCATAGCATCATCCATATCCTCAAAAGTAGTCTACTTATTTAAGTTTAATAGGATGAAATCAGAAATAGATACAATATGGAGATATCCCTAGTGGCTGGAGAATTTTCCTTTTACTAAGTTTACAAAATTTGAATAATATCCCATGCTTAAATTTATTGCAGAAACAATACTTATTGAATACTTCTGGTCTAACTCTTTGCCAGTCTTGTCAGGGAGAAGGAATTCCTGATGGTGAGAGTGCTGCTGCACAGCTGGCTGGGCTGAGCACTCTAGCCTTGGTGTCTCATGAGGGCTTTGCTTCTTGAATGGAAGAAGAGATGTGTTTTTCCTTCACACACTTATATACAACTTGCTAGTATGTTAAGATCCCTCTCATTTATTTCCTTTCCAATTCAAAATTTTCAAAAAGATCCAGTACTCATTAAAATGTATTCATCGTGTTAAAGATAGTGCTCAAAGAATAACCAATGAAAGAGACAGATGGAAGCAATTTTTTTTTCTGGTACCAGGGATCGAACTCAAGACCTTGCGCTTTTGAGGCAGGTGGCAGCACCACTGAGCTAAATCCCCAGCCCTATGGAAGCAATTTTTGCCCAATAGACAGTGTCAACTGCCCCCAGGGCCAGGTCACATGCTGCCTGGTGTGGCCGAGGCTCACTTTGCTGGTGTCGCCATCTGTGTGGCAGGGTCATTTTTTGGTATTTTATAAATGAACTCATTCAGTTCCTACAGCATCTGCATGACATGATTCCATGACTGTCTTGATTTAGGCATGAGGCAGCCAAGGCTGAAAGCGATGTCCAGAACCTTCTCTAAGGTTCCAGGCAAGACTCTGGGATGGCAGGAAGGACAGTATTATGGAATGAATTTTACCCCTCACCCCAGTTCATAACAGTTGAAGTCCTAACTCCAGTACCTCAGAAAATGGCCCTATTTGGAGATAGTATTTTAAAAGAGTAATTAAATTGAGGTTATTAGGGCAGGCCCTAATCTAACATGAGCAGTGTCCTTATAAGAAAGGGTACTGGGGCTTGACATGGAGAAAAGGCAGGGTGAGGATGTGAGAGGAAGGTGGCATCTACAGGCCAAAGAGAGGGCCTCAGGAGAAGCCAACCCTGATGACAGACACCTGAGTCTTGATGACTGGATTTCCAGCTTCCAGCATCTTAGAAAATGGGTTTCTGTAGTGTGGGGAACTTTCCTCTGGCAGTCCGAGCACACTGGTACAGATGGGACTTAGACTGGGCTGGATTTAGTCTCAGCTGATGTCAGTGTTACGTATAGTACCGGCTGTTGACTTATAGAAGACATGTTGATGATGCCTTCTTCTCTGAAGAACAACTAGGAGAGATGCAGGTGTGTGGTGGTAGAGATTCATAGGATGCAGCAATTGCATCTTTGGTTGGTTGGAAAAAGAAATTCCTAATGACAAGCACTTGAAACAGTCCTTGCTGGTGGGCTGGATTTGGACAGATTCCAGCAAGCAGAAAAAGGCATTTCAGGTGACATAAATAGACGGAAAGACTGCCATAATTGAAGAGCTCAATGCAAGCTTGTCAAAACAGAAACTGACCTGGCCCGGGCCATGTTGAGTACATGGTACATACAGGTGTCTGGGTCAGGGGTTCTTGACCTGTTTCTGTGTGTGGCATGTACCTTTTTGATAGTACAGTGAAGCCTAAGGATACCATACAGATTAATGTTTTTAATTGCATAAAAATACAAAAAATGCTTAAGAACAGTCATCCAAATAAGCATGTAAAACGTAGGGTGTATGGTAAATAATACATGTGCTTGTTATTAATGCAATAGATAACCAAATGTAGTGGCAAATCTAATAACTTTATTTTGAAATTAAAC
Source organism: Heterocephalus glaber (assembly GCF_053883595.1). NCBI lineage: Eukaryota > Metazoa > Chordata > Mammalia > Rodentia > Bathyergidae > Heterocephalus > Heterocephalus glaber. The sequence continues at coordinate 41,536,420 of NW_028258147.1, read as the reverse complement.
TGAGCATATGTGATATTTTGAGATGTCTGGTATACCTGCAGTATGATAGGAAAATATGTATAAGTCCTACTGATAACAAGACTGAAATTAATTATATGATTTGTTGCCTACATTCATAGTTGAAAAAAATTCTGAATTTCAGTTAGAGATTAGTAAAAACTAAGATTTTTTCCCCTATCCAAATTTGTAGACCCCAGGCCTTGAGCAATGGTTCTTAATCTCTTTGGGTTCTTTCACTCTTCATTCTTTCTAGAGTCTGATGAACATAGTAGATTTTGTCTCCTAATCTCCTAAACAAAAGAAAAAGTACACACAATGCCAATTTTATGTGCAATTCGAGGAAGATAGGTGGATCAAGTTTAGGTGAAAGTCTAGGAGGACTCCGGACTTTTGGGAAGAAAGACTTGGAATTGTAGAGGATCATGGATAACGAGAGTCTGATTATTATTATAAATCAGTGGAGGGCCTTCAGTAGCAATACAATGTAACTGAAGATGTGATCTCAGAGAATTTATCCAAATAATTCCTTGAAAAGTCACATACTCTCATCTTGATGGTTCCTTTAGTTTTCACAAACATTTGACTCTTACCGAAGTAACTGCAGAAACCAAATAATGCTTATTGCATATACTTCTTAGTAGCATAGTGTTCTTGCTTGCTGACTGTGAGGAGAATTGGTAGCATAAGAAGCTCTGGCAGCATCCAAGGTACTGTCGACCACTGTATTTCAGGTGTTGTGTTTGTGGCCATGGCTCAGCACTGAGCCATTGATCAGCTGCCAACCATTCAATCCAATTTATTTGTTGAATGACTGGAACAACTAGGCAAGTGCCACTACAAATGCTTAACCACAGAGCTGGCTTAACCACTCATCCATCAATTGATTTTTTTACCCATGTGACAGCCTGGAGAGTAAGAACGATCTCCTGATGGTTCATCCTTTGGCATTCTGCAGGCTCAGCAGCTCAGGTGAGCTGTGGGCTCCTCTGCTGCCTGCTGCTCCAAGCAGCAGCTGTCAGACCCACTGGGACAGTCCTGGGGAGAATGGGTCATCTGGGGGTGCATGATGGATGGCAGAGATCTTGATGAAGCAGCGATAATTCTCACAACTCAGTTCCCTGGGCTCAGCCTTAGACAACACTGGTGGCCAATGACACAGTCCTGCAGAACTCAGCCAGGCTCTTGAGGTGAACCTTTCAGAAGCAAATGGGGAGCTTTAGTAGCTCACCTGGCAAGCCCTTACTTCTGTCTTCCTCTGTCATATCCTGCAGGGATTCTCCACAATTACCCACCAAAACTTTCTCAGTGTTAAGCTGCCTGCTTTTAGTTCTTCCTTCTACCCTCTCCATCTCTTCATTATGTAGATTGTGAAAGACTTTCTCCAGGAGGGAGAATACTTCCTCTTTCAAAGGTGGTGAAAGGAGGAAAGACAAAAATCTGTGCTGGTGGTCACATAACTCTCCTTCCTTGGAGCTGAGTGATGGGTAAAGTTTGGACAGTCCAGCATGAATCACCTTTTCCCACACAGTCAAAATATGCAAGCTGGGTGATGTTGAAGAGGAAGCCATTGTTTTTCTTTTTAAATTAACTTTACTGGTACATTTTAGGTATACATTATGATAGATAGCATTCATCATTGGGAATTTGTACCTGTACACGATATTGCTTAGTTCTTGTTTTTTCTCATTCGCCTTCTCTCCCTTCCACTCCTCCAATGTTTAAAAAGTGATCAAAGAGAGGGTTCTGAAAAGGTGAAGTGACTTACCTGACTCTTGCTTGTGACAGAAGAACTTGACCTGGCTTCAGTCAGGAAGGGGAATATGTTGGCTTCTATGACTGAAAAGCCAGGAAACATCACCTTCAGGAGCAGCTGAAGCCATGTGTTCACATAGCATCACTCAAACTTCTTGTTTTATCTTTCTGTTCTCTGACTGTATTGTTTCTGTTCAACTTTTCTGTAAGCAGCAGCAATGTGGATCAACAACATTTCCAAGTTAGCACATCAGCAGAAGAGTACACCTCCTCCCTCAGACTCCCAATAAACATCCCTGGCCTTACGCACCTGGGCTTAGGGTGGGTCCCAAAGACTCGCCTGAAGCAGCTGCTCTTGCTGTGACTGTGCCTGATCTATGCTCCCTGGAACTGGCATGGACTGAGAGAGTGTGTGCTGGGGATAGATGGACGGTTTCCCTAAGAAACCAAGACACTGTTGCCAGACCAACTGCTCAAAGGATGTTTAGAAGCAAGAAAAAGAAAAAGTGACCCAAGGCTGGCAGGTTGCTGGCATAGGACTGACTCAGGACGTGATGATGTAAGCAGCAATCAGTGCAGCTGCTAAGTGTTTTGAGTGGCCTCTGGCAGCTCTGGGGAGACAGCCCAGGTCCTGAAGGCGTGGGAAACACTCTTGGGTGACCCCTGAGTGCTGCTTCCACCAGTCTGGCCATTTCTTTCTGGGCAAATTGGAAACCCAAAATCCCCATCCCTGCCTGCAGGGTGCTGCTGTCTGCCTGGGACCTGTTGCCTGCCTTATACTTTCCGGCCCGTTCTCCCAGGCTCATTTTTCCTGGGCAGAATGTGTGCTTGGCTTGCACCTCACCTGTTTCCCCTCCTGCTGGGTGAGTGGGGCTCATATCTTCACAACACCTGGGGCAGAACTCAGCTGTGCCTTCCTGCGGGCTGTGGCCTCTTGGCCAGTCTTCCTGGGAACCACCCGTTTGACACCAGGATCATCCCCATGCCGCTTTGTGTCCCTCTGACTTTATCCCTATGCAGCAAACAACTCATTAACTCTGCAAACACAATTGGTTTTTGCTGCAGAGTACCAGAACCATATTATTATTAAGTCTCAATTCTGAAAAGTATAAACTTCTTGCTGTGGCTTTCAAGACTCTGAGAAGATCTTTAGGTCTGTCTGGTACCAGCATGTGAGCTGCTGCTCATGATGTGCAACCGCATTTCACCAGCTCATGATGACACATGTTCACTCTGCACTCTCAGGCTAGTAGGAGTTTGCCAATCTAGGCTGGACTAGCTGCAGACTGTGTCCAGGTCCTCTCTGCTACCCCTCAACCTCCTCAGACCAACAGCTCTGCTGTAAGGCCGGCTATGCTTAGGGTGAAATGCAGGACTGGACAAGGCCAGGCCAATTTCACTAGCTTGTCTTCTTCCCTTAGGTGCTAAGGAGTGAACTCAGGCCTTCACATACATTAGGCAAATGCTCTCTGTCTGAGCCACAAATCCAAACTTTTGGTCCTATCATATGGGCTGACTGTAACAGATGACATGATACAGATCTAAATCTGGGGCGTGTGGTACACATGCCTATAATCCCAGAACTCTGGCAGGCTCAGATGGGAGGAGTCAGGGTTGAGCCCAGCCTGGGCAACTCATCACCTTAGTGTGATCCTGACTCAAAATTTAAAAAATAATTTCTAAAAAGGGCTGGGGATGTAGCTGAGTGCAAAGGCTCTGGGTCCAGTCCCCAGTACTGCAGAGAGACAGAGAGAGAGAGAGAGAGAGAGATCTCTAAACCAAATGGCAGGAAAACACACACCTCCCATGGAGATAGGTTAGGGAGAATAATGATCAACTACACTGCAGCTACTTGGTCTCTTCCTGTTCTATAAATCCATTAAACTGATTCCTCCCCCAGGGCCTTTGAACTTATATATTTCCTCCTGCCTTTCCAAAAAGTCTTTTCCTTCTTTTCATACAGGACTTACTTCAAAGTGTCATCCATTCAGGGAGCCCTTCCCTGACTAGCCTCTCGATTGGAATGGATAAGAACAAGCCTAAACGCATCCTTATCTGCCCTTAATTTTTCTGACTCAGGAGTATACCTCTGCCATCCCCTTCTGTCTGGACTTACTGGCCTCCTCTGTTTGCAGCTCAGCTCACACTTTCAGAGCTCAGGGGAAGCCCATGATGCCAGGTACAAAGGCTCAGACAAGGAGCTGCACTCTTATGCTGCCCAACTACAGCTGTGACGTGGCCCTGGCTTGCCATCAGAGGAGCTCTGTAACAAGACACGGTAGTGGGTCTAGGTAGGACTAAGAAGAAGAGCCACTTCCAGGCAAGTACAGCCACAGGAAGAGTGACTTAGCAAACTGATGACACCTTTGTGCTAAGAAAAATGTTCTCCCTCTGGACAACACTGCCCTGTTCCAGGGTATGCAGCTTGGTACACGGAGTATCAACCAAACTCAGCTCCCCTTGCTCTCACTGCTAGGTGCCTTTGTGCTGTGACTTTGGGCGGCCTTGAGCTGCCTGGGCTATGCAAGTTAGATTTCCTAACTGATGGGAGTGTATTGAATCATGACAGTTTAGAAATTCCACCCTGTCGTAGTCCCTGTGTATTGAGTTCCTACTATGTGCCAGACACAGCAAAGCACCATGTGTACCACAGGAAATGAGAAAAGTCCCTGACTCAGGGATTTCAGAGTGTACTGGAGAATGTGCAAGAAAATACTTACAATTAATTCATTCTAGTTTTAGTAGCAGTACACAGCTTTATTCACCCAACCAAGTTCATACCAGAAGTGCCTAGCACTTGAGACTTGAGCATAAGGTCCGTCCGTAAGAGCTGAGTGGTGGATTTCCCTGGCTCTCCTGTAGGGGACATATTTTCAAGTGCTGCATTGCTTCTTGCTTGGATCCAGGTCATGGTCAGGGTGTGGGGTCTCATACTGGGCTAGCAGGGCCTGAGAGTCACTGTTGTGAAACTGGTCTTTCAAATGGTATTCCAAGGAGCCCTTTTTTTGGGATTCCCAGAGTACCCATGAAATCTCCCCTCAGCACTTCTGCTATCATTCATCATGACATTTTCAGAATAAAGCATGTAGCAGATAGACAGAAGCCCAGAACGCTCCCTTCCTCTCTGCAGTTCTGAGGGGCTAGAGACACTGTGCCTCCTGCCAGGTCTTAGATTTCTAGCACCCCAGCCCTCTCTTTGACCCCTCAGTCCTAGGGGTGGCAACTGTCCCTGAAGTTTCTGACATGTGGGATTCCAGCAGCCTCATTTTACTCTTTGCACTGAACACTTGTTCTCTGAAATACCTAGAACACTTCAGGTTTCTGCAAGTCCACCTGGCTCATACAACAATGTCACGTGTGTTTTGATGCTGACTGGTCTGATTTCCCTGAGTGAAACAGCCATGTATAAAGGTGTTATTTCCAGTGGAGAAATGGATTCTTGTTGCAGGTCAGCCTCTATTTCTCAGTTTGATCTTAGGCCAACAGTTTCACCTCTGGGTCTCCATTCATTTAGCTACAAAATGCAGATCTGAATTCTGTTTCCCACCAGAGTACCTTGCACTTTAACTTTCTTTGATTTTGTGGACGAGTCATTCCAATCTCATCCCAAATGTCTTTGGAGCAGCCTGCAAATCAGACAAATTCTCTCTCTCTCTTTATACCTCTTAATGTTAGAAAGTTCTCCCTTACCAACATTGTTTCCCTTTCCCAGAGCAACCTCCCTGTAGCCTGTTTCCAGTTAAACTATTTCTTGGCTACCCTGGATTTTTCCAGAGAGAATTTAGGCGTCCTGGACAATGGACAATGTTATCTCTTTCTCTCTAGGGAGCTTCCGTGACTTGGCCCAGTAATGTTTAAACTCTTCTCCAGCCCTGTGGATATGTGCTAAACACATCCTCTCTCAGTACAGAGCTGCATGTTCCAGCTATTACCGCTGGCAGGTCAATATTCTGTCTACATACCCTTCCCAGCGTGGGGCCATAAGAGCAGTCACGAAAAGATCAGAGTAAATGTGTAACAAATGCACCATGCAGCCTGAGGTGAATGGTTGTGGGTAAGGAACCATGCTCAGGCACCTCACACACATGCAGCTGGTACCTGAGGCACAGTTACATGGGAATGTGGAGCAGCCCTCCACCAGCCTGAGTACTGGAAAGAAACACTGTGTTTTAATGCTGGGGAAACCAGTGATACACTCAGTGTTCTTCTTTCTCACACACACACACACACACACACACACACACACAAGTTTCAATCATATTTTCGTGCAATAACTTAGCTCAGCTCTTCAACTCAACACCAAATTGGTCTAATTCTTATGCTTTGGGAACAACACCAGAATTTTGGGCCAGGTGGGCTGAGCAGTTGTTCTGGGTCCTCACACATGAGCCATGACCCTGCAGTGAGATGACTGGGACCATTCTCTGAAGCCACCGCACCTGCCAAATAAGAGGTTGAATTTTTTGAGATGGTAAAAAAGAAAGAACAAGACAGAATGTGGCCATAGACAACATTGCTGAGATTTCTATTTGCGAGCATTCTGTAGTCACTCTTTTCCTTTGACTAATGACTTGAATTTCCAGGAAATAATAGTGGAAGAGAATTTTGTTGTTGTTGTCCAACTCAGGTGTCTTAAGCCATGTTTTGTTGAGCTCCATCCATGTTGAGCGCCACGGATGGGAAATTGCACTCACTCCCTGCATGGTTGAACATGATCTGCACCCGCCATGGTGGAGGCTGGGGAGACGGCGCTTTTCAGGTGATTGGGCTGTGAAGGGGTCTGCACCTCTCTTGCAGGAGCTGGTCTGTGTCCTGAGAGCAGCACTGAAGCACAGCTGCCCCTTGTCTGTCTCCTCAGCACAGGCTTGTGCTGCTTACTCCACTGGTGCCAGGACTCAGCAGAAGCCAAGCCAAGGCCAGCACCTGGCTCTGTTTTAAATATCTTTCTTAAAAATGTTAATACAATGTAAGTAGATATTGATAAAGAAAAGATAAAAACACTTGTCTTCTATGAAAAAGTAAAAAAAACTTTTATCACAAAATAATTAGAGAATAACAATGGTTAATATACTGTGTATTATGATCTTCAAACACTGCCAAAATGTTACTCAGAGTACAAGACACAGACAAAAAGCTTCTCTCTTACAAGAAAGAAACAAACAACAAATGAAAGGACGAAACTTTCTTTTCAGTGAACAAAAGAAACTAGTAGTATGAATGAAATAAATTAGCATTTATCTTAAAATAGTTTTGAAACAACAGAATAGATAATTTGGGAAATTATTTGAACTCAATACACATGTGTTGAGCTTCTCATATAAGAAAAACCATGCAAGGCTGGGGATTTAGCTCAGTGGTTTCGCCACCTGCCTCGCAAGCGCAAGGTCCTAAGTTGGATCCCCGGTACCAAAAATAAATAAATAAATAAATAAAAGAAAGACACATGATAACACACAATAGAGATATGCTTTTAAAAAAAGAAAAAGAAAAAAAAGAAAAAGAAGAAAAAGAAAAACCATGCAATATCTAAGCTCATGTGTCTGCTTTACTTCACTTAACTTTATGATCTCAAGGCACATCCATCTACCTATGAATGCCTCAAATTTACCCTTTATAATGGCAGAGTAGTACTCCATTGTGTAAAAATAGCACATTTTCTTTATTCATTCGTCTGTTGATGGACACATACACTGTTTCCAAGTTCTAGCTATTATAAATTGGAGCGCAGTATTCCGGATGCTGAGAATGGACCCCACCACCCTTAAGCCAGGTGTGGACAAAACCATTCTGAAAGTAATGTTCATTGTTTGCCAAAGAGTCCTCTTTTCTCCCTTCTTTCTCTCTCAGGCTGGTATCCCCATTTATATTCTCCTTTTAAAAATATCCTTTCAATAATGGATCTAGTAAATTCATTTACATTGAGTTATATAGAGCAGAGATTTTTTGGAAAAAAAAGATAAGAAACCATGATAAAGGGAAGTGTCCAGAGTAGTTTACAGTTAAAAGCAAGTAAACCCATAAATTGAAAGAGAGATATCTACAACCAAAGGCCAGCAAGTTGGTTAGGAGCCTTTTGAAAACCCCAGAATTGTACTTCCTCCATAAGCACATGCTCATGGTTAACCTTCCCTTAGCTGGTATCCCAGCCACAGACCTTCTGTGAACCTCTCCACTCCTAGGAATTGGTCTTTTGGCTGGTCTTTGCTTTGACTTGACTTCTGAGAGTTCACCTTCTCTAGTAAGGCAAAGCTGGCCTAATTTTACATGAGAAAGGCATTGTCCTCATTGCATAAATGACTGAAATACTGAATAAGAATGAATTACTGTGTAATTAAACACAAGTGTACTTTTCTCTTCCACTTCACCTTTAAAATATATTTTGTGGGAACATTTTATGATGCCCTGGATGAGAACTTTGCAGATCCTTGTGCTTTTTTTCTATCATTTTTAGACAGGAGACATCCCTCCAATGATTTCATGTCATAGAATGATCTTACTTCACTAATCAGAATGTCTAGAAGAACTTGATTAAAATTATGGAGCTGATTTAAAGAAAATCATCCTGTGTTTACCACTCTATGGAAGAGGCAGTTCACAGAGAGGAGTTCCAGTGGTCCTACGAACATACTCTTCACTAGTATTGGCAAAAAGAAGGCCACAATCATTCCTGGCTCCTTTGGGCCAAGAGGGAATCAGAACAGCAACAGCCCTTTCCAGCAAACATCTCCATTATCCGTGCACAGTGTCCAGTTTTCATGATCTCGGTGCCATTGAAGGAGCCACAAGTCATGGGTCTGAGTTCCCCAGCACATCTTTGTAAGTTGTATTTTAAGTATTTGTCCCTCACTCACTTTAATAAATTGTATCTATTCTAGAGATGCTTCCCTTGAAATTAAAACAGTAGTCCCACTTTACATTTCTCATATCAAAAAACTGATTTTTCCCTTAGTGATCTTGATTTGTAAGTTGGGGTTGGAGGTCCCCGTGACCAGAATGTTAAGATACTCTTTGCCCAGTAGCTGCAAAACAGAACTGAAACTTAGTGCTCATCAGTTTGTGAATTTAGAAGTCAGTCATTGATTGGACATCTGTGTAGACTCGTATTTGCTGCTAAATTAAACTTTCCTTTCTCCACTCCAAGTCCACAGGGCAATCTGTAAAGTCATTGCAATCACAATCATGTTTCTGTAAATCTCATTCTTACACTCTGGAAAGCCAAATAGTAAGAACCATTTTAGTTATGAGCCTAACTAAAGATGAAGGTGTTCTCATTGTGCAAGTCAACAAAAGAAAACTGAAGTCAGCCCGTTGTCTCATTTCCCCAGTGCAGCAGTTCACCTGCCTGCGTTTCACCACTTTCCAAGTCACTGCAGGACCAACATGGTGGCACTTACAGCTGCGATGCAGGGTGGCAATGTGAGGGTGAAACAGTCGTCAAACTTCTCAAGAGAGCAAAGCAGAAGGCGGGAGACTAACTGCCATGTTCCTTTCCTTTCCACTAGGTCACTGGCCAACATGAGTCCTTTCCTTTCCTTTCCTTTCCTTTCCTTTCCTTTCTTTTCTTTTTGTGTACTGGGGATTGAACCCAAGACCTTCACACTGAGCTACATCCTAGTCTTTTTATTTTTTATTTTGAGGCAGGGTCTCACTAAATTATAAGTTGCCCAGCTGGTTCAAACTTGTGATCCTCCTGCCTCAGCCTCCAGGAGTGGTAGGATTACAGACGTGTGCTGTCATGCCTGTCTGGGTGTTTCTTTTTTGTTCTTTCCTATCTTATTTTTTACATTTGCAAAGGTCCATTTTCTAGAATTCCATGAATATGTGACATGACATTGTAGATTTCCTAAAATTTTATCACTACTTCTTTGTTTTGTTTCACACATCTGTTGATAAAAATTTTATTAATCTTCACCTACAGAAACTAATTCAATTAATCCTCCAAAAGACTGGGTTGATAGTGAAGAAACTAGCACTTAAATTCTTGTTTGGCAGAAAATTTGGTACACTCCTGTGTTGATAATAACATTTGGCTTTGTGCTCTTTTTGGCAGCACATACACTAAAATAATGTTTGGCTTTATCTGTGACAAATAAAACCTCCTGCCCTTAATATGGATCTATTTTTTTTTCCTTCACTTTCATGTACTTTCTTATTATGAATATATTCCTCTAGTAATGGGCAAAACCACTAAGGCTGGTGGTGGGGTCAGTGGCACAAGGCCAATGTAGTCAGCTGAAGTTAAGAGATAAGAAAATAATGATGAACTTACTTGAATGGTAAGTTTTGGTTTAATGGATGCATGAACAGTGAATCCGTATGCTGCTATTGATGTCCATAAATTCTATTCTATTCTTCCCTTCCAGGAGTGGCATTTAATCCTACTCCCCCAACGACAGACTTAGTGACTCACTTCCAGTAAATAGCATATGTTGTTTGTGATGGTGGAAGCTTTATAAAAGATGCTGCAACTTCAGCCTCTGTCTCTCCGGTCCTGGCTTTGGAGGAAAGCAGCCCACTGGTGTGAGGGTTCACCACACAGCCTGTAGAGGGGCCACACACCAGCCCTGGAGCCTGCCCTTCAGTGCCAAGTCAAGAGCCACCCAGAAGCAGCTCCTCCTGCCCCTTCCAAGCATCCTGGTGACTGCAGCCTCACCCAATATTGTGACTACAAGGTCTGAAGAGACAGAGCCAGTGCAGTCCTGTTGAGCCTGTCTTGGACTCCTACTCTGTAGAGACGTGAGATAATCATTGTGAAAAGTCCGTGCCCCTTGAGAGTGATTCACTCTGTAGGATGATAACTAGGAGACACTGAGCTGACTGGTGATGTGGGTGTGTCTGAGGTGTTGGAATTAGGACTTCTGAGTGAACAGAGGAAAAGATGCTCACTGCAGTCAGGTGTGATCCTTCAGAGAGGGAAGTGGTTGACAGGAGGTAGGGTCCTTGGGAGAGCTGCAAATAGCAGTAAAAGTGTGGGAGAATTCCCTACTGAAGATGGCTGAAATCACTGAAGAAGGAGGCTATCATCTAGGGGTTTTTGATGTTGGCAGAAAATGGAACAAGGGAAAAATAAAATACTACGAAAATGTCCTTCTTTAGCATTTGCCAACAACAACAACAACAACAACAACAACAACAAAAACTTGGGCATAGACACAGACTTGGCAGTAAACATTTTCAAAACAGAAAAGCTAAGTTCAAACTCAGTTTGAATGTTCTAGACGGTGGAAAGAGTGGCTGTTCCTATTTAGGGAGAGGATTCTTCCTCAGTGGCCAGGGTCCTAGAGTATCTGCTGTGCTGTTCCCCTGTCCTGCCAACTACACCTTTGTAAAGAGGTCCTGGATAATCTATCTGCTGCTTAATTTAAAAGTGTCGCCTCTTTTGCCAGAGAGTTGTTGGAGGCCTTCCCGAAACCCCCGAATACTGAGCAGGGCTTTGAGGGCCTTATCAAGGGCAGGACCCCACTATTCACAGTTACATTCTCAGCAGAGTGACCGGACCTGCCACATACAGTTAGCAGATTTTAGTGAGTATATGAAAAAACAAACAAACAACAACCCAGGGCAGATGATCCAATAAGGAGGAATAGAGGGAGAGAAAGGCCACTCATCATAGAAGTGCCTTTTCTATGAATCTACTTATGACTCTACCTCCGATACTATGGAGCCTGAGAATAAGACGGCAACTTGTATATCTCAGATTCATCTTATTTTTGTTCTGGGAATTGGATTCAGGGCCCTTCTACCAGTAAATCACATCAGCAGCCCTTTTTATGTTGAGAGAGGGTTTCATAAACTGTCCAGGCTGGCCTTGAACCTGTGGTCCTCCCTCTCTAGCCTCCCAAGTAACTGGGATGACAGATCTATGTCACTGTGCCTTATACTTTAGATTCTTCTGAGATGAAACTTGACCTGTCAGAGAGGTCAAGTTGACCTGAGGAGAGAACGTAAGCTCTGTATTTAGGAGCCAAGACTTTGGAACCATGCTGGCCCCACTTGCTCCTTCTGGCTTTAGGAGGTAATTTAAATGTTTGTAGCTTCAGTTTCCTCATCTATAAAATGGGGATAATGGCATCAGCCTCTAAGTATTATCATAAGAATTTAATGAGATATGTCTGTAAAACCCTGAAAGCAGGGTCAAAATTCAATAAAGTAAAGGTTTTTTGTGTGTTTTTCCCCAAGGCATTATGATTTCTCAGATGACATATGAAGCTGAAAACTAAGTCACTATGAAAGCTTAAGCCGGGGCCGGGGATTTAGCTCAGTGGTTTCGCCGCCTGCTGCACAAGTGCAAGGACCCGAGTTCAATCCCTGGTACAAAAAAAAAGCTTAAGCCATCATCTGCTCTGGATGGCCCCTCTTCCCTTTATCCCATAAGAGCAATACTGTACTCAAAATATCCCTGTCCTTCCTTAGTCCCTTGTATTTGCCATGATCATTCAACCAATAACATGGATTTCTACCCTGGCCTCATTCCTGTGTCAACTATACTTCTATCCCAGGGCCTTTGTATCTACTGCTCTCTCTGCTTCAGAATCTTTTCTGTCTTATTTTCATATTTCCTTGATATACTTTATCGAGATTACTTTGCAAATGTAAAACTTTCACAGAAGTCTTTTTCTTACCTGTCTTTATTTTTCTTTATGGCCTTTATTACTACCTAGTTTTAGGCATACTTACTTCTTGTTATATTTTCTGCCTTCTTTATCACAGTGTAAGACTCAGTAAAGAAAGGAATTTGTTCACCATTGTGTCTCCATGTATAGCAGCTAATGGTACTCAAATATACTCGAAGAATGTATGAATGTATGAATGAATGAATGAATGCATTTCTATGTGCCACAAGGTTTACAGTGTATAATAGTGGTATAGTGTATAATAGCAATAGTTTAACAATATCTTATGATTCAGTTACTTGCATTTATCCATTTTTTCTTTCCCACCTGGAATATCTTAACTCAATACAGTAACCTTGGTCCAAGAATGCTTCTGTTTGCAAATGATTTGGTTCAAAAACAAAAGTGTTTGGCAACATTTTGCTTCTGTTCCCAAACTCCACATGGGGTGACAAACATGACCACAGTTCTCTTCCCCACACAGTGGAAATGCAGCCCTCTTCCAATTGTAAAACAAATCAAATTTGTACACCAAGGTACCACTGTACTTTTTAGTTTTACTGATAATCAACTCCCAGTCCATGTCCCAACTTTCCCCAGAAAGATTAGTTCAATGGTGCAACTTATAACAATGTATCTCTCCTCTGACAACCCCTGGTACAGATTGTAACTAATGAGAAAAAATTGAACAAGAAAAGCCATTCTGCTGATTTCTAATGCCTGGGAAAGATATATTTGAGCCAGATATACCTAGTAGATCTCTCCAGTCGAATGGCTTGGTGAATGAGAGGAACCTCACATAAACTGGCCAGCTGTTATAGCTGTGTCTTCTCCTTTGCCCCCCTAGTGCAGTGAGTCAGGTGTGGGGTGCAAGAACTGACTGACCAACTTTATATCACACGTGAGTCCCACAGAGCTCCTCGCAGATGGCAAAAGCTGCTTAGCTGACCTAACCCAGCCCGATGAGAGGGAAGATGCTATGTAAATTGTCATAATCCTGCTTTAGACTCCGAGGAGACAGGAAATTCCTTAGTCATCATTCAGTGAGAGGCAACGGGAACACCATGAATTTCCTGAGGATAAGAAATTGGCCCTAGGATCAGGCATCTGGGTTCAAATCCTGCCTGTGTTTCTTATCAGTTTTTTCTTGAGGGAGTTGTTAATTTGCTCAGATTTTCTCGGCCACCTACCATACACAGATGTTCTGGGAACCAAGTGACTTACTGTATGTGGGATGACTTCTAAGGCTCTAAAGAGCTGTAGAAATGTAAGTAAAGTGGCCCCAACTTGGGTTCCGCTGCTGTGGGCTAGCAGCCGTGCTGTGCTCTACTTAAGCACTGACTTGGAGTGCTGAGTGTTGTAGTATATAGACAAGCACTTAGTTCATTAGCTAGGGTTACCAAAAGTGTCAGACACTTGGTGGTCTAAATAAGAGAAATTTACCATCTCCTTTGGTTGCTCTGGAGGCTGGAAGTCCAAGCCTGAGGGATCGGCAGGGTGGGTTCCCTCTGAGAGCTGTGAAGAAAGTCTGTTTCTCACCTTTCAGTGTCCAGCATTTGTTTGTGTGCCCCTCTGGTCACAGCTCATCTCAGACTCCCTCACATGGTGGTCATTGGCCATGTGTCTGTCACTGTGTCCCAACTCCCGCTTTGTGTGAGAACACCAGTCGAAATGAGTTAGGGCCTATTCTAATGGACTAACCGAAACTAACAGTGTCTGAAATCACCTTATTTCCAAATAAGGACACACTCTGAGCATGGGGGTCAGAACTTCATGAAAGCTTTGGGAGTCAAAAATCCAGCCACTAACAAATGTGGACCCAGAATCTTTTGTCTGACTGGATTGCTGAGAGGCAAGGCTTTGTTTCCAGGTCAATCTGTCTTCCCTGGGGGGTGGGGGTAGGGGGGACTGTTCAATTTCCTCCAGTCCGCTGGCTGGCCTTGTAGTTCTATGTCCTTGGTTCCCAGACACCAGGAGGAGAGAGGAGTGTACTCTGGCCCAGAAGGGCTGCCTAGTCTATTGAATCATATTGATTACAAAAGCAAGCTAGGACTGGGGTTGTACCTCGGGGATACAGAGCTTGCTGAGCACATGTGAGGCCCTGGGTCTGATCCCCAGCATTGCAAAGATAGATAAATAATAAAAAATAAACCAATAAAAATTAAAAGGGTGATATTAAACCTCTACAGATAACGCCCGCTTTTATCTCCAGTGCCCAGGACACATTTCTGCCTTCACCCTGCCCTTGATGAATTGCTGCCCGGCCTGGCCATGACAATCTCAGCTCTCTGGTGAGAACCACACAAGCTATGACCCAGGGACTCCTCAGGCCCTGTGCAAACAGCACCTCAGTGGTACTCACCCACAAATGAACAAACATGCCCAGATGTGCTCATTAAGAAAAATTATTCAGAACTTTGTATGAAGGCCGAGATAGGGCAATGTGACCTTTCAAAGACACACTGGGTACAGTTGAACAAGGCAACCCAAAGATGATGGAGCTGTCTGCAAGATGTCCTTTTTATGGCTCAACTATTTATTGATTAAAGACTGAATTCTGAATTTTCATGTCAACCTTCTTGTTCAGTAGGAAATTAAGCCATTAACCTAGCAATCTTATTGTCTTTCTTTCTTAAATGCCTATAAATGCCAAATTCCTTAAAAATTATTTTGATCAAATTTTCTAGCTTAATGGGCCTGTAATTAAACAGTGTATTCCCCTCATAGGCCAAAATGCGCCCATCAGTAGTGACATGATATGGGTCCAGCTGCATCGCAGTTGTTACAGTGCACAGCCTGTGCCTCTGGAGACTGCACAGGGTCCCACTGTGGCTCATGGAGACACACTGTAGGGAATATTTTACTTCTTTCCTCTTCATTCCTACCCTAGTTAAAGGCCTCTCCATTCACTGCCTCACATATTTTTACTAAGTCTGAAAAAGAAGGCTAGAGGAAGTGAGAGCAGAGAGTTCATACATGTACAGAAGGATTTGGAAGCTGACTGTGAGTAGAGCCTGCTGCAAACTGCCCCACAGGCCACCTGCAGGAGACCTCATTCTGGGCTGTGGGTACCCCACAGAGAGGGATGTTGAGCTCCTACTGAGGAAAGAGCCAGGAAAAACACCAACTGAGGGGCTGTTTTCTGGGACTTTTTCTGGGATTTTTAAGTTTGCAGCTTCTGGTTTTTCTAAAACCTACCCAATAGGAAATCACAAGGAGTGATGGCAAATTCCTTGTTTCACTAAAATTAAAATTTCTTTCAAATCTCCAAAGTCTATCATTGCTGTATGTATTTCCAGGTTTGGTTATGTAAGCAATCAAAGTGAAGATTTGGAGGAGAACCTTATACACTAGATATACAATATTAAGCTGAGCTGCGAAACAGATCACCTGCTTTTCAAAGAAAAATCAAAGTCAATTACTCCCTTAGCCATCACCAGGAATATAAGAGGTTTTACATGAGCAGAGACAAAGGGGGTATTTGTGAAGAGGGTTTCTTTGCAGTGATAAATCCCATCCACCATTTCTCCCCCAAGAGGAAGGGCAAAAATGCTTCCTCCTTAGAGAGCACATTTTTAACAGACCCAGACTGAGAAATTGTCTTGTGATCCCTGTATTTTGGGGGACACAGTGGTTTTTGGGTATAGATTAGATTTGTATTAAAAATAGTCTTTCTCTCAAAAATCTTAAAGGGGGGCATAAACCTCACCTGCTCCTTGGTGCATCTATCACTCTGTCTTGTGACTTGATTTGCCAGTGGGATACTAGTTGATGTGACTCAAGCAGGGGCTTGGAATGTGTGTGCATGGTGGACATGCCCTTTCCCTTTGTACCTTTGCAGGAGAAAAACAGGCTGCCCATCACCTGAGTCCAAGGAGAATGAGTGATAGACTTTGTGATGGCTCTACAGCACCAACCAACTAACAGATATGAGAACAAACCACTGCTGTTTTAAGCCACTAAGATTTGAGGTGGATATCATGCAGCATCTTTGTGACAAGAGTTAACTGATACTGTAGAGCAAGTGCTTTGATGGTAGAAACAGAGAGTTGCTGCTTACCGTGTTGAATCAGGCCTCACTCTCAGTCTGTCCAGGCAGTGATGGTGAACCCTTTAGAGTTTTTAATGGTACAAACAGCCTGCTGGAACACACGTGCCATAGGTTCACCACCACTGGTCCAGGCAAAGATGTGCCTGAGTGTTTCCTGTGGATCTGACACATGTTCTGTGTGACACAAAGACTTGGCATGGGGCTTGTCAAAGAAGGCTGGCAGGCTGGCTGGTAAAGAAACAATAAGATCTTATTTGTTTTAAACAGTTTGCTGCTCACATAGGAGCAAACAGCCATAGTACCAACTCTTTGTGTCCCTTGTTCCACAGAACTATACCAGAACAAAAGGGGCTAGATAACTGCTGCATGAATGATGACACTCCTACTGCTGAAGAGCCTGGGCCTGGCAGGAGTGAAGCAGCTTTATAGCCTGCAGCTGTCTCTGAGGTAGGAGTGTGACAGCAAGCCCCATGCCTTGTGCCTTGTCAGAATCCAGGAGGCAGTGAGGAGCCGGCTCATGACAGCTGCCCAAGAAGATCCACAGGCAAGTGAGAGCTGGCCTTGTAACAGCAACTTCTGCGCTGTATTCCATTCTGTCTGCTGTCATTAGTCTGCAGCCCAAAAGTGTTGGAACATACTGTTACTGAGGTATTTTCAGTTCCAAAATTGCAAGCAAATTTTCAAGTGCCAAGAAGAAATCTCTGGCAATGATAACCAAGGTATAGCTCCATTTATTACCATAGAGCTTATCAAAGATCTTTTGAAGGCATCATAGTCATCATTGCAAGTGATCACAGTACAGGAGAAAAATTTCTCCTTGCTTGTGCAGTAGTTTTGATGTTATGATAAGAAAGCTTGCTTCAAAGGCTCTTGTGAATAAAACCCCTTACAGATGAGAGTTCAAAAGTAACAGCAAATTATTGCAGAAACTTGATGGTTGAGTTAGGACTTCAGGAGAAACATTTCACTGCTTTGGGGAAAGTAATGGAAATACAAATTTTAATGAACATTTGCAAAATGGTAAAGATCATGCTCATTCAATGTTGAGACACAGCACACATGATTCTGTGGAAGGCTGTCCTTCCTGTCCGTATTCTACTCAGTGCCACCCAGAAAACATCAGACGTCCTTTCTATTGACATTGGATTAGTTGTCATAAAATTCTTACCCTTTGGTGTTTATATTGTTTGAACTGAGCCATTAAAGGATTTTTTTTTGTGTGTGATTTTGTTGGCATTTTGTGTTCATCAGTTCTTGAACACTCATCTCTTTAACAAATATGGTTTAGGGAATCCTGAGCTTATTTGCTGCGCTGAAATCATACTTTAATTCTGAGGAAAAGATTGCCAAAATTCTTGACTTTTTAAGTAGTCTATGGAGGGAAGCCTACTTCTTATTTTTTACCACTTACACTTTTCAATATCTCTTTAGCAAAGAGATTATGCAAATGGAGAGAACAGCAAATGATATTATTAAAACTTCTATTGCTTAAAAGTACTCATTGAATGTGTTAGAGAAACAAATGACAGAAAGATGTATCCCTTCAAGTGCCTAGGCTGTTCTTACAGGGACAGGATAATTGTGAACAGAAGAATAAATTTCAAATTAAGGTGGATAATTATTATAGGGCTTGTCATGTCATGAGAATCTTTAAATGAGTTTCCTCTTTTGAAGAATTTGATTATTATATATGTATGTTACTAAATTCTGCTCTAGCAATAAGGGGTTACAAACCGATGACCATGTGGCCATTGAGAAATGGTTAATCAAGAGATTCAGTGCAATATGGAAGAATGGAAAAGCAAGTTATGCCCTGAAAGATAGCATTATGTGTTGTAATAAATAACATTGGCAGAGCAATTCTTGGAGTCAACTTTATGCCAGTACATGTTTAGTACATCAGCTCATAACGCTAGCTCTTGGGAATGGCTTCTTCTTAATGAATGATGAATAGACAAAAGAACAAAATAACTTGATTGTGACCACTGTAGAAACTGTGTTACAATGTAGCAGTAACATAGACTGGAGCTGCAACACATTTTAGAAGGAAATTCTGCAATGCACAAAACTGGTCAAGATAGCCTAATTGTCAGGGAATTATGATTAAAGAGAGAGATATGTATTTCCCATCAGCTATTTCATATAAAGAAAAAATAATTTTAATATAACATACCATATGCAATATTTTTATTTCAATTCATAATGCATAAACACAAATGATTCAAATGTAGCTAGTTGTCCCTTTTTATCTGCTTAAACTGACAATCTAAAAAGTTTATTTGAGAATACATTTTTTTTAACACAAATGGACCATGAACTAAACAGGAAAATATTCATAGTAAATATAGGGCCTTCAAGTAGACCCTAGACCTTTCTAGACCAATGACAGAAGTCTCATCTCTTGAGATGGGCTTTCAGCCCTGCCTCAATAGCCTGTGGCTGGAAAATCCATGTAAAGACAGTCAGTTATTTGTCTCATAAATCTTTCAACACCTTGCAACTTTTCTTTCTTTTTTTTTTCAGCATCACAGTTTACATAAAGGTCACTTGTGTTTCATGCAAACTGTAGACAAAACTAACACTGACTGAGCCCCGGAAGATGCATCCCTCAGAGGAGTTTGTACTGAGCACCTTGGAGTGCATAATCCATCTGCCCAAGGCTCAGCAGTCCCAGGGGCAGCTAAGATGTGCTGCACTGTTGGTGTTTCTTAAGTAGCATCAGCACTTCTATTAAGAGAGTCCCTAGTTAGAAGGTAAACTTCATTCACATAAATATTCTCTAGGGCTTTTCTTTCTTCCTTTTTAAAATGCCTCTCCTAATGGCCTTTCAACAACTTTTACATTTTCTGCCCTTGTTTTAATTTTACACCGAGAAGCATGTTTCCGTATCCCAGCCTAAGTGTAGTGTTCTACTAGATCCTGAGGCCATGCTCTGGCTTCAGGTTACCATTAGGAGATGGGATGAGGTCAGTCCACACAGTAGCAGATAGGGTCTGCAGTAGAAATAAGTTAGCACTGCTGGGAGTGGGAATTCTTACAAAAAGACTGTACTGGAGGAGGGTCCCGAGAATCCCCTCCCAGGAGTCTGGAGATGCTTTGGTGAGATGCTGCCCAAGCTCCTCGGGGTTGAACTCAAGATGCACTTCTGCTAATGCATGATGCACTTGTATTAGAACAACACCACTGCAATGGAAGACTTCAGTGGGAAAAGCAGCAGATTTATATCTGTTTAGATTGATGTTAAGATTGCACTAGTTTCAAGTTTTTGCTTGAAAGAAATCATCCCCTTCAAATTTGTTTCCTCTTCTGAAAAAATAAGGAGGCACCTTTCTTAGAGAATTGTAAGAGTTCAATACACAGCAGGCTCTTGATAAATGCTATTTGTCTCCTCCCTTCAATCAGTCATGCTTTTATACAGTTATTCAATCTAAAAATAGTTACTGAGTACCTATTATGGATTTCTACCTTTGTAGGTGCTAGAGCAACAATGAGGGACAAACAAAAACAACTCCCAAGCCCAAGTCTTGTCCTTGTAGTAGTTGTAGAGGAAACAGGCATTATTAGACATTAAACACTGACTATAACTGTGATAGTCTGTACAAAGAGAAGATTACGATGCCTTAAGAGTATGTGATACGGCAAGCTTTCCCTCAGAAAATTAAGATTGAGTGCAGACCCAGAGTAAATAGGACCTGAATGTGATAGGATGTGCACAGATGTGAGGGAACACAGTACATTCCTGGAAAGGAAAAAAAGCCACCAATGATAGATCACATCGGAAAATGTTATATCAAGGAAAATGGAGAGGGGTAGCACTTGGGTTGATCCTAATGCAATGCAGAAGTAGATGACATTGTGCATTTCTACTAGCCCTAAAATTCAGTACGTATAACTTCATGTTCCACCACAGTGGCTATTTGTGGACTGACTCAGTGCATAGCAGTGGGTTGATTAGATTTTCTTTAATGGCCACTCAATGCAATTATTCATTGACCAAAGTAACCAGATCATAAACAATTATTTCAGTCTTCTTAAGAACACATTAGCTTGATTATAGCAATAATTGGGAAAGATGACCCAGTTAATTGGTTTAGTGGAAAATGGATTTCCCCATATATGCAGAGCTTAATGTAACCTAATATGGTTTGGTTAGAATCTAGTTGGAAATGGAAAGATGTGTTCATGACAAGCTAGTTTAGGCTTTAAAATTATGTCTTTGTTTATTATCTTGTAGTACTGATCTCATATTGACCTGATATGACCTGATATATTATGTATGGCTTCTAGGGTCCAAGGACATGTCGTGTATCTGTCAAAGTCCCTTCACCAGCATCACAAACATCAAGTGTCTGACAGAGTAAGATACTACACTGTAGTATGAGCAAACTGAAACACATGGGAGGTTATTTCTATAGTATTCAGCCCCAAGTCTGGTTTGTAAGGCAAGCTTGAGATTTGAAATCACACAAATTGGAGTTTGAAGCTGAATGGCACCATGAGCAGTGAGAGTTAACACAGATGACTTAAGCTGTATGGAACCTAGGGTTCCTTATCTGTAAACTAGGAATTATAATACCCACTTGTCAAATAAGATGAACTACACAGAGGCATATATCCAATGATATTTGTTAGTTTCTTTCCTTCTTTTATAAGTCACTTGAGGATCCCAAATGAAAACTATAAGATAACTTAAGGCCCCAAACAGCCGTTCCCAAGTACAGAAAGGAACTTCATAGGTAGTGACAGCAGACAGCAGAGTCCCATGGGGGGAACATCAGAGCAGAACAGAGAGAGAGAGAGAGAGAGAGAGAGAGAGAGAGAGTTTCCTGTACCCTCATTAGAAAAATCAAGGACTAGGGATGTGGCTCAGGAAGCAAGCATGTTCTTAGTATGTAAGAGGCCCTGGGTTTAACCTCCAGTTCCATAAATAAATAAAAAAAATAATAAGAAGAACACGAGGAAGAGGAGGAGAAGGAGAGGCCACTCTTTGGGCTTGTGGGATTGCATCATCCAGAGACAAGGACACATATGTGTTTATTGGACCCATCTGCAAAGAAATGGAGTGTTTGAAAACCAGGAAATAGCTCAGGACTGTGTGTGGTTGGTCTTAGCCCATCTGTGCTACTGTAACGAGTGATCACAGCCTCGGTGGTTTATGAAGTAGCAATGTATTTCTCACAGTTCTGGAGGCTGTGAAGCTCCAGACCAAGACACTGCCCTTCTGGTGAGAGGTTTCTTGCTGTGCACTTGTGTGGTAAGGGCAGGAAGACAACAGGGAATTTCACAGGAAAGTGCTCTCTCTGGAGTCTGTCAGGAGAGAAGAGTGCTGTATCAAAGCTTGACTCTCATGACTGAGTCACCTCCTCAAGGCCTCACCTCTTACCCTATCATGTTGACACTGAAGTTTCAAACTATGAATTTAGGAGGACGTGTTCAGACCACACCAGGTGCTAAGAAGACCAACATGTGGACAGCTGTCCTTTGTTCTTCAAACACACAAAAAAACAATGCTCAGGGCAAATTCTTTCATTTCTTCCCTCAAAAGACACCAGCTCAAAAGGCACAATTTGTTGTGCTAAGAGAATTTACACAAGGAAACTGACTACCCTTGCTGTTGTCATCTCAGAAAGAAACTGAAGTCCCATCCTGGAAAGGCCAGTTATAGTTTTCCAGGATCCTGCAGAGCCCTCTGCCTATCACAGAACCCTGTCAGTGCCTATGTGGAGCTGGCTGCAATCTTGTGTTAAAATCATGATCCCATTAGGCGTAGGACTGTTAATCTTCTTATAGACTGTTAGACAGAAAACCACAGGCAATGAAATAACAGCTGGTTGGGAGTGATGAAACTTTAGAAGGCAGAGTTGAGAGGCTTGGTGTGAAACCACACCAAAGCCCAGCCTTGGAGCAGCAAGCCTGGTCCCTGTCCCCATAGGCTGGCCGAAACATGCTGAGGACTGGAAAAATCTACCAGGTGGGTGTGGGAAGCCTCCAACACCTCATCACTCATGTCACTCATTTCTTAAGCCCTGGAAGAGGAAGCCAAAAAAAAGAAAAATCTCTGGGCTCCCAAAGTTCTGATAAGCCTACAACTCGTTTCTCTCCCTTCTCTTCTCACACAGCCTTGTCAACTGCGACACAGCCATTGGCAAGTTGCCTGGAGAGCTGGGTGCAGGTCAGAGGGTTTCTGGGCTCAAGTTCCATTGTGATTTAAATAGCTGTATTATTTCAGTGTGATAT